>NC_088229.1:57403596-57734397 GCF_036934945.1 Oncorhynchus masou masou
GTGCTGTGAAAGGATTAGTACACAGCATTGTACGAGATCTTCAGTTTCTTGGCAATTTCTTACATGGAATAACCTTCATTTCTCAGAACAAGAATAGACTGATGAGTTTCAGAAGAAAGGTCTTTGTTTATTGCCATTTTGAGCCTGTAATCAAACCCACAAATGCTGATGCTCCAGATATTCAATTGCTTCTTTAATAAGCACAACAGTTTTCAGCTGTGCTAACATAATTGTAAAAGGGTTTTCTAATGATCAACAAGCCTTTTAAAATGATAAACTTGGATCAGCTAACACAACATGCCATTGAAACACAGGAGTGATGGTTGCTGATAAATGGGCCTCTGTACGCCTATGGAGACATTCCATCAAAAAATCTGCCATTTCCAGCTACAATAGTCATTAACAATATTAACAATAGCTACACTGTATTTCTGATCAATTTGATGTTATTTTAAATGGACAAAAACATTTGCTTTTCTTTCAAAAACAAGGACATTTATAAGTGACCCTAAACTTTGAACGGTAGTGTATATATTCTTATTCCTTTACTTTTGTGTGTATTAGATAGTTGTTGTGGCAGGAAAGTGAGAAGGGGAGCTATACAGGTATGATCATGTTAGACCTGCTGAAAGATTTTGACACTGTGGACCATGATATTCTCCTGATGAAACTGAAATGCATGGGTCTAAATGATGTAGCAGTGAATTGAAGCTTATCTGACCAACATAACCCAAGTACGTAATGTTGGTGATGTTCTGTCAGAGGCCAAAGAAATATCCTGTGGAGCACTGCAGGGATCAATTTTAGGGCCTCTCTTATTTCTTATACATGTTAAGGATATGCCAGATACAGTAAAGTGCAAACTCCTGCTTTATGCTGATGATTCAGCCATACAGATATCAGTCAAGGATAGTTTACATTGAGGAATTGCATTTTGCTAGAGATTGGTTGACTGAACAAAATGTCGCTACATTTGGGAAAAACTGAATATGTTTTTTTTGGAACAAAACAGATTGTTTTGGGCTGACAAAATAAAAGTTAAACTGTGCAGGCAAGGAGAATGAATCTAAAACAAGTGTAACTTATTTTGGTGTGTCCCTAGATCAATCCCTTTCTGGAGACCGGATTGCTGCTAAAACTATTTCTAAAATGGCAAACAAATTGAAATGGTTTATATCGTAACACTAGATATTTTAACAGCAAAGTTAAGAAACTGCTTGTCTCAACCTTGATTTAGTGTACTTTTGATTTTGCCTGTTCTGCATGGTATAGTGGGCTATGAAAAAAGCTGAAAAAGAGAATACAGGTCATGCAAAATCATGTTATCAGGTATATGCTTAAAATGTCCCCCTAGGACCTATATAGGGGTACGGGAGTTTCTGGAGATGGGCTTGTTGCTTTTTGAGTCCAGAATGATGACAGAAGTGAGCGCTATGGGGCGATAGTCATTTAGTTCAGTTACCTTTGCTTTCTTCGGTACAGGAACAAATGGTGACCATCTCTGGGATAGATTGAATATGTCCGTAAAATACACCAGCTTGCTGGTCTGCGCATGCTCCGAGGACACGCTAGGGATGCCGTCTGGGCCGGCAACCTTGCGAGGGTGAACACGATTAAATGTCTTACATCGGCCAAGGAGAACCCACAATCTTTGGTCAGTGGCACTGTGTTATCCTCAAAGCGAGCGAAGGTGTTTAGCTTACCCGGAAGCAAGACGTCGGTGTCTACGATGTGGCTGGTTTTCCTAACCTGGACAATGCTGGGACAATTGTGAGCTGCCCTATGGGACTCCCAATCACGGGCGGTTGTGATACAGCCTGGATTCGAACCAGGGTGTCTGTAGTGACGCCTCTAGCACTGAGATGCAGTGCCTTAGACCACTGCGCCACTAATATCAACAAAATTGTTATGGCATACTTTGTCATAATTAACTGTGATAATTTGTCATTTCTTCTAAGATTCTGATCTACAACAGTGTGTACAGAGATGCCCAAAGTGGTCAAACTGCAAATCCCAAACAATTTAGGAGGGTCGAACCTAGAGGTGTGAACGTTTAAACGAAATTGGGATCTTTAACGTTAAGAAAAATCCGTAATGGAAAAACAACGGTTCTCCCCCCCCCTCCACAAAACTCAAATCACTGGCTCGCCAGCTCTTTTTCTTTGCTAATGATGCGAGTGTGTGTTCAGTCTTTGTTCTGTTGCATGTAAAATATCCTAGCCTATTAATTGATGATAAAGCCCTGCATTACTCAAGTTGCGAGACATTGAAAGATAAGAAATTGCAAAATACAACATTCCAGCACGCCCCTCCTGTCTCTCTCCGTCCCTTGCTAGCTCCCTATGAAAGATCAGAGTGTTTGTGTTCTCTGAAGCACGGCAACTAAAATCGGTCTCCTCCATTCCAAAAATACTGAATCTTAGGAATCGATTCCTAGCGGACAATTCCTACCACAAAAAAAGCAATGTCCTTCCCTGACTTTTCCTAAATAGTTGTATTTTACATTGCTCATGTCAGAATTTTTCAACTCACAAACAGAAAAGTATTTAGAGCCTTTTTACCCCACAACTATTCACAACTTAACCCGCAAGACAATGAGCTGTAGGATGTTTGTACCCAGCCAGGCACTAGGCATGTGTCTCTGTCTGTCTGTCTCTCTCTCCGCACTGAAGCATACCACACTGCATCCTTGCCTCTGAAGCTAAGCAGGGTTGGTCCTGGATGAGAGACCAAAAGGATGAGGAGGCACTTTCCTCTGGTCTAAAAAAATATTAGCCCGATGCCCCAGGGCAGTGATTTGGAACATTACCCTGTATAGGGTGCCGTCTTTCGGATGGGAAGTTAAACGGGTGTCCTGATTCGCTGTGGTCACTAAAGATCCCATGGCACTTATCGGTAAAGTAGGAGTGTTAACACCCCTAATCATGCCACCTAATCATCCCGAGCTTCCAATTGGCTTATTCATCCCCCCTCCTCTCCCCTGTAACTATTCCCCTGGTTGTTGCTGTAAATGACAATGTGTTGTTTGTGAACTAGTAAAATAAGGTTATAGATAAGAATGAATGGGTGATAATTGTGCACGTTACATCACAATTAAACTAGGCCTAACTAAATGATAAGGATGGTGAAGAGGTTGATTTAATTTATAAAAACAATAGTGTGATGACGAGTTCGGGTTATGCCTACCCATCAGCATTGGCGCTCATGATTTTAATTTGAAGGCGCGGCTTGCGGGTTAATACTGTATCATTCTCTTTTACTTTGTCAAAAGAAGCTGTTACAGGACTGTTTCATTTGCTATAACTATTACTAAATGTATTGTAAGGGGAAATTAAAACATTCTACGTGTTGCACTAGACTTTTAGAATACTGAGAAACATATCCTTGACGCTATCCGAGTTGATGAGCGAGGGGAAGCAAACGATGCTAGTCAGCCTGCGCATCAAAACGACACCTAAACTAATTTCACAAACAATAAGAGCTGGCCTAAAGACAAGATTCAATTGACAATAGTTGATGAGTGACAATATTATGGGTCATAAAATTATACATGAAGAGATGGGCACAAAATGGAATTGACAGATGCAGGGAAGGGAGCATCACTTTATCAAATCCTCCAAGTAAAACATTTTACAAAGAGCATTTTCTGCAGTTTCTATGATACCTACCTTTGTCAAATAACTAAAAATTCAAGAGGTGCAGCTCCATTTCCAAATATCACTTTACCAAGAATAACCGCAAGGCCATGCGTTCAGAACATTACCACTCACGCGGCAACATTGCTCTAGCGACTAAGGCGAGTAACATAAAACTTGAAATATGCTATTCTGTTTTTTTAAATACCTTTTCTTATTTCCACAATGTTTCTTTAGACCTGTCCAAATGAAATAATAGATTTCTGTGTGATGGATTTAACTCTTTAACTAGTGGTTTTTCATTTTTACTTTTAGCTAGAAGTAACAAACTAATGAAAATGGTATTATGTTCTTTGAATTAATATTTTTTTTTTTTAAATTCGGTATTTATTCTAAGACCTTCATAAACAACCAAATTATTATTCTTCCGATAGAATATATAAAATGTATTTATTAGACTGTTACGGATGTTGATGTGTCATTGGCTGTGTTGAAAATAGGAAAACAAATATACACTACCGTTCAAAAGTTTGGGGCCACTTAGAAATGTCCTTGTTTTGAAAGAAAAGCAAATGTTTTGTCCTTTAAAATATCAAATTGATCAGAAATACAGTGTAGACATTATTAATGTTGTAAATGACTATTGTAGCTGGAAATATCTGATTTTGAATGGAATATCTACATGGGCGTACAGAGGCCCATTATCAGCAACCATCACTACAGAGTTCCAATGACACGTTGTGCCAATTTAAGTTTATCATTTTAAAAAGGCTAATTGATCATTAGAAAACCCTTTTGCAATTATGTCAGCACAGCTGAAAACGGTTGTGCTGATTTAAATAACCAATAAAACTGGCCTTCTTTAGACTAGTTGAGTATCTGGAGCATCAGCATTTGTGGGTTTGATTACAGGCTCAAACTGGCCAGAGATAAAGCACTTTCTTCTGAAACTCGTCAGTCTATTCTTGTTCTGTGAAATGAAGGCTATTCCATGCGAGAAATTGCCAAGAAACTGAAGATCTCGTACAACGCTGTGTACTACTCCCTTTACAGAAAAGCGCAAACTGGCTCTAACCAAAAAAGAAAGGGAAGTGGGAGGCCCCGGTGCACAACTGAGCAAGAGGACAAGTACATTCGAGTGTCTAGTTTGAGAAACAGACACCTCACAAGTCCTCAACTGTCAGCTTCATTAAATAGTACCCACAAAACACCAGTCTCAACGTCAACAGTGAAGAGGCAACACTGGGATGCTGGCCTTTTGAATGGTAGTGTATATTTGTTTTCATATTTTCAACACTTATAGCCAATGACATTCATATTCTAACAGTCTAATAAATACATTTCATATGTGCTATTGGGAAGAATAATATTTTGGTAGGTAACATTAGAATACTAAAATAACAATCAATTCAAAGAACAATTGAACAGTAGTATACAAGTACCAACTCTTGTTAAATAGTGCATAAACAATTGTAAAGGATGAATTGCATGAAGAAATATTATTGGAAATAAATCCATGTAGAAATTTATCCACAATAGTGTAATTCTACAAAGTCCAGGCCAATGTTTTTCACTAGGACTTTGTAGATGTACACTATTGTGGCTAAATTTCTACATGGATTTATTTCCAATAATATTTCTTCATGCAATTCATCCTTTACACACTATTTAACAAGAGTTGGTGCTTATGTTTGTACACATTGTGGGTGGATATGCATCTGATGCATATGCTAAAGGTGACGCCCGGCAACGTTCTCTAGCGGGTACTTATAGGCTGAAAGCCAGGCGGTTTAGTGTTAAAAAGCCATAGTGTACCCTTACAGACAAACAAAAACACCGTCACCGAGGCACTTTCAAGGGTATATGACTGAGGTAGATATACTTTAACTTCAATGCCCGGCCCTAGCGGTCATAATAAGACCATTATTTTGCATTATGAATTGACGTGGAATTTTATGACTTTATCTTACCGTTTTAAACAAAAAATCTGTTTAAACCTTAAGCAAAATTGTCCATTTGTCACATCTGTGGTCGAACCCCCAACAGGTCTGAACTGTCTTCACAGACAGGGCTGGGATTATCTCCTTGTTTGTGGGGCTGAATATATTACAATACCAAAAATCCTGTAACACCAACAGAGAAACCCCATGCAGTCTTTGCTATGTCAGGGGTCCCCTGCTAATATTAACCTAGTCATATCTATGGGCTAAACAGAATCTTTCAGCAGAACCTTAGAAACCTACAGTACCGGTCAACCATTTTGGACCTCCTCGCCATTTCTTCCTAAAAATAACAATTTCTTGCAGATCTTTTCTCATTTGGAAGATTTGTTTTGTTACATAGAAGGTACATGGAGCTAGCATATTTGGAGGTAGGCCTACATGGAGTTGGCAACATGTACATGTTACAGTGTCATTCTCACCTTGGAACCCAAGTCAAACTTGAATTTGCTATTGTCCTCCTCCAATCTGTCCCCTGAGGCCATCTCCTTGGTCTTCATGGCACTGTACAGTACTGAGGTGATCTTCAACATCTCTTTCACAGCGTAGCCATCAGCCTGGTACAGACGCTTTGTGTTCACCTTGATGTGAGCCTTTGTTGCCTGGAATCAGGTGAAAACACATTTTGAGTTCCCCTCTTAAAAAAACTTGTTCGCCTCAAACTACACATTCCCTTATTTTCTAAAGACGATAGCGCTTAAAATTAAAGTGGCCTTGTAGAACAGTTACTACAAAATAATAAGATATACAATAGACATATGGGAGGTCTCAAAATAAGCAAAATATTGACAAACAGACAAATAAATTAAACAAACGGAGTGGCTGTGAATCCAACTTCTCTGGACCCCTCTTCCCGACAGCTAAAGGTCCCTAAGCTCCGGTGCATATACTGGCTCTACTCTACCCTGGCGAATGGTGCCCAATTAACAAAGTAAGACCAAGGCTGATGGGACTTTAGCTCTGGGGAAAAGGGATCCAGGGAGGCGAGATGCGGGCGCAGCCTCTGCCTTAAACAAATGACATTGCAGCTTTACCATAAATTGGGCCACTGCCTTTATGAAGAAAATCCTGTCTGTCTCCGTGTCCACGTCACTCGGTATGTCCATTTGCGGTTCATATCTGTTGGAACGACAGAAACGTACGACACAATAACAATCATTGCTGCAGTGTGCTGTATCGTGTGCATTTGTCAGAAGACTAGCTACTGCATTTGTCAGACTTCGCCTATTTATCACCTTTTCACAAGCCAAATGAGAATTTCTGCCACCAGGGTAAAGTTGGGGGTCCTGAAGTTCTCCATGGATATCAATCGAGGATAGCCCAGAGCCCGCATCATTTCTGTGAAATCTGTCAAGAGATGGTTATTTGCATTATAATGAGATCCACAAACTACTTTCTGCAACACTTCTTTGGAAAGCCATTCTGGTGTGTCTTTGGCATTCAAATTTGTGTAATTCTTGTGTGAAAAATAAAACTATCCCAGGGCTAGGTTTTCAGAAGACTTAGAGGAAACCCCACCTCACTTTTTACCTGGGCTTTGCTCCTTTCATATTTATTTTGATCCTGACAAACTCCCCAGTCCCTACTGATGACAAGCATACCCATAACATGATTCTGCTAACACAATACTTGAAAAAATAGAAGGTTTCACTGTGATGTATTGGATTTGACCCCAACCCTGTAGTTTTTAAATTTAGGCCAGAAAGTACATTTATTTGCTGTGTTGTCTTGCAGTATTCCTTAACAGCCTTGTTGCAAACAGAATGAATGATTTGGGGTGGATTTTCTAAAAACAGCCTTCTTTTCACTTTGTGGAAAAAAAAAGTTAAAGGGGTGCAGACTTTATGCACACTTGTGTTCAGATTACTTGTATTTTGCTAAATTTGTACCTTCTAAACTGTACACACGCCAACGTTTGCCAAGCGTCCACTCAAAGCTTGTTCCACTGTAATCAATAGTGAGCGCAAATTCAAATCACTCACATCGATAATGTATGGAAATCGATGGAGCTGGGACAATTCGCTGTCGCTACATGTGCCTTTTGTGCTCTTCTAAAAGACAAAACTCAAAAGAACTAAGGTATGATATAAATACGGTGCATTCAAAAAGTATTCAGACCCCTTGACTTCTTCCACATTTTGCAAAATGTATTAAATTTCATGTGCTCCTCATCAATCTACACACAATACTCCACAGTGACAAAGTGAAAATTGTTTTCTAATTTCTTTTGCAAATGTATTACATTTAAAACAGAACTTACTAAATAAGTTAAGTATTCAGAGCCTGTGCTATGAGACTCAAAATTGAGCTCAGGTGAACCGTGTTTCCATTGATCATGCCTAAGATGTATATCCAACTTGATTGGAATACACCTGTAATAAATTCAATTGATTGGACATGATTTGGAAAGACACATAATAGTCTATATAAAAGATCCAACCGTTGACAGTGCATGTCCGAGAAAGAAAAAGGTTCAAGAAATTGTCCGTAGAGCACCGAGACAGGATTGTGTCGAGGCACAGATCTGGGGAAGGGTACCAAAAAAAGGTCTCCAAGATCACAGTGGCCTCCAACATTCTTAAATGAAAGAAGTTTGGAACCACCAAGACTTTTCCTAGAGCTGGCCACCCAGCCAAACTGAGTCAATGGGGAGAAGGGCCTTGGTCAGGGAGGTGACCAAGAACCTGATGGTCACTCTGACAGAGCTCCAGAGTTCCTCTGAAGATGGAAAACCTTCCAGAAGGACAACCATCTCTGCAGCACTCCACTAATCAGGTCTGTATGGTAGAGTGGCCAGACGGAAGCCACTCCTCAGTAAGAGACATGACAGCTAGCTTGGAGCTTGCCAAAAGGCACCTAAAGGACTCAGACCATGAAAAAACAATATTCTCTGGTCTGATGAAACTAAAATTGAACTCTTTCGCATAAATGCCAAGTGTCACATCTGGAAGAAACCTGGCACCATCCCTACGGTCTAGAATGGTGGTGGCAGCACAATGCTGTGGGGATGTTTTGCAGCAGCACGGACTGGGAGACTAGTCAGGATTGAGGGAAAGACGAACAGAGCAAAGTACAGAGAGATACTTGTTGAAAACCTGCTCCAGAGCGCTAAGGACCTCAGATTGGGACGAAGGTTCACATTCCAACAGGACAACAACCCTAAGCACACAGCCAAGAAAACACAGGAGTAGCTTCTGGAAAAGTCGCAAAAACCATCAAGCACTTTGATGAAACTGGCTCTCGTGAGGACCGCCACAGGAAAGGAAGACCCAGAGTTAACTCTGTTGTAGAGGATAAATTCATTAGAGTTAAATAAACTTCAGATTGCAACCCAAATAAACTCTGCAAAAAAAGAAATGCCCCTTTTTCAGGACCCTGTCTTTGAAAGACAATTCAAAAAATCCAAATAACTTCACACATCTTCATTGTAAAGGATTTGAACACTGTTTCCCATGCTTGTTCAATGAACCATAAACAATGAATGAACATGCATCTATGGTACGGTCACAGACGGTAGGCAATTAAGGTCACAGTTATGAAAACTTAGGACACTTTCTACTGACTCTGAAAAACACCAAAAGAAAGATGCCCAGGGTCCCTGCTAATCTGCGTAACCGTGCCTTAGGTATGCTGCAAGGAGGCATGAGGACTGCAGATGTGGCCAGGGCAAAATATTGCAATGTCCATACTGTGAGACGCCTAAGACAGCGCTACAGGGAGACAGGACGGACAGCTGATCGTCCTCGCAGTGGCAGACCACGTGTAACAACATCTGCACAGGATCGGTACATCCAAACATCACACCTGTGGGACAGGTACTGTATGGCAACAACAACTGCCCAAATTACACCAGGAATGCACAATCCCTCCATCAGTGCTCAGACTGTCCGCAATAGGCTGGACTGAGGGTTTGTAGGCAGGCCCTCACCTGACATCACCGGCAACAACGTCACCTATGGGCAGAAACCCACCGTCACTGGACCAGACAGGACTGGCAAAAAGTGCTCTTCACTGACAAGTCGCGGTTTTGTTTCACCAGGGGTAATGGTCGGATTCGCGTTTATTGTCGAAGGAATGAGCGTTACACCGAGGCCTGTACTCTGGAGCGGGATGGATTTGGAGGTGGAGGATCCATCATAGTCTGGGGCGGTGTGTCACAGCATCATCGGACTGAGCTTGTTGTCATTGCAGGCAATCTCAAAGCTGTGCGTTACAGGGAAGACATCCTCCTCCCTCATGTGGTACCCTTCCTGCAGGCTCATCCTGACATGACCCTCCAGCATGACAATGCCACCAACCATACTGCGCGTTCTGTGCGTGATTTCCTGCGAGACAGGAATGTCAGTGTTCTGCAATGCAAAACGAAGAGCCCGGAACTCAATCCCATTGAGCACATCTGGGACCTGTTGGATCGGAGGATGAGGGCTAGTGCCAATCCCCCAAGAAATGTCTGGGAACTTGCAGATGCCTTGGTGGAAGAGTGGGGTAACATCTCTCAGCAAGAACTGGCAAATCTGGTGCAGTCCATGAGGAGGAGATGCACTGCAGTAGTTAATGTACCTAGTGGCCACACCAGATACTGACTTACTTTTGATTTTGACCACCCTTTGTTCAGGGACACATTATTCCATGTCTGTTAGTCACATGTCTGTGGAATTTGTTCAGTTTCTGCCTCAGTTGTTGAGTCTTGATATGTTCATACAAATATTTACACATGTTAAGTTTGCAGAAAATAAACGCAGTTGACAGTGAGAGGACGTTTCTTTTTTTGCTGAGTTTACATGATTGCATATCTGTTATTTCATAGTATTGATGTATTCACTATTATTCTATAATGTAGAAAAGAGTCAAAATAAAGAAAAACCCTTGAATGAGTAGGTGTGTCCAAACTTTCGACTGGTACTGTCTATATATATATATATATATATATATTTTTTTTTTTTTTAAGAAACTCAGTTTGGCTTTCAACTTACTCTTGAAAGTTGTAATAGTACAATGCACAAGGTGCACTTTTGAAATCAGATAATGCATATTCAGTTTCTCTTGTCATGTCAGTCATTGCATACCCTAGTGTTATTTATAACACTCTAATGAATACACATTAGACCTGGCAAAATGCAGAGAATTTCAAGAAAATGTGCTTTAAAATAGGAACATTTTCTCTGCCCCCCATAGCAAAATGTGTAGAATTGTAGGAAACAAACTTTGAACCTGAAGAATGTTCTCTCAGCCAACAAGAGGGGTGTGAACAGTTTGTGTCATGAACAGTGCTTGTGCCAATAGAAATAGACATGGTGCGAGCGCAAGATGTTCCCCAATGTGGGAAGGGGGCCTGAATGAAAAAGTTTAGGAACCCCTGTTCTATAGAGCTCGCCAGCTTGTCGTCTTAAGAAACAGAAATGAGCAGTGGTGTAAAGTACTTAAGTAAAAATACTTTAAAGTAGTACTTAAATAGTTTTTTGGAATCTCTTTACTATGAACATTTTTGACAACTTTTACTTTTCTTTAGGAATTAAGTGAAAGTATGTACTTTTTATTCCATACATTTTCCCTGACACCCAAATGTACTCGTTACCTTTTGAATTTGTTTATTTAAAAAAATAAAAAAAATGTATTTCACCTTTATTTAACCAGGCTAACCAGTTGAGAACAAGTTCTCATTTACAACTGCAACCTGGCCAAGATGAAGCAAAGCAGTGCGACAAAAACAATAACACAGAGTTATACATAAACAAACGTACAGTCAATAACACAATAGAAACATCTATGTACAGTGTGGGCAAATGTAGAAGAGTAGGGAGGTAGGCAAAAAAGAGGCCGTGGAGGCGAAATAATTACAATATAGCATTAACACTGGAGTGATAAATGTGCAGATGATGATGTGCAAGTAGAGATACTGGGGTGCAAAAGAGCCAGAGGATAAGTAACAATATGAATGCTTAGCAGGACAGGAAAATTATCTAATTCACACACTTATCAAGAGATCATCCCAGGTCATCCCTACGGCCTCTGATCTAGTGGACTCACTAAACCAGTGATGGGCAAACTTTTTGGCTCAGGGGCCAAATCGAGATTTTGAAATTCAATTGAGGGCCGCATTTTTTGGATGACCAATTGTTAGTTAGTTAGTTAAAATCAATTTGCTGGGGCCTTCCGAGTGGCGCAGCGGTCTAAGGTCACTACAGACCCGAGTTCGATCCCAGGCTGTGTCACAGCTGGCTGTGACTGGGAGAGCCATGAGACGGCGCACCATTGGCCCAGCGTCATCTGGGGTAAGAGAGGGTTTGGCAGGCTGAGATTTCCTTGTCCCATCGCGCTCTAGCGACTCCTGTGGCGGGCCGGGTGCATGCACTCTGACAAGGCCACCAGGTGTACGGTGTTTCCTCTGACACATTGGTGCGACTGGCTTCCGGGTTAAGCGTGCATTGTGTCAAGAAGCAGTGCAGCTTGGCTGGGCCGTGTTTTGGAGGACGCAAGGCTCTCAACTAGATGTTGACCGATTAATTAGGGCCGATTTCAAGTTTTCATAACAATCACAAATCGGTATTTTTGGGTGCCAATTTTGACGATTTTTTTATACATTTTATTTAATTTTTTACACCTTTATTTAATATTTATTTAACTAGGCAAGTCAGTAAAGAACACATTCTTGTTTTCAATGACGGCCTAGGAACGAGGCAGAACGACAGATTTTTTTTACCTTGTCAGCTCTGGTTATCCAATCTTGCAACCGTACAGTTAACTAGTCTAACGCTCTAACCACCTGCCTCACGAGGAGCCTGCCTGTTACGCGAATGCAGTAAGCCAAGGTAAGTTGCAAACTAGCATTAAACTTAGCTTATAAAAAACAATCAATCAACGACAGTCGTTGCTCCAATGTGTACTTAACCATAAACATCAATGCCTTTCTTAAAATCAATACACGAGTATATGTTTTTAAACCTGCATATTTAGCTTAAAAGAAATCCAGTTGAGCAGGCAATATTAACCAGGTGAAATTGTGTCACTTCTCTTGCGTTCATTGCACACAGAGTCAGGGTATATGCAACAGTTTGGGTCGCCTTGCTCTTTGCGAACTAATGTGCCAGAATTTTATGTAATTATGACATAACATTGAAGGTTGTGCAATGTAACAGCAATATTTAGACTCATGGATGCCACCTGTTAGATAAAATACGGAACGGAATAAACGTTTAGTTTTCGAGGTGATAGTTTCCGGATTTGACCTAAGGCTCATATTTCTGTGTGTTTAATATAGTTGAGCCTATGATTTGATATTTGATAGAGCAGTCTGACTGAGGGGTGGTAGACAGCAGCAGGCTCGTAATAGTTAAAGATATATGGTTTAGAGAGAAATAGTCGACGCGTTATAATTCCTGTAATAACTTGCGGCTGAACTTGAAAGGGGTTCCTTCGTTATTTTACCGTTCATGTCTTCCATAGAGAATGTCTTGATCTACTTCAAATAAGGTCTGTGTTTCGTGCAGGTTAGGGTGCAGGCTTAAACCACCTCTGCATTTTGATACCCGTGTAAATCTCACTAGGATAAGGTAACGTTTGTCAAAATATTTTAATAAATCCACTCTACAAAAAAAATGATCTTCACTTATATTTAGCCAATATTGATCAGAGTTAACTTGTCCTATGGATATCTACACAGTTATAAAATTGGCAAGGTGGTGTAAGCCTACACGAAACAGACATTATTTTAAGTGAATCTAAAAATATCCTATGGAATAAATGAATGAAGGAACCGCTTTTCAGATTTTGCTAGGTGTCATGGGAATTATGACTCGCACTTTGGTAGTCAATTCTTATCATGTCCATTATTAAAATAGGATTTCCTGCATATAGAAATTACAGTTTTTGTTTTCAACATTCATCACAGGCAACTTCAACTATTTTGATTCAAACAGTTGAGAGTATTTGTCTCCTAAGCAGACTCTTCAGTATCATTGTCACTTCAGAGCTGTGTGTGTTTTACAGATGGCAGAGAAAAGCAGAGCACCAGTGTGGGACTATTACATGGAATTGGCACCAGGGAAAGCAAGGTGTCTTATTTGTGATAAAGATGTAAGCATGGGGTCAGCAACGGCTAAATCAAAAAATACCACCAACCTGTGGAATCACCTTAAGAACACCTATCCAAAAGCCCATAATATGTATTATATTAAGTTAAAATAAAAGTGTTCATTGTTCATTCAGCATTGTTGCAATTGTCATTATTATAAAAATGTGTACACATACATACATACATATACACACACACATACATATATACACATATATATATATATACACACACACATTTTAAAAATCGGCTGATTAATCGGTATCGGCTTTTTTTGGTCCTCCAATAATCGGTATCGGCGTTGAAAAATCATAATCGGTCGACCTCTACTCTCAACCTTCACCTCTCCAGAGTATGTACGGGAGTTGCAGCGATGGTACAATTGTAACTACCAATTGGATACCAAGAAACTGGGGAGAAGAAAATGTGTAAAAAAAAATTAAAAAACGAAGTAAAACATTTTTATGTCATGCGGCCCGGATTGAAGTGCCCAGCGGGCCAGATACGGCTCGCGGGCCTTACTTTGCCTCCCCCTTGCATTAAATACATGCTTAGTGTGTGTCCAAACACAAATTATCAATGAACCTACCAGGTACAACCCCAAATCTGTAAACACAGGCACCCTCATAGATATCATACTGACCAACCTGCCCTCTAAATACACCTCTGCTGTCTTCAACCAGGATCTCAGCAATAGACTGCTTCATTGCCTGCGTCCGTAATGGGTCTGCGGTCAAACGACCACCACCCCCCTAAAACACTTCAGCGTGCAGGGCTTTCTAATCGACCTGGCCCGGGTATCCTGGGAGGATACTGACCTCATTCCGTCAGTAGAGGAAGCCTGGTTATTCTTTAAAAAAGTTACTTCCTCACCATCTTAAATAAGCATGGCCCATTCCAAAAATGTAGAACCAGGAACAGATTTAACCTTTGGTTCACTCCAGACCTGACAACCCTTGGCCAGCACAAAAATAACCTGTGGCGTACTGTATTAGCATCGAATAGCCCCCGCGATATGCAACTTTTCAGGGAAGTTAGAAATCAATATACACAGGCAGTTAGGAAAACAAAGGCTAACTTTCCCAAACAGACATTTGCATCCAGTAGCACAAACTCCAAAAAGTTATAGGACACTGTAAAGTCCGTGGAGAATAAGAGCACCTCCTCCCAGCTGCCCACTGCACTGAGGCTAGGAAACACTGTCCCCACCGATAAATCCACGATAATTGAGAATTTCAATAAGCATTTTTCTACGGCTTTCCACCTGGCTACACATACCCCGATCAAATCGGAAGGCCTGTTGTCCTGACCTCTGGCAGTCTCTATGGGGTTGCCCACAGGGTTCAATTCTCGGGCCGACTCTCTTCTCTGTATACATCAATGATGTCGCTCTTGCTGCTGGTGATTCTCTGATCCACCTCTACGCAGACAACACCATGCTGTATACATCTGGCCCTTCTTTGGACACTGTTAACTAACCTCCAGATGGGCTTCAATTCCATACAACTCTCCTTCTGTGGCCTCCAACTGCTCTTAAATGCAAGTAAAACTAAATGCATGATCTTCAACTGATCGCTGCCCGCACCTGACCAACTGTCCAGCATCACTACTCAGGACGGTTCTGACTTAGAATATGTGGACAATTACAAATACCTAGGTGTCTGGTTAGACTCTAAACTCTCCTTCCAGACTCACATTAAACATCTCCAATCCAAAATTAAATCTAGAATCGGCTTACTATTTCACAACAAAGCATCCTTCACTCATGCTCCCAAACATACCCTCGTAAAACTGACTATCCTACCGATCCTTGACTTTGGCAATGTCATTTACAAAATAGCCTCCAACACTCTACTCAGCAAATTGGATGCAGTCTATCACAGTGGCATTCGTTTTGTCTCCAAAGCCCCATATACTACCCACCACTGCGACCTGTATGCTCTCATTGGCTGGGCCTCGCTTCATGTTCGTCGCCAAACCCACTGGCTCCAAGTCTTTGCTAGGTAAAGCCCCACCTTATCTCAGCTCACTGGTCACCATAGCACAACCCACCCGTAGCAAACGCTCCAGCAGGTATATTTCACTGGTCACCCCAAAGCCTATTCCTCCTTTGGCCACCCTTCCTTACAGTTCTCTGCTGCCAATGACTGGTACGAATTTCAAAAATCACTGAAGCTGGAGACTCATATCTCCCTCAATAACTTTAAGAATCAGCTTTCAAAGCAGCTCACAGATCACTGCACCTATACATAGCCCATCTGTAAATAGCCCATCCAACTACTTTTTTTGCTCCTTTGCACCCCAGTTTCTCTACTTGCACATTCATCTTCTGCACATCTATCACTCCAGTGTTTAATTGCTCAATTGTAATTACATCGCCACTACGGCCTATTTATTGCCTTACCTCCCTAATCTTACCTCATTTGCACACACTGTATATAGATTTTTTCCTATTGTGTTATTGACTGTACGTTTGTTTATTCCATGTGTAACTCTGTGTTGTTTGTGTCGTACTGCTTTGCTTTATCTTGGCCAGTTCGCAGTTGTAAATGAGAACTTGTTCTCAACTGGCCTACCTGGTTAAATAAAAGGTGAATGTATATATACACACACACACACACACACACACACACAAATAAAAATATATTTTTAAAGTTTGTAAATTATGTCTGAGAGTTGGAGCGTGCCTGGCACAAAAAACTGCTTTGCCTAATATAAGTGTATGTTAGCGAGTACATTTACTTTTGATACTTAAGTTTATTTAAAACCAAATACTTTTAGACTTTTACTCAAGTAGTTATCTTCTTCAGGCTAGGGTCATTTTTTTCTCAATTTCCACCCGACTGACGTGCCCAAAGTAAACTGCCTGTCACTCACGCCCAGAAGCCAGGATGTGCATATAATTGGTACCAATGGATAAAATAAGGTCTGAGGTTAACACAGGTTTAAGGCTCACGCATTCTTCGGTTCGGCTGACAGCTAGCCGAACGAGTGCACATGCATACTTCCTTATTAAAGACCTTCACCTGGAAAACGAAGGGGGGAAAAGCAACAATAGTACTGTTTGTCCATCTTGATACACCGTTCCTCAAAATAGTCAGACTTAATCAAAGATAATTTATGAAATCTGTAATTCAATTTGACGTTTTTGCCTTCGAGATCTTAGTCGCGCAATTTTACATCTAATTAAGATGTTTGATGCAGGTTTTGTTTCATAGTATTTCTCAAGTGGAAAAAAATACATGAAAACAACTCGAAGTTGTCATAATTGAATGACAAACATTCAATTGAAGAATCCCTAATGTTGACCAATGACCGACAAAAAGGGGCGTAGACTTCGACTTGCTTCTAGAAAAGATGTGCTTTGTTTTCATTAACGTAGCTACACAAAAGCTTCAAAATTCACAAAAAGTGACTTTAGGTGATGACGATTATCTATTAGGACTAAACGTATACGATTTCTTAAGCCTTTGTTTACCAGACCTTATTTTCGGCTTTAATCTCATAGCCCCATTAAATTCCCTATGGCATTAACTAACGAGCCACGGCGGGCATCCGCGTTATTAGTGCCTACAAAAAGACGCCCTTACTATTACTCTCTATTACAGACATTAATAGCGAAGATATGTATAACTCGTCTTCTGCATGTGGTAATAGCTAGATAACGTTACTTACTTCGTAAGTCTCTAAAGGACATCGTTTGTTCGTGTTGTGGCACTCAATCACACAAGGAAGTCTTCTGGATCCTGAGAGATTTAAGAAAAATCAGATACGGCATTATGCTACCAAAGTCAACGATTCAACTGTGGTGGCATCATCACTAACGTTACTTTAGCTAGCCAACTACGTTAACATGAGCCAAATCAGAAACACGACAGCCCGTAATGTAACTATTTACATTAACTATACACTTCGAGCAATACACCTAGTCGATATCATATTTGCTGCATAATGCTCTTAAAAGTTGCACACTATAACACAATACCTTAGCAAGGAAGTTTAAACACGATTTACCTTATCTTGGGTGTTAGATTGGTTAGCTTCTTCTATGAGGTGTAGCTTGTTAGCTATCTGTCAACAACAAAAAATATGCTTGCCCGTCTCTATGGAATCCAATACTACGGAATCATAGAGGAGACAAACCTGGCGGTTTTAATGGAACGCATTCTCATAATTTAGCTAAAATAAATTTGTAGCTGGAGAAAATGATAATTTCGTTATCATTATAATAATAAAGTTTATAGTCGATATAGTTTAATTGTCATCACGTCAGTTTTGTATAGCCAAATAGCCTACATAGGTTAATTATATAGTTGAAATAAAGTCAATTCTATACTTAGATTATAGGGGTTTTGAATTTACATTGCATGCATTATAATAATTGGCCTCAATCCATAGAATATTATATTTCAACCGGGAATCAACTGTCGGTATTGGTGCACTCATGGTACGTACGCAGTTTTCTGTATGTATAATGCTGCCACTGGACTGCTACAGGTGCACTGCATCTCAGCGCCAGTCTTTCGACAAGAGGCAGCATCTCTACTTGAAGGTACAGTATCTTTATCTACTCTATTTATTGTACTCTATTTTATGTACCATGTTTGTTTAGCTATGTATTAAACTGTTCTTACTTTATAGTTGATGTTGTAAAGGTAGGTTACTGAGGGCAAACTTTAATGTGACGTGCATATAATCAATGTTCTTCAATATAAGAACATTGTGGGCACTTGTAAAAAATATATATATATATTAATGGATGGTGGACCACAGCAATTAAGAATGGATCTGTTGTTGATTAAATTATATACCGGCATAAATACCCTTCATTGCAATGAAAATATGATAATTCCTTTTTATTTGCGAGGGCAGAAATATACCTATTTGCTTGTGAAAATGTAATGTATTTGCGAGGGCAGAAATATAATAAATTCTACTGTATATAGAATAAATTGTATTTCTGTGCATTTTCTCTATTCTGTTTACCTTTTGTTGGTATCCCACTTGATGGTATGTACAATTTCACAAAGTTTATGGTATAGTTGCAATCACAATTTGTTTGATTTACTGAAACCTACTGAAATGTAAGACTACTGAACTACAGCAGCACCTGCTTTTTATCAACAAATTATCTCATTGTAAATGTGAACCTGTGCGGACTCCATAGGTGTTCTTTTGCTTTACCTGTTGTAATGCCATTATTAAGGGTTTGAAGTTGTGATTACCGCTTATTATAATCTTTTGAGTTGAAAAACAATATCTTAAAGAAATTACAGTCATGTGAAATACAGTAGAATAGACCTGAATACAATGTAACTTTATTGTTCATTGGTACTTTTTTTTCTCAGAGTAGGTGTAAAAATGATTGACACCCCTGTTTTCAATACCTTTTCCATACCTCACCTTGCAAGTATAATGGCAATACGCCTTTATCTAAAATGTTTTAAGAGTTGGAGACATTTCTTCTGTATAAGAATCTTTCCAGATCCTTGATATGTGCTTGGAGTTATTGTCTTGCTAGAATATCCAATGTTTTGGGCCAAAATATCCTGGTACTGGGTAAAGTTCAGGATGTCGTTGACCTTAACAGGGACCCTAGGACCAGTGGAAGCAAAATAGCATCATACTATATTTTCTGCATTCTCATTTCAACATCAAACCCACCACTGGCGTGCGTAGCCAAAGATATCTATTTTCACTACCCTCAACAAGGTAGGTAGAAACAGCAAGCATCCAGTTTTCAGGGGCAGAGAAGAGGAAAAGCCTGAAAACCAGATGCTTCCAGTTTATTGCGTCCCCACTCAGGTGTTTCTATATTATACTGAACAGCAATATAAACGCAACATGTAAAGTGTTGGTCCCGTGTTTCATGAGCTGAAATAAAAGAGCCCAGAAATTGTCCATATGCTCAAAAAGCTTATTTCTTTCAAATGTTGCACAAATTTGTTTACTCCCTGTTAGTGAGCATTTTTTCATTGCCAAGATAATCCATCCACCTGACAGGTGTTGCAAATCAAGAAGCTGAATAAACAACATGATCATTACACAGGTGCACATCTGGCACTTTAAAATGTGCATTTTTGTCACACAACACAATGCCACAGATGTTTTGAGACTGCAGAAAGGTGTGGCTCAGTGTGGCTCAGTTGGTAAAACATGGCACTTGCAACACCAGGGTTGTGGTTTTGATTCCCACGGGGGACCAGTATTGGAAAAAAGTATGAAAATGCATGCACTCACTACTGTAAGTCGCTCTGGATAATAGTGTCTGCAAGATAATTTCTCTGCCATAAGCCACCTCCAACGTCATTTTAGATCATTTGGCAGTACATCCAGCCGGCCTCACAACCGCAGACCACATGTAACCACACCAGCCCAGGACTTCCACATTCGGCTTCTTGACTTGCAGGATCGTCTGAGACCAGCCACCCGGACAGCTGATGAAACTGTGGAACAGAATCATTTCTGCACAAACTGTCAGAAACAGTCTCAGGGAAGCTTATCTGCGTGCTCATCATCCTCACCAGGGTCTTGACCTGACTACAGTTCGCGGTTGTAAGACTTCAGTGGGCAAATGCTCACCTTTGATGGTCATTGGCATGCTGGAGAAGTGTGCTCTTCACCGATGAATCCTGATTTCAACTGTACCCGGCAGATGGCAGACAATGGCGTGTATGGCGACGTGTGGGCAAGTGATTGGCTGATGTCACAGTTGTGAACAAGAGTGCCCCATGACGGCGGTGGGGTTATGTTATGGGCAGGCAGAAGCTACGGACAACAAACACGATTGTATTTTATCAATGTTAATTTGAATGCACAGAGATACCGTGTCGAGATCCTGAGGCCCATTGTTGTGCCATTCATCCGCCGGCATCACCTCATGTTTCAGAATGATCAAATCTAATTTTATTGGCCATATACACATATTTAACAGATGTTATTGTGGGTGTAGCGAAATGCTTGTGTTCTTAGCTCCAACAGTGCAGTAGTATCTAACAATTCACAACAATACACGCATCTAAAAGTAAAATAATGGAATTAAGAAATATATAAATATTAGGATGAGCAATGTTGGAGTGGCATTGACTTAAATACAATAGAATAGAGTACAGTATATACATACGAAATGAGTAAAACAGAATGTAAACATTACTAAAGTGACTAGTGTTCCATTATTAAAGTTACCAGTGATTCCATGTCTATGTATATGCGGCAGCAGCCTCTAAGGTGCAGGGTTGAGTAACCGGGTGGAAGCCGGGCTAGTGATGGCTATTTAACAGTCTGATGGCCTTGAGATAGAAGCTGTTTTTCAATCTCTCGATTCCAGCTTTGATGCATGTGTACTGACCTTGCCTTCTGGATGATAGTGGGGTGAACAGGCCGTGGCTCGAGTGGTTGATGTCCTTGATGATTTTCTTTGGCTTTCCTGTGACATTGGGTGCTGTAGGTGTCCTGCAGGGCAGGCAGTGCCTTCTTCACCACATTGCCACCACACCACACTGTTGCGCCTTCTTCACCACACCGTCTGTTTGGGTGGACCATTTCAGATAGTCAGTGATGTGTACGCCCGAGGAACTTAAAGTTTTTCAACTTCTCCACTGTGGCCCCGTCGATTTGGATAGGGGCGTGCTCCCTCTGCTGTTTCCTGAAATCCACGATCAGCTCCTTCGTTTTGTTGACATTGAGTGAGAGGTTATTTTCCTGACAACCACTCTGCCAGGGCCCTCACCTCCTCCCTGTAGGCTGTCTCGTCATTGTTCGTAATCAGGCCTACTACTGTTGTGTCGTCTGCAAACTTGATGATTGAGTTGGAGGTGTGCGTGGCCACGCTGTCATTGGTGAACAGGGAGTACAGGAGGGGGCTGAGCACACACCCTTGTGGGGCCCCTGTGTTGAGGATCAGCGAATTGTAGGTGTTGTTTCCTACCTTCACCACCTGGGGGCAGCCCATTAGGAAGTCCAGGACCCAGTTGCACAGGGCGGGGTTCAGACCCAGGGCCATCAAGGTTAATGATGAGCTTGGAGTGTACTATGATGTTGAAGGCTGAACTTTAGTCAATGAACAGCATTCTTACATCGTCCTCTTGTCCAGATGGGTTAGGGCAGTGTGCAGTGCGATGGTGATTGCATCATCTGTGGATCTATTGGGGCGGTATACAAATTGAAGTGGGTCTAGGGTGTCAGGTAAGGTAGAGGTCATATGATCCTCAAAGCACTTCATGAAGACAGAAGTGAGTGCTACGGGATGATACTCATTTAGTTCAGTTACCTTTGCTTTCTTGGGTGCAGGAACGATGGTAGACATCTTGAAGCAAATGGGGACAGCAGACTGGCATAGGAAGAGATTGAATATGTCAGTAAACACTCCAGCCAGCTGGTCTGCCCATGCGCTGAGGACGCGACAAGGGATGCTGTCTGGGCGGTAGCCTTGCGAGGGTTAACACACTTAAATGCCTTACTCACGTCAGCCACGGAGAATGGGACCCACAGTCCTTGGGAGCAGGCCGCTTCAATGGCACTGTGTAATCATCAAAGCAGGCGAATAAGGTATTTAGGCCTCCAGAGTGGCGCAGCAGTCTAGAGGCGTCACTACAGATCCGGGTTCGAATCCAGGCTGTGTCGCAGCCGGCCGCTACTGGGAGACCCATGAGACTGCGCACAATTGGCCCAGCGTTGTCCGGGTTAGGGGAGGGTTTGGCCAGCCGGGATGTTGCGCTTTCAATTTTGCGCAAATGCTGCCATCTATCCACGTTTTTTGGTTTGGGTATATTTTAATAGTCACACTGGGAACAACATCCTCTACACACTTCCTGATTAACTCAGTCACCGTGTCAATGTTATTCTCAGAGGCTGCCCAGAACATATCCCAGTATGCGTGATTAAAACTATTTTGAAGCATCGATTTCCGATTGGTCAGAACAGTGTTAAATAGACCTTAGCACAGGCACTTTAAAAAAAATCTGCCTATAGGAAGGGAGGAGCAAAATGGAGTAGTAATCTGATTTGCCGAAAGGAGGTCTGGGGAGGGCCTTGTAGCCATCCTGGAAGGGGGAGTAACATTGGTCAAGTGTTTTTGCCCAGCAAGTACTAGAGGCAATGTGTTGATAGAACTTCGGCAGCGTTTTTCCTCAAATTTGCTTTGTTAAAATGCAGGCAAGGATCTGTACACAATTCCTGGATTCTGAAAATGTCCTTGTTCTTCCTTGGCCTGCATATTCAACAGACAGTCATTGAGCATGTTTGCGATGCTCTGGATCGAATGTACGACAGCGTGTTCCAGTTCCCACCAATATCCAGCAACTTCGCACAGCCATTGAAGAGGAGTGGGACAACATTCCACAGGCCACAATCCAAAGCCTGATCAACTCTATGCAAAGGAGATGTGTTGGGCTGCATGTGGCAAATGGTGGTCACACCAGATACTGACTGATTTTCTGATCTACACCGATACTTTTTTTTAAGGTATCTGTGACAAACCGATGCATATCTGTGTTCCCAGTCATGTGAAATCCATAGATTAGGGCCTAATGAATTTATTTACATTTACTAATTTCCTTATATGAACTGGAACTCAGTAAAATCTTTGAAATTGTTGCATGTTGTGTTTATAATTTTGTTCTATGTAGGTTACTCTAACACAATAATATAGTGGCAAGAAAAAGTATGTGAACCCTTTGGAACTACCTGGATTTCTGCATAAATTAGTCATAACATTTTATCTGATCTTCATCTTAGTCAAAGCAATAGACAAACACAGTGTGCATAAACTAATAACACACAAATTATTGTATTTTTCTTGTCGATATTGAATACATCATGTAAACATTCACAGTGTAGGTTGGGAAAAGTATGTGAACCCCTATGCTAATGACTTCTCCAATAGCTAATTGGAGTCAGGAGTCAGCTAACCAGGAGTCCAATCAATGAAGATTGGAGATGTTGGTTAGAGCTGCCCTGCCCTATAAAAAATACTCACAAAATGTGAGTTTGCTGTTCACAAGAAACATTGCCTGATGTGAACCATGCCTCGAACAAAAGAGATCTCAGAAGAACTAAGATTAATAATTGTTGACTTGCATAAAGCTGGAAAGGGTTACAAAAGTATCTCTGAAAGCATTGATGTTCATCAGTCCATGTTAAGATAAATTGTCTATAAATGGAGAAAGTTCAGCACTGTTGTTACTCTCTCTAGGAGTGGCCGTCCTGCAAAGATGACTGCAAGAGCACAGTGCAGAATTCTCTATGCGGTTAAGAAGAATCCTAGAGTGTCAGCTAAAGACCTACAGAAATCTCTGGAACATGTTAACATCTCTGTTGATGAGTCTACAATATGTAAAACACTAAACAAGAATGGTGTTCATGGGAGGACACCTCGGAAAAACATTGCTGCACGTCTGAAGTTCGCAAAATAGCACCTGGATGTTCCACAGCGCTTCTGGCCAAATATTCTGTGGACAGATTAAACTAAAGTTGAGTTGTTTGGAAGGAACACACAACACTATGTGTGGAGGTAAATAAGGCACAGCACACAAACATCAAAACTTTATCCCAACTGTAAAGTATGGTGGAGGGAGCATCATGGTTTGGTACTGCTTTGCTGCCTCAGGGCCTGGACAGCTTGCTATCATCCACAGAAAAATGAATTCCCAAGTTTATCAAGACATTTTGCAGGAGAATGTAAGGCTATCTGTCTGCCAATTGAAGCTCAACAGAATTTGGGTGATGCAACAGGACAACAACCCAAAACACAGAAGTAAAGCATAAACAGAATGGCTTCAACAGATGAAAATATGCCTTCTGGAGTGACCCAGTCAGAGTCCTGACCTCAACCTGATTTTAAAATGCTGTTGCATGACCTGGAGAGCGGTTCACACCAGACATCCTAAGAATATTGCTGAACTGAAACAGTTTTGTAAAGATGAATGGTCCAAAATTCCTCCTGGCCATTATGCAGGTCTGATCCGAAATACAGAAAATGTTTGGTTGAGGTTATTGCTGCCAAAGGAGGGTCAACCAGTTATTAAATCCAAGGGTTCACATACTTTTTCCAACCTACACTGTGTATGTAAATACATGAAAACATGTAATTGTTTGTGCGTTATTAGTTTAAGCAGACTGTGTTTGTCCATTGTTGTGACTTAGATGAATATCAGATCAAATTTTATTACCAATTTATGCAGAAATCCAGGTATTCCAAAGGGTTCACATACTTTTTCCTGCCACTTGTAAGTGGCCCACGTCCTCCCCTCAGCAGCCTCCACTGCTGTAACATTACCAGGAAATGAGCTCAAAGTTATGTTCATTTAGGAAATCTGTTCCCAAGTATTCACACGCATAAATATAGAGACATATGTGATCATATCCCAAACGGAATCAAGGTTTGAATTATTTATTTTTTGTCAAATACTATATTTGTTTCGGATTCTTGCGTCGAATTTGCAGTGTACAAATTATTTATAACTATGTTCCGGCCCCTGGACCGTCCGCTCAAGGAAAAATCGTGTGACTGCTGAATGTAATTGGGGACCCCTGCTCGAACACATACTGCTCAGGGAGCACACAGACATCCACTGTCTTTTGCTATTGTGTCACTCAACAGACCCAAGAGTCTTTCTCTCCATAGGGAACCATTGTTTGAGCTGCCACTGGCAATGACTGTGAAATTGGTCCTGCCAAGAAAGTAAAATCACTAAATGTGATCTGCCAATCTCAGCCCACCATGGGGGCTAGTCTGGAGCCCGAAGAGGGTTACTGGTGAGGGTAGGTTCCAGGGTCTGCAGGTGTTTGTCTGGCACAGTGATGAGCATTGTTCCACACAGACTGACTGACTGCAGGGGAGGTCCACTGAGGATACTCTTACCAGCAGGAGTGGATATTATGTCTCCACCCACACAAGTTATGTTGCCACATTCAATTTATCAACAAACTAGCAAACAAATAAGCAAGCAAAACAGTAACCCCCCCCCATCACATCACCACTGTGGTTATGCACACTCTTGTGTTTTGATTGACTAAGAAATACATTAGCTTTTAGACCTCTTGAGGATTACCTGGGTTTTCTCCGACTGACTCCTAATAGGACCGAAAGGCTCTGCTGGAGCTGGTCTTGGAGCGGGTCTTTTTTTCTTTATTTTTCTTTCATGTTGTTGTCTTCACAAGTGCACCATTCCTTATCTACTGTAGCCTTATCCTGTCGTTGCAGGGATTGAGTTTGCGATGGTGGCAATTGAACATTATTGGAGGTATACAAAGCAATCAACGCAATGCAGGTAAAGAGACGCCGCGAGAGAGGCCAACGTGCGGGCACCCTGACGGCACTACGTTGGCGAGTAAATAAACTGCCTTTACCCTCCGCTCTATTGGCTAACGTACAATCACTGGAGAACAAACTGGACGAGCTCCATTCGAGACTATCCTATCAACGGGGCCTGAAGAACTGTAATAGCCTATATTTCAGTCGTTGCTGATCATGGATAATATACACCAAGTGTGCAAAACGTTAGGGACAGCTGCTCTTTCCATGAAATAGACTGACCAGGTGAAAGCTACGATCCCTTATTGATATCATTTTAATCAGTGTAGATGAAGTGGAGGAGACATGTTAAAGAAGGATTTTTAGGCCTCGAGACAACTGAGACATGGATTGTTTATGTGTGCCAATCAGGGGGTGAATGGGCAAGACAAAATATCTAAGTGCCTTTTGAATGGGGTATAGTAGAACTGCAACGCTGCTGCATTATTTTACAGTCAAAAGTTTCCCATGTGTATCAAAAATGGTCCCCTACCCAATGGACTTCCAGCCAACTTGACACAAATTTGGGAAGCATTTGAGTCAACATGGGCCAGCATCCCTGTGGAATGCTTTCGACACCTTGTAGAGTCCGTGCCCCGACGAATTGAGGCTGTTCTGAGGGCAAAGGGGGTGCAACTCAATATTAGGAAGGTGTTTCTAATGTTTTGTACACTCATTTTGTACACTCAGTGTACATCAAGATGTTTTTTCTATGCATTGGCAGGACAGAACAGCAGCTTAGGGTAAACTCAAGGGGGGAGGTGTGTGTCTCTTTGTTCAGTATGTCTCAAGGTTCTGCTAGCCTGAGTTAGAATAACTCATGATAAGCTGTAGAGCATACTATTTACCAAGAGATTTTTCATCTATATTTTTCATAGCTGTCTATTATAGCTGTCTGTATAGGGATATAAGCAAACAAAAAAATGCTCATCTAGAGGTTGCGTTCCTAGTAGCTGGTGATTTTAATGCAGGGAAACTGAAATCCGTCTTAACTCATTTCTACCAGCATGTCACCTGAGCAACTAGTGGCAAAAAATCTCTAAATCCCTTTTACTCCACACATAAAAATGCATACAAAGCTCTCCCTCACCCTCCATTTAGCAAATCTGACCATAACTCTGTCCTCCTGATTCCTGCTTGCAAGCCAAAACTCAAACAGGAAGTACCAGTGATGCGCCCAATATGGAAGTGGTCCGGTGAAGCAGATGCTAAGCTGCAGGACTGTTTCACTAGCACAGACTGGAATGTGTAACAATACCCACTGCTGCTGTTCTCTCTGTTTCTTCCCCTCTTACTCCCTCCCAGAATGATGCGCTTTAGTGTGAAAAATACCCAGAATCATATGGTACATCAGTTTGAGATTAAACAAGTGTTTCAAAGGTGTGCAGGGGTAATTATAGCCCTAGGATATAATGTTCTCCTAATGTTCTCCTAAGTGGGGTAAGTGGATATCTTGCTCTGTTTGTTTAGAGATTCCCCTCTTTGAATGATAGAATGATGAATGGCCATATTTTCAGAGCATATGAAGGAGGATGACTCATTCCTATTTATAATAAAGTATAATAAGGCTTCTCAAAGTGTGCTAAAAACCATCTGTGATGATTGAAGGCTGACACTGATCTGTTTATGTGTCAGAATATATGCTATAGCCTAATTTAGGCAACATTTTGTTGGGGGGGGGGGGCTATCATGCCAAATAATGACCCCCTGCCCAAGGTGTCACCCTCCATTACAATGGTATGTGTTAGTTGAACATTATTAATTGTTGTATCCTAGGACCAACAATAGGTACATACAGTACAAGTCAAAAGTTTAGACACACCTACTCATTCAAGGGCTTTTCTTTATTTTTACTATTTTCTACATTGTAGAATAATAGTGAAGACATCCAAGTTATGAAATAACACATGGAATCATGTAGTAACCAAAAAAGTGTTAAATAAATCAAAATATATTTTCTATTTGAGATTCTTCAAAGGTGCCACCCTTTGCCTTGATGACAGCTTTGCACACTCTTGGCATTCTCTCAACCAGCTTCACCTGGAACGCTTTTCCTTGAAGGAGTTCCCACATATGGTGAGCACTTGTTGGCTGCTTTTCCTTCACTCTGCGGTCCGACTCATCCCATACCATCTCAATTTGGTTGAGGTTGGGTAGTTGTGGAGGCCAAGTCATCTGATGCAGCACTCCATCACTCTCCTTCTTGGTCAAATAGCCCTTACACAGCCTGGTCAAGCATTTCGCTACACTCGCATTAACATCTGCTAACCATGTGCATGTGACAAATACAATTTGATTTGATTTGATTTGATTTGGTGGTGTGTTGGGTCATTGTCCTGTTGAAAAACAAATGTTAGTCCCAATAAGTGCAAACTAGATGGGATAGCATATCGCTGCAGAATGCTGTGGTAGCCCTGCTGGTTAAGTGTGCCTTGAATTCTAAATAAATCACAGACAGTTGCTCCAGTAAAATACCATCACACCTCCTCCTCCATGCTTCACGGTGGGAACCACACATGCAGAGATCATCCGTTCACCTACTCTGCGTCTCACAAAGACACAGCGGTTGGAACCAAAAACATGTTGAAACATGTTCTCAAATGCCATTGAAATGGCAGCAGCGGTATGACAACCAGTACGAAATCCTCAACGACCCACTGTGCTGTCAGACTCCGTATGCTCATGGGGCTGATATCACTGTTCCAAATGTCAGTCGTGACGCTATTACTGTGTAACTCCGGTAGGGCAACATCTGAAAAATAGCCCACTTGGTGTACCGGTGCTCGACCAGTCGGCAAAAGCCAACATCACCCACGACAGAGAACGGTTGATTGTCACAGCAGACATTGTGGGCTAGGTTATAAATGCTGTGTTGCACGTGATGCGGAAAATTTTACATGGCGTCATTACGTCATGTACCTACGTTATATAGGTATGCACGTCAGCTTTGACATCGGTTTTGCACATCTGCGTTAAATTAGACATTGGGCAGATACCGATGTTGGCATTTTTAGCTAATATCGGCCAATTCCGATAGGATCACTGATATATTGTGCATCCCTAGTTAACAAGGTACCTAAAAGTAGTTTGCAGTATTGTTTTCATCTTATTAGCGAAACAAAACTACTTTAAACAGCAAAACTGTCCTGGGAATCAGCTTTGTTTACATAGTGGGGATGAAAGTAACATCATTTTGGCTATAATTATCTGTTGATATAGCAACAGACGCAAATAGTTTATCAAATTTCATTGTGACGCAAGGGGGGACTATTTGGTTAAAAGAAATAAAAAATGTGTGACACCCTCTTGAGGGCGGAGAAACGTTTTTACACATTACACTACACATTCTACATAATTTTTTCTTCTTCTCGGTTTTCCAGACAATTTGCTGAAATTATACACATTTTGCTATGGGTTGGAAAAAACATTTAGCAATTTTGTAACTACTTTCTTGCAATTCTACTTGTTTTGCCATGAGGCAGACAATTCTTTTTGCCATTTTACAGCTAATTTGCTGCAATTCTACACATTTTGCCATGGGGTGGAGAGAAACTTTGGCAGTTCTATAAGCACGTTTTCTGAAATTAGACACATTTTCCCATGACTTATGCCATGTTAATATAATATCTGCGTGAGAGTGACTAACAAAATCATTGGAGACCCCATGGAGGTCAGGGCCCCTGGGCACGTGCCCGGTCGATAATTCTGCCATGATTACTACAATTTTTGATACCTGGGTAGACTAACCAATCAAAAATGTTTTACTGAAGGACTAATTGAGTGACTGTCAGTGACTGACATAGCAAGAGGAAAACTGCTGACGCACAACCAAATTTTGAAATTGCACTTGCTGTATTCTACTATTTTAACGCTCAACAGTAAGTTGAGAACCCGACTGAGTTCCTAAAAAAGTGTTCTTGACCTCACAGAGAGCGCTCATCCCCCGAACAGAGATGAGTTGGACCATGGGAAGCATGGCCCTGACCTGCCTACTGCTGCTGAAGATGCTAAAGGTGAGATATGAACAAAATACTGTATTGAGACTGTATCTGTTACATGCAAATGTTGTGTTGTTTTGAGCAGAACCATACAGTCGTGAGTGTTGTTGAGCGTGACACACCATAATAGCCAAAGTGCTATCAAGAGCCACTTATAACTGTTGGACACTGTAGAGTACAGTGAGTGTACCGTGTACAGTGAGCTGAGTCTGTACACAGGAAACACCTATTGTTTAATGGTTGGACTGTGGTGAGACAGACGGTAGCTACTGTCGTACAGAGCAATACATTTTTAGCTGCCCCCTCCAATGAAACCTTTCATTCATTCATTCATTCATTCAATCATGTTTTTGAAATCCCACTAAATGGCAAAAGAGAAGAAGGCTATTCCATGAATGTTTTTTTTGTTTCCTCTTCCAGGTGGAGATGATCGGTGGGAAAGTCCTGGAGGAGACCTACATGAGGTGGATCCACTACAAAGACGAATGTGTGAAGATGATTGACTATGAGCCATTTCCTCAAGGTAAGAACACAACTCGACTCAAATAGATTTGGCATTTAGAAGTGGTTCATTGGTAAACTTCCCACAGTCTCTCACACAACTGGGAGTAGAGTGCCATAAGTCTGGCAAGCAAGACTAATTAAGGATAAAATAGGATTGGTTCCATTGGCATATTTTTGTTGTTGTTGTTGTATATTATGAAGTAGGCCAGAAGGCTTCTGGTAGAACAGTAGTTTCCAACCTTTCTGGATTACTGTACAACCAACTGAATTTTGCCCTGCCCAGAGTACCCTTGATGGACATATACAGTGCATTCGGAAAGTATTCAGACCCTTGTACTTTTTCACATAACTTTGTTACAGCCTTATTCTAAAATGGATTAAAACATTTTTTCCCTCATCAATATACACACAATACCCCACAATGACAAAGCAAAAACAGGTTTACATGTTTTTGTAAACATTTATTACAAATGTAAAAATGAAATACCTCATTAACATAAGTATTCAGATCCTTTGCTATGAGACTCGAAATTGAGCTCAGGTGCATCCTGTTTCCATTGGTCATCCTTGAGATGTTTCTACAACTTGATTAGAGTCCACCATGTTGCGATGACCATATTACGGTAATTAGGCTTCTCCAAGCTCTGATGCTGCTCATGGTCATTAGTAGCCTACCAAACTTGCTAACTGCCTGGTATTCAGCACTTTTGTCCTTATAATCACTCTAACATCAATGCAAATGTTATTGAAAAAATCTAATCAAACACTTCATGAGAGCCCATGAGGTCATGTTGCGCAACATTTCTATAGGCATGAGAAAACAGACTGATGACCTGTCAGGATTTGGCCAGGGTTGTTCCGGGTTTTGGTCACTAGATGCCCCCATTGTGCTTTTTGACCTTATGTTGTTTCCCTTGTTCCCCATTATTATTTGCACCTGTGCCTCGTTTCCCCTGATTGTATTTAAACCCTTAGTTTCCCTCAGTTCTGTGCTCTGTGTTTGTATGTTAGCACCCAGCCCTAGTGTTCTGTGTATTCTTGTCGTTTCCGGTGGATGCTCTTGTGGAATTCTGTTTTTGTTTTGCGTATCTCTTGAGGCTTTTTTGTGCTATACCTACCACCTTTTGGATTTGCCATTTTGTATTGAAGGACTTCTCCTTTTTTTTACTTTATTAAATACACCGTCTTAAGTACTGCTGTGTCTGCCTCATCTTCTGGGTTCTGCTGACTATTTGTGGCTCAGTTGGTTAAGTGACTGTTTCTCACTCCGGAGACCCAGGTTCGTAACCGGGTCCTGACAGAAACACAGAGCCAAAAATGAACCCAGAGGCAGCCAGTTCCCAGGACCTTTTTGCCATGCTGTCCCACCACCAGGAGACTGTCCAACGCCACGAAGCCGCCCTGGTTCAGCAAGAGGCCTTAATGGCTAGACATTCTCATCTTCTGTCTGAGATGCTGACTTCCATTAAGCAAATATCTGATCGTCTTACCCCGGCAACAGTTCCCGTCCCAGTACCTCAGATTCACGTACCCATGGCAGTTAACCCCCTGGCTGAACCTCGTCTTCCACCTCCCCAACGGTTCTCAGGTGATCCAAGTGCTTGTAAAGGGTTTCTCACCCAATGTTCTCTCTCCTTTGAGCTACAACCCTCGTCGTTTCCCACCGACCGGTCTAAGATCGCTTATATCATCACCCTGCTGTCGGAAAAAGCCCTGGCCTGGGCTACTGCTGTGTGGGATGCCCATAGTTCCTGCTGTGCCAGCTACTCTGCCTTTGCTGAGGAATTCAAACGAGTGTTTCAAGGCCCAAGCAGGGGTTCTGACTCAGCCAAACAGCTCCAGACTCTCCACCAAGGTTGGCGCAGCGTGACACGGACTATGCCATCCAGTTCCGCACGGTGGCAGCAGCAAGTGGCTGGAACAACGAGGCGCTCACGGTGTGCTTTCTGAAAGGCCTTTCCGACACTATCCAAGATGAACTGGCCACTCGGGAACCACCGGACAATCTCGAGTCCCTGATCAAGTTGGCCTCACGCATTGACCAGCGTCTGAGAGAGAGAGAACTCAACCGTAGACCTCTAGCCCCTATCAGTCCCAGCTCCGAGTCCCCACCTTTATCCTCGCTGGCTCCATCGGAACCCATGCAGATTGGACGCATCTCCCAGGCTGAGAGAGACCGCCGGATGAGGGAGCGACGCTGTCTATATTGCGGCAAACCGGGCCATTTCCGTTCCACGTGTCCCGGGCTCCAGGGAAACGCTCTGTCCCGTACAGACCGGGGGAACTGTAACGGGAAACATAACCTCCTCCCATCCGTCCAACTCCCGTCTGCTCATTCCAGTCACCCTCTCCTGGGACAACCACAAGCTTCACCTTCAAGCCTTGGTAGACTCTGGAGCCGCAGGTAACTTCATGGATGGTGTCTGGGCGAAGGAGAATGGCATTCCCTCTGAACCTCTAAGTGAACCCATGAGGGTCACTACATTGGATGGAAGCCCTTTGGGATCTGGACTTGTCACTCATGTCACTACCTCCTTGCGACTTTCAGTTTCACAACACCAGGAATTGATGAACTTTCATTTGATCTCCTGTTCCGAGTTCCCTCTCGTCCTTGGATACCCCTGGCTTCACAGCCATAACCCTCACATCGACTGGTCTGTGGGCACTATCAAGCAGTGGGGTCCTACGTGCCAAGCTACTTGTATTTTCCAGAATTCCCCGAGTTCTACTCCCGAGTCTTTAGAATCCATCGACCTGACCCGAGTTCCCGAGTGTTACCATGACCTCAAACTGGTGTTTAGCAAACAGAGGGCCACCATGCTACCACCACATAGACCTTACGATTGCCCCATCGACCTGTTTCCGGGGACTTGCCCCCCCAGGGGTCGGATCTTTTCCCTATCTCCACCCGAACGAGCTGCTATGGATACCTACATCAAGGACGCTCTGGAAGCAGGCCTCATGCGTCCATCCACCTCCCCGGCGGGAGCAGGGTTTTTCTTTGTGGCCAAGAAAGACGGTGGATTACGTCCTTGCATCGACTACCGGGGACTCAATGCCATAACCGTCCGTAACCGTTACCCGCTACCCCTTATGGCCACAGCCTTCGAGCTGCTCCAGGAAGCAGTTGTTTTCACTAAGCTTGACCTGCGGAACGCATACCATCTTGTGCGGATCAGACCTGGTGACGAGTGGAAGACCGCTTTCAACACGCCTACTGGTCACTATGAATACTTGGTGATGCCCTTCGGCCTGACCAACGCCCAGCGGTGTTCCAAGCGCTCATAAACGATGTGCTTAGGGATATGCTTAACATATTTGTGTTTGTTTACTTGGATGACATCCTCATCTTTTCGAGCTCCCTTCAAGAACACACTAAGCATGTCAGACAAGTACTCAAACGCCTCCTGGACAGCCATCTGTACGTTAAGCCGGAAAAATGTGAATTCCATTCATCCCGAGTACAATTCCTGGGATTTGTAGTGGAACCCGGTCGAGTCCAAATGGACCCCAGGAAGGTAGGGGCGGTAGCGGATTGGCCCACCCCCAAATCCGTTAAGGAAGTTCAGCGTTTCCTGGGCTTCACAAACTTTTACCGCAAGTTCATCAAGAACTTCAGCTTGGTGGCAGCCCCTCTCTCAGCTTTAACCAAGGGTGGCAATGCAAGGTTTTTGTGGGGAAGAGAAGCTGAGACGGCCTTCCAAGGACTCAAGCAGCGCGTTCTCTCTGCTCCCATCCTGATACTACCGACTACGGATGAACCATTTGTGGTGGAGGTAGACGCATCAGAGGTTGGTGTTGGAGCTGTCCTGTCTCAGAGGGGTGAAGACAAGAAGCTTCATCCGTGCGCTTTCTTCTCACACCGGCTTACCCCGACTGAGAGGAACTACGATGTGGGGGATCGTGAACTCCTAGCGGTTAAGATGGCATTGAAGGAATGGAGACACTGGCTCGAGGGGGCTTCTCACCCGTTTCAAGTGCTTACGGACCACAAAAATCTGGAGTATATCCAGCAGGCGAAGCGGTTGAACTCTAGACAAGCTAGATGGTCTCTTTTCTTCAATCGATTCCAGTTTATCCTCACCTATCGGCCCGGGTCGAAGAATCTCAAACCGGATGCCCTGTCCCGAGTCTACGCTCCTGCCATTCGAGATGACACGGACATGCCTGTCCTTCCTGCTGCTAAGATTGTGGCTCCGATCTCGTGGCAAGTTGAGGATACCGTGAGACGTGCTCAAGCTAGCGAACCGGACCCGAAAGGAGGTCCTGCCAATCGGTTGTTTGTCCCCAAGGCAGTGAGGACTCAGGTCCTTCTGTGGGGGCACTCCTCTCGCCTCACCTGTCATCCGGGCGTAGGTCGCACCTTGGAGTTCATCCAGCGTAAGTTCTGGTGGCCTACCATAAGAGAAGACGTTGCCACTTTCGTCAATGCCTGTCCCGTGTGCTGCCAGGGCAAATCTTCTCACCTCCGCCCTCAAGGACTCCTTCACCCTTTACCTGTTCCCCACAGACCCTGGTCCCATATCTCATTGGACTTTATTACTGGACTTCCTCCATCCCATGGCAATACTACTATCCTAGTCATAATCGACAGGTTTTCAAAGGCGGCCAGGTTCGTCCCTCTGACTAAGTTACCTTCTGCCAAGGAAACGGCTGAGTTGGTAATTAATCATGTGTTCCGAGTCTTCGGCATTCCTCAAGATATGGTTTCTGACAGAGGTCCCCAGTTCGCCTCAAGGTTTTGGAAGGCCTTCTGCCAACTCATGGGGGATTCTGCCAGTCTATCTTCAGGGTACCATCCGGAGTCCAACGGCCAAACAGAGAGGATGAATCAAGAGCTGGAAACCACCCTCCGATGTATGACTCGTGACAACCCGTCCACATGGTCATCCTTTATTGTTTGGGCCGAATACGCGCACAACACCTTGCGCTCCTCCTCCACTGGTATGTCCCCGCACGAGTGTCAGTTTGGCTATGCTCCTCCATTGTTCCCGGACCAGGAGGCAGAAGTCAGAGTGCCTTCAGCCTTGAAGTTCGTCAGACGCTGTCGGCTTATGTGGAGGAAGACCCGTCTTAATCTTATGCGTTCCTCACAGAGGTACCAACAACAAGCCAACAGACGTCGCCGTCCCGGGCCTACCCTGCGCCCCGGCCAGAGAGTCTGGCTCTCCACAAGAGACTTACCTCTACGGGTGGAGTCTCGCAAGCTGTCCCAAAAATACATCGGTCCCTTCAAGGTTGCCAGGAGAGTTAACCCAGTTTCTTATCGCCTACACTTACCCAGATCCCTTAAGATTAATCCCACATTTCACATTTCATTGTTAAAACCTGTTGTTTTTCTCCCCTTGTCCCGGCAGACAGACCTCCCCCTCCGCCTCGTGTCATTGGAGGCCAGCCGGCTTATACCGTCCATCGGATACTGGATTCCCGCCGGGTGCAGCGGTCCTGGCAGTATCTGGTGGACTGGGAAGGCTACGGTCCCGAGGAGCGCTCCTGGGTTCCTGCCAAAGACATCCTGGACCCTGACCTCATTCGTCAGTTCAGGGCCCTCCACCCTGAGAGAGCTGGTAGGAACGTCAGGAGCCGTTCCTAGGGGGGATTCTGTCAGGATTTGGCCAGGGTTGTTCCGGGTTTTGGTCACTAGATGCCCCCATTGTGCTTTTTGACCTTATGTTTTTTCCCTTGTTCCCCATTATTATTTGCACCTGTGCCTCGTTTCCCCTGATTGTATTTAAACCCTTAGTTTCCCTCAGTTCTGTGCTCTGTGTTTGTATGTTAGCACCCAGCCCTAGTGTTCTGTGTATTCTTGTCGTTTCCGGTGGATGCTCTTGTGGAATTCTGTTTTTGTTTTGAGTATCTCTTGAGGCTTTTTTGTGCTATACCTACCACCTTTTGGATTTGCCATTTTGTATTGAAGGACTTCTCCTTTTTTTTACTTTATTAAATACACCGTCTTAAGTACTGCTGTGTCTGCCTCATCTTCTGGGTTCTGCTGACTATTCGTGGCTCAGTTGGTTAAGTGACTGTTTCTCACTCCGGAGACCCAGGTTCGTAACCGGGTCCTGACATGACCTCTATGAAAAAGAGGAGGATCCCATCAGCTTTCTATAAACTTGGCCTACAATTTTTTCTCAACTTTCCTAATATTAAGCACTTTGCGTATCTTTACAACAAGAGTACAGCCTATCTGACTGGCATGCTATTTAAGTACAAAAGATGACATGTATTTTTTCCCTAGCCCTGTTTCCAGACAGGTGCATGATAATTATCAATTCTAAATCAAAGCAAATTTCACACATACAGTACTGTGCAAAGGTTTTAGGTAGGTGTGAAAAAATGCTGTAAAGTAAGAATGCTTTCAAAAATAGACATGCTAATAGATTATATTTATCAATTAACTAAATGCAAAGTGAGTAAACAGAAGAAAAATCTAAACCAAGCCATATTTGGTGTGACCACCCTTTGCCTTCAAAATAGCATAAATTAATTTAGGTACACTAGCACAAAGTCAGAGATTTTATAGGCATATGTATGATTAAACAATTACATCAAACAGGTGCTAATGATCATCAATTCAATACGTAGGTTGAAACACAATCATTAACTGAAACAGAAACAGCTGTGTAGGAGGAATTAAACTGGGTGAGGAACAGAACAAACTCAGCTAACAAGGTGAGGTTGCTGAAGACAGTTTACCGTCAAAAGTCATACACCAGACACAAGACACAAGGTAGTTATACGGCATCAGCAAGGTCTCTCCCAGGCAGAAATGTCAAGGCTGACAGGGGTTTCCAGATGTGCTGTCCAAGCTCTTTTGAAGAAGCACAAAGAAACGGGCAACATTGAGGACCGTAGTTGCAGTGGTTGGCTAAGGAAACTTACTGCAGCAGATGAAAGACATATCATGCTTACTTCCCTTCACAATCAGAAGATGTCCAGCAGCGCCATCAGCTCAGAATTGGCAAAAAAACAGTGGGACCCTGGTACACCCATCTACTGTCTGGAGAAGTCTGGTCAGAAGTGGCTTTCATGGAAGACTTGTGGCCAAAAAGCCATAGCTCCGACGTGGAAACAAGGCCAAGCGACTCAACTGTGCATGAAAACACAGGAACTGGGGTGCAAAAAAATGGCAGTAGGTGCTCTGGACTGATGAGTTAAAATTTGAAAAATCTGGCTGTAGCAAAGGCTGTAACGGCTGTTGGAAGGAGAGGACCAAGGTGCAGCGTGGTATGTGTCCATATTTATTTAATGAACACTGAAATCACAAAAATAACAATGTGAACGACCGAAACAGTTCTGGCTGGTGCAGACACACAACAGAAAACAACTACCCAATAGAACAAAACATAGAATGCCCACCCCAACTCACGCCCTGACCAACCTAAAATAGAGACAAGGTCAGGACGTGACAGTAACCCCCCCCCCCAAAGGTGCGGACTCCGGCCGCAAAACCTAAACCCATAGGGGAGGGTCTGGGTGGGCATCTGTCCGCGGTGGCGGCTCTGGCGCCGGACGTGGACCCCACTCCACCTTAGTCTTGGCCCACTTAGGTGGCGCCTTTGGAGCGGCGACCCTCACCGCCGACCCCAGACTGGGAACCCTTTCAGCGGGCCCCGAATAGACGGGGGACTCTGGAAGCGCCGGAGTGAAGGGCGGCTCTGGCAGCTCCTGACTGACGGCGGCTCTGGCAGATCCTGACTGACGGGCTGCTCTGGCAGCTCCTGACTGACGGGCGGCTCTGGCGGCTCCGGACAGGAGGGAGGCTCTGGAAGTGGGGGTTTCCGCTAATGGAACATTCGCGCCCATAGCCTACTGGCTTATAATGTGAAGAAATACCCTAATAGTTTATCCACATTTTCATCTAAATGTTCTGATCTGTTGCGTTAGCCTCATTGCGTGAATTTTTTTCCCTTTATGCTAGTGGTTCTATTAATTTGGGATCTGTCGCATCCCACAACTGTCCTAGACTGTTTGGAATATTTATTTCTCGCACAGAATAGAATAGGTCAACTTTTGTACTATGGGGGATAGTAAATTCGCATAGGCTAGTGCTTTTACTGTTCGTTAGGCCTTACTCATCTTCTTGGCTGACGAAAAGTAAATGTGGGCAGTTCTTCCAATATCTTCAATATGCAACTCGGAATTGGATAAGGATGCGCGCAGTTACTTCCCCGATGTGTCTGTCTCCACTTGTAGCCTGTGAGAAAGACCTGATCAGGTGATGGCAGCCATATGAGTGAGAGGTGCTTCAGAGCAGCGGCACTCCGGGGGAAGGGCACAATGCAGCATTCTGGGCCAAGACTTATGAAGTGTGTACAGCCAGTGCAAAAGAAAAAGCAGAGCTCATTCATTTGAAGCAACTTTAAAAAAAATCATCATTAGAGTCGCATCACACGGCCTTACAATGTATTAAAAATCAAAACATATAGCCCAACATTTGTAGAACAACTAAAGTTACATTAATAACTCTAAATTAAGCATATAGGAGTACCTATTTCTTTGTTAACCGCTCAACACAGAATAGCCACATGTGCACACTCCCTCAAATCGTTTGGAGAAAATATCCTTTCTATTTTATTCAGCTTTGTTCAATTTTATTCTTCATACAATAAAATAATATAAATAAAGCCACGGAATTCTAAGCAAATCTTGTCAGCTAACTTAAATAGTATTTCCCACAGCCATTTGGCATAGCCAGATCAAGACCTGACATAAGGACAACTCAGAGTATACTATTCTGTTCTTCCGAAATAGAGTGCATGTTCTTCATATTATGTTTCTTTAGACCTGTCTAAAATGAATAATGCATTTATTGTGAAGGTGTAGGCTATAATACATGGATTTGTTAGTCTTTTTAAAATGTAGATGTTCCAAAGGTCTGCATCAGTGTCTTGTAGGCTATGTTTGGAAGCCAGGAGATGCTACATGTGTTTATGTTAATTAACGTCAATTACCCTGAGACCGACAGTTATTTGCTTGATAATCACCGGCTGATGAAATTTTGACTGCCACAGTCCTAAGTCCACCTGTGGTAAATTCAATTGATTGGGCATGATTTGGAAATGCACACACCTATCTATATAAGGTCCCACAGTTGACATTGCATATTAGAGCAAAAACCAAACCACGAGTTCGAAGGAATTGTCTGTAGAGCTCTGAGACAGGATTGTGTTGAAGCACAGATCTGGGGAAGGGTACCAAAACATTTCTGCAGCATTGAAGGTACCGAAGAACACAGCGGCCTCCATCATTCTTAAATGGGAGAAGTTTGTAACCACCAAGACTCTTCCTAGAGCTAGCCGCCCGGGCCAAACTCAACAATCGGGGGAGAAGGGCCTTGGTCAAGGAGGTGACCAAGAACCTGATGGTCACTCTGACAGAGCTCCAGAGTTCCTCTGTGGAGATGGGAGAACCTTCCAGAAGGACAACCATCTCTGCAGAACTCCACCAATCAGGTATTTATGGTAGATTGCCAGATGGAAGCCACTCCACAGTAAAAGGCACATGACAGCCCGCTTGGAGTTAAAGGACTCAGACCATGAGAAACAAGATTATCTGGTCTGATGGAACCAAGATTGAACTCTTGGGCCTTAATACCAAGTGTCACGTCTGGTGGAAATCTGGCACCATCCCTACGGTGAAGCATGGTGTACTGGGAGACTAGTCAGGATCGAGGAAAGATGAACGGAGCAAAGTACAAAGAGATCCTTGATGCTCCAGAGTGCTCAAGAACTCCGACTGGGGCAAAGGTTCACCTTCCACTGGACAACGTCCTTAAGCACAGAGCGAAGACGACGCAAGAGTGGCTTTGGGACAAGGCTCTGAATGTCCTTGAGCGGCACAGCCAGACCCCGGACTTGAACCCAAGCTAACATCTCTGAAGAGACCTGAAAACAGCTGTGCAGCAACGCTTCCCATCCAACCTTACAGGGCATTGAGAGGATCTGCAGAGAAAAATGGGAGAAGCTCCCCAAATACAGGTGTGTCAAGCTTGTAGCGCCATATCCATATCCAAGAAGATTTTAGTCTGTAATCGCTGCCAAAGGTGCTTCAACAAAGTACTGACTAAAGGGTCTGAATACTTAGTGTGTAAATGTGATATTTCAGTTAATTTTTTATACATTTGCAAAATAAATCCCCCAAAAACGTTTTGCGGGATGTTGTGTGGAAATTGATGAGAATTTTTTATTTGTTTTCATCAATTTTAGAATAAGGCTGTAATGTAACAAAATGTGGAAAAGTCAAGGGGTCCAAATACTTTCGAAATGCGCTTTAAGTTTACATTGAAGTGCAGCTAGTTGTAGTTGCCTATCCTTGGTCAGATAGAATTGCCTCGTAAAGGCATTCTAAACACTGCACACATTATTTTGGTCAGTCTGGATGACCAGGCTACAAATGGAACGCTCGTGGTCATGTTCTTTCTCTGTCTCCCAGGCTTGTTCTGTAACAGGACGTTTGACCGCTACGCCTGCTGGCCTGATGGTCCTCCTGGGTCGGTGGTCAATGTGTCCTGTCCCTCCTACCTGCCCTGGTTTGACAAAGGTGACTGATTTGTTTTTGTTTTTTAAATCTACATTGTATTGTCGATGGTCATCTATTGAATTGTGATATGATGTCACAGAATGTAATGGTTTTCTTCTGGGGAAAGAGAGGCAGACCAAAACGCAGCGTGGTTACTTGTAAACATCTTTAATAAAGATGAACAATCTACAAAACAAGAAATGTGGAAAAAACCAAAACAGCCCTATCTGGTACAACAAACACAGAGACAGGAACAATCACCCACAAAACCCAACACAAAACAGGCTACCTAAATATGGTTCCCAATCAGAGACAATGACTAACACCTGCCTCTGATTGAGAACCATATCAGGCCAAATATAGAAATAGACAAACCAGACACACAACATAGAATGCCCACCCAGCTCACGTCCTGACCAACACTAAAACAAGGAAAACACACACGAACGATGGTCAGAACATGACACAGAATAATACCCCAAAATATATTGACCTATTCATAAAACATATAAAGGTAACTGTGCTGTTCTAATAATCATATTCATTATGATCTGTTAGGTTCTTATTTTTCAGAGTAAATTACTCACGAACACTAAAGAAGCTTAACCAAGTTGAATTCTTCCCAAAGGGTACAGCTGTAATTCAGCTGTAATTCAGACAGAAAAACATTTCACACAAGCACTGATATTTAACCCTTTCCCCTAGGCTGAGTCTCCTCCTCCACAACCGAACAGCCAACGCATCCCTGTTGCTAGACAGAAACATAGTGATATCTGTTCTTCCTCACTTCATCTGACCTGACCTCTACCCCAAAGTGCTCACTCCTCCCCAACTCAAGTTTGCCATGGTTATTAATACCAGACTGTGTCTCTTCTCCTCCCAGGCGATCCCTAATGACTAACAATAACATATCCGTACATAATGTAAACGTTATACATTACCCTCTCTCCCTTAGTGGCATTTGTTAGTTTCTAATCTCTCCACCGTCTCCCCTTCTCAATGCCTGCCACATGTAATCACTTCCCTGCACTCAATACATTCCAAGCTTAGTTGCACCCACTGTATACCTTCCTCTTATAACCCTTCACTTCTGTTGTAGACCCTCAACCTGAGCACTCCATCAGTGACATGAATAAGTAACATTTCATATTCTCAGAACCCAACAGATCTAAATGGCAAAACTGATCCTATTTTAGCACGCCTACTCTCAGACACAGCTCCAATAATTATGCCAATTCGGAAACATTGTTTGTACGTGTTGCTTTCAGAATAGTGTGTGGGTGTGTGTGGGCACAAGCTGTATGCGTGTTTCTGTGGAAAAATATTTTTGTCCGTGCACTCAATGTGTATTTATGTTTGTGTGTGTGCACGCACGTGCATGTGTGTGTATGTGCGCACACACTGGACATGTCTGCGGGATGTCCAGTGTCTCAGGGTGTGGTGCGTCGGCGGTGTGGCTCTGATGGCCACTGGGTGAAGGAGGAGGACGGGGAAGTCTGGAGGGACATGTCTCAGTGTGAAGAGGAACAGGAAATCACATCTCAGGAGGTACCTGACAAAAACACTATCTTTTGTTTTTTACTTGTAGGTGTTAATGAGCACTGTGCCCCTGAGCTCTTCAGGTAAATCAGCCTTCTGTTCCGTCATTTGGAGGGCTGTATTACTGTAAACGTATGCAGTCCCTTAATGCAAAGCCTTCAATGTTTGTAAGATCTGAAGGGTCTGGATATTGTAGGTATGAGCAGTGTAATGATGGCGTTTCCACCTTACAGATCTGCAAACATTAATGGATTAAGGCTAAGGGAAAAGGCTAGGAAGCCATTTGGGAACGGCCAACGCTTTAAAAAAAAGTTGTTTCTGTCTTTGTCAGTGACAAGATGTGTATACAAAGTCCTACTTAACATAATCTCTTCTGACATGAGTTTCCATGGTAACGCCGCTCTGCATTGTTTTTTCCACAGCTGTGGTTCAAGCAGTTGATGGTGAGCTTCAGGATGCTTTACACGGTTGGCTACACCCTGTCCCTCTTCACCCTGGTCTCAGCGCTCATCATTCTACTGAGTATCAGGTACACTTGTCCTTCTGTTCGCCACCACTCTTCAAATAGAAACACTGGTCCACGTCACTCATCTCTACTCCAGTAATCAAGCACTTACATCAAAGTCATATTTACCACAGAAAGCCCAAAAGGATGCTTTGGATGAGCATTGGAAAAGCAACCCTAGAGAAGTAACAGTATGGGAAGGTTTGTGAGTGTGACTAAACATAAGAACATCTTGAGAAGATTTCTGGGTAGTATTCTTTGATGGTATTTTTTTGGTAGTAATACTTCTTGGCCATCTGCCTCTATTGTTCCCTATCAGGAAGCTTCACTGCACCCGCAACTACATCCACGCAAACCTGTTTGTGTCTTTCATCCTGCGAGCCGTGTCGGTGATCGTCAAGGACACCATGCTGGAGCGTCACTGGGGCCGGGAGATCATGAGACAGGCCGACCTGGGAGAAATGCTGAGTCACAAGGTGGGTTGTGAGCAGTGGAGGTGGAGCTACCATATTGCTTGTTCCTATCATATTTATTCCTTCAAGTCTGCAAACACTTGAATACCCTTGAATATGGTGACATGATCTGTGGAGACTAGGAGTTGTTTTTGGACTCAGCAAAATGTCATCACAGATTGACCTTTATAGTAATCACCATCTTTACCACTTGTCATCTCCCGTTGTACTATAATGAAATGTAATGAAAATGTAATGAAAAGTTATACTACCTGCGGACCGAAGTGTAGATGCGACCGCTCGCTCCAACCCGGAACCGGAAACACCCAAGTGGTCATTCTCTCTTTCTCCCCTTACCCATCTGTCTATCGCCTCCTTTGAATTCCATGCTGTCACAGTTACCAGCCCTTTCAAGCTTAACATCCTTATCATTTATCGCCCTCCAGGTTCCCTCGGAGAGTTCATCAATGAGCTTGATGCCTTGATAAGCTCCTTTCCTGAGGACGGCTCACCTCTCACAGTCCTGGGCGACTTTAACCTCCCCACGTCTACCTTTGACTCATTCCTCTCTGCCTCCTTCTTTCCACTCCTCTCCTCTTTTGACCTCACCCTCTCACCTTCCCCCTACTCACAAGGCAGGCAATACGCTCAACCTCATCTTTACTAGATGCTGTTCTTCCACTAACCTCATTGCAACTCCCCTCCAAGTCTCCGACCACTACCTTGTATCCTTTTCCCTCTCGCTCTCATCCAACACTTCCCACACTGCCCCTACTCAGATGGTATCGCGCCGTCCCAACCTTCGCTCTCTCTCCCCGCTACTCTCTCCTCTTCCATCCTATCATCTTTTCCCTCTGCTCATACCTTCTCCAACCTATCTCCTGATTCTGCCTCCTCAACCCTCCTCTCTTCCCTTTCTGCATCCTTTGACTCTCTATGTCCCCTATCCTCCAGGCCGGCTCGGTCCTCCCCTCCCGCTCCGTGGCTCGACGACTCATTGCGAGCTCACAGAACAGTGCTCCGGGCAGCCGAGCGGAAATGGAGGAAAACTCGCCTCCCTGCGGACCTGGCATCCTTTCACTCCCTCCTCTCTACATTTTCCTCCTCTGTCTCTGCTGCTAAAGCCACTTTCTTCCACTCTAAATTCCAAGCATCTGCCTCTAACCCTAGGAAGCTCTTTGCCAACTTCTCCTCCCTCCTGAATCCTCCTCCCCCTCCCCCCTCCTCCCTCTCTGCAGATGACTTCGTCAACCATTTTGAAAAGAAGGTCGACGACATCCGATCCTCATTTGCTAAGTCAAACGACACCGCTGGTTCTGCTCACACTGCCCTACCCTGTGCTCTGACCTCTTTCTCCCCTCTCTCTCCAGATGAAATCTCGCTTCTTGTGACGGCCGGCCGCCCAACAACCTGCCCGCTTGACCCTATCCCCTCCTCTCTTCTCCAGACCATTTCCGGAGACCTTCTCCCTTACCTCACCTCGCTCATCAACTCATCCCTGACCGCTGGCTACGTCCCTTCCGTCTTCAAGAGAGCGAGAGTTGCACCCCTTCTGAAAAAACCTACACTCGATCCCTCCGATGTCAACAACTACAGACCAGTATCCCTTCTTTCTTTTCTCTCCAAAACTCTTGAACGTGCCGTCCTTGGCCAGCTCTCCCGCTATCTCTCTCAGAATGACCTTCTTGATCCAAATCAGTCAGGTTTCAAGACTAGTCATTCAACTGAGACTGCTCTTCTCTGTATCACGGAGGCGCTCCGCACTGCTAAAGCTAACTCTCTCTCCTCTGCTCTCATCCTTCTAGACCTATCGGCTGCCTTCGACACTGTGAACCATCAGATCCTCCTCTCCACCCTCTCCGAGTTGGGCATCTCCGGTGCGGCCCACGCTTGGATTGCGTCCTACCTGACAGGTCGCTCCTACCAGGTGGTGTGGCGAGAATCTGTCTCCTCGCCACGCGCTCTCACCACTGGTGTCCCCCAGGGCTCTGTTCTAGGCCCTCTCCTATTCTCGCTATACACCAAGTCACTTGGCTCTGTCATAACCTCACATGGTCTCTCCTATCATTGCTATGCAGACGACACACAATTAATCTTCTCCTTTCCCCCTTCTGATGACCAGGTGGCAAATCGCATCTCTGCATGTCTGGCAGACATATCAGTGTGGATGACGGATCACCACCTCAAGCTGAACCTCGGCAAGACGGAGCTGCTCTTCCTCCCGGGGAAGGACTGCCCGTTCCATGATCTCGCCATCACGGTTGACAACTCCATTGTTTCCTCCTCCCAGAGCGCTAAGAACCTTGGCGTGATCCTGGACAACACCCTGTCGTTCTCAACTAACATCAAGGCGGTGGCCCGTTCCTGTAGGTTCATGCTCTACAACATCCGCAGAGTACGCCCCTGCCTCACACAGGAAGCGGCGCAGGTCCTAATCCAGGCACTTGTCATCTCCCGTCTGGATTACTGCAACTCGCTGTTGGCTGGGCTCCCTGCCTGTGCCATTAAACCCCTACAACTCATCCAGAACGCCGCAGCCCGTCTGGTGTTCAACCTTCCCAAGTTCTCTCACGTCACCCCGCTCCTCCGCTCTCTCCACTGGCTTCCAGTTGAAGCTCGCATCCGCTACAAGACCATGGTGCTTGCCTACGGAGCTGTGAGGGGAACGGCACCGCAGTACCTCCAGGCTCTGATCAGGCCCTACACCCAAACAAGGGCACTGCGTTCATCCACCTCTGGCCTGCTCGCCTCCCTACCACTGAGGAAGTACAGTTCCCGCTCAGCCCAGTCAAAACTGTTCGCTGCTCTGGCCCCCCAATGGTGGAACAAACTCCCTCACGACGCCAGGACAGCGGAGTCAATCACCACCTTCCGGAGACACCTGAAACCCCACCTCTTCAAGGAATACCTAGGATAGGATAAAGCAATCCTTCTCACCCCCCTTAAATGATTTAGATGCACTATTGTAAAGTGGCTGTTCCACTGATGTCAGAAGGTGAATTCACCAATTTGTAAGTCGCTCTGGATAAGAGCGTCTGCTAAATGACTTAAATGTAATGTAAATGTTTACCATCTTTATTTCAAGGCTGCCATTGGCTGCAGGATGGCCCAGGTGGTGATGCAGTATTGTGTTCTAGCCAATCACTACTGGTTCTTTGGAGAGGCCATCTACCTGTATTCGGTGCTCATCGCCTCCGTATTAATTGAGAACAACAAGTACTTGCCTTATATCTGCCTCGGCTGGGGTGAGTAACGTATCCTTTGTCTACATCCAAAATACCACTTCTTCCTTTTATGCCCACTGTGTCTTATTAATGATCAATGTCTTTCTTTGTCAGGAACCCCTCTTTTATTTGTCCTTCCTTGGATGTTGGCCAAGCTATTGAGAGAAAACAAAGAGTGAGTGGGTGTCCATGTGTCACCTCAATCAGTGCACACTGCACGGCCTGTTGTTTGCATTGATTTAGAGACAGACGTAAACAATGAATGTCCCAATGTGGTACCCTCAGGTGCTGGGCTGTCAATGAAAATATGAGCTACTGGTGGATAATACGGTTCCCCATTCTGTTTGCGTCACTGGTGAGGGCGGCTATTGGCTCTGTTGTTATGTACATTATTGTGTGTGTGTGTGTGTGTGTGTGTGTGTGTGTGTGTGTGTGTGTGTGTGTGTGTGTGTATTTGCGTGCCTGTCTGTGTGCATTGTGTTGGTCTGCATATTTATAGCCTACTTGTCATACATGGCTGTGTGTGTGTGTGTGTTTGTTTTTGAAAGATTGCAAATGCTACTGTCAACAGATCAACTTATTGATTTTCATGAAGATTTTGAAGGTGATTCTATCCAAACTACGTGCCAACAATCAGAATGGCTATCCTGACTACAAGCTTCGGTAAGGAATAAGGACAAGAGTCTGATATAATGATATTACTCACAGGTCTCTTCCTTTACCGATGTGGCATCCAATTTGATAGTTTGTGACAGAGAGAGGAGGAAAGATAAAGGGGCAGATTAAAAGACAGAGGGCAAGACATGCGTAAAATTAGTTGAGACAGTGAGACAAATTTCCTCCCTGTCCTATCTCCTGATAGCTTGGCCAAGGCGACCTTGACCCTCATCCCTCTATTTGGCATCCATGAGGTCATCTTCATCTTCGCCACTGATGAGCAGACCACTGGCATCCTGCGCTACATCAAGGTCTTCTTCACGCTCTTCCTCAACTCATTTCAGGTGAGGAACCTGAAACCAGGTTACCCAGGTCAACAAACCACAGTCTTGCATTATTATCTAGCAAGTGAAGCCTATCAGTGTTTTGTTTTAACCCAAGCATTGTGTCTCTATAGGGATTTTTGGTGGCTGTGCTGTACTGCTACTGTAACAAAGAGGTTTGTAAGATTCTATTGTGTTTTTTTTTCTGTTATGTTCTATGTTTTTCTATTGTTTTCCATCCATCAAACTCATCATATGCTCCCCCTGAGGTGCTCCATCCTTTCCTATATAAGCTGTAACGCACACTTACTGCCAACTGCACATCCCTGATTGAACACTCATTTGGCTACCTCGATTATCTGTGACAATTGCTGTAAACGGTCTCTGGGTTATGGTGTGATGTGAAGTCAGATGGGTCACAAGTATCTGACAGGTTCGCTAGTGTCTGAAAGAAATGTTAATGACATTCTGAATTACTTTAGGAATGGGCAACTACTATTATTAGACTAATGCCTTTTGAACGTCAGACTTGTTCATTCTAATGTGCGGTAGCTTCAGACCCGGCCCCAGGATAAAGTGACTAAAGGGGCAGTTGAAATCGGCGAGGGGGCTACATTTTTGGGGGTGTTCTTGCATTCTTGCATCTGCTGATATAATCACGCTGTTCCACAATAAACATAACGTTCAAATGCTGAGACTCCAAGATCATTGAGTGCTTTTGAAATCTGACATCTCTGCTGCGCTTTATCAGCACAATGGACCATACCATACAGCTAACCCGTTTTGGTAATGAATATAGGCTCAAGATAGATAGGAACATTAATCTATTACAAGCAGTCTATGTGAATGCAGTGATACACACAGTTGTCTTACCAAAATAGTAGTAGCCTAGTTATTCGTGCGTGCAAACATAAATACTGAATAACAGTTTGGCTTAGAATACGACACAACTGCGAATGCGAACGAATGAATGAATGCGACCAGAACAAAACAGCGGAACCAAGTAGTAGGCTTAGTAAAGCAAAATGTCAGATCGATAAAGGCATGACACAATCTATATTTAGGCTAGTTACATTAACAAGGAACAAACACAGTAAACAAAAGGCAAATGGAGACCCAAATAACCAAAACATAGCCTACAGCCTACTACAGTGAGATGCAGCCATGCACAGCTGTCTTGCCAAACAAATAGGCATATACAGGCCAGCTTCAAACATGGAAAAGCATACTGCTCGCTCATGAGTTCAGCAACAGGTTGTGATATGGCAACAGGTTGTGAATACACTTTTGTGAATCAAATTCGACCCACATAATCAATTAAGCAATGCCAGCCTACCATAAACACATTTCCAATACGTACAGTTCCATTTACCGCCGCGAAAACCAATAGGCTATGATTTGATTCTGGTTATCTATTTCTATGATGAAAGATACTGATATGTAGCTATACCCAGGGCGTCATTGGGTTCTTACATTGGAATTATATGGAATTCAGCTTGCATTACGCTACACACAGTAAACATAAAAGTTCAAGAACTGCTTTTGACCAAGAAGTGACAGGTTCGATGCCACGACATCTCGCTGCACTCCATCAACACCACGGACAGCGCCCTAAACCCTAAAGCAAGATTTTGATCAAAACCAACCAGCAAGATTGAAACAATCTCACGTTTTCAAAAGGGTTGCAGCTTCCTTAATGCTCTGTGGAATTTCCTGAATAATCGATCAATCGATCATTCCTTGAAATCTTCTTGTGAGATCCCCCTCAAATGCCAGTTGGATTAGTTGAGCTTTCCTCGGGTGTAGCGTGTTTGTTCTGTTCTGATTGGACGCCCAAAAAGTCAGTCCATGTTTCAGTGTAGTAAGCATGGTCGGCATAGCGGAAAGAGGCCCAGAGAATCATTGCAGGATATCAAGTGGGGTCAATTTGTCCTCATTGGAGCCAGAGCGGGCGATTTCAGTCAGAAAAACCTAGCAAACGGCACTGAACTCAGCTTCCACCAAATCTGTTTTGCTTAGATCTCGCAGTGGATTCGCCTTTTAACTCATTTAGAAAGTCATGGCTCTCTGGGTCAAAGGCACACAGGGCCTTCACCAGTTCTGACGTTTCACCAATGACGGTATCCAACGTGCTGAAGAACAGTGTTTTCCACTCAGTCTATTCTCCTCAGTTCTGCTGGCCTACTGTATTGGCCATCAAGTAGGCCTGGAGGTTTGTACTTACATACTGTAACATCGTTGTTTGCTTGGCGCTGGTGCATCAGTGCCACTGGCACTGCACTGTGCCTAAATGGCTTCGAACTCACTGTCGCCCCACAGCTTATTGACACACTCCAATACACTGTGGACCACTTTGACTCTAGTGTAAAGATCCGTTGCTTTTGCCTGGAGTAATTTGTTTGGAGGAGGGAGAAGACTGAGGATTCTGTGTACCACATGCTGGCTGTAAACTTAAAGCCGCTGTCTGTCACTGTCCTCAGCAACCTTGCAATCCTCGAGTCTTACTTCTGTGCTTTAGGAACGCATACATTTTTGCCTGCTTTTTATGGAAACCAAAAGGAGTCATACCTTACCACCCAGTGACTTCTCATAGCCGCCCTACACACACCACGGCGTTCCCTGTCCATTGTGCTGACACAGCGCAACGGAGATACAGATACTCTTTTGCGCCAAAGCCCTCTTTAGCCCCCTCGTGAACCTCGGGGCAGGTAGCTTCTTCCATTCTCATGTACAGTATAGTTGCATATGTTCTCTTTTGCTCTGTAATCGCCCTTCCTGAGTAGGAAAAATGCATCAATTCAACATCCTTTGATTAAAAATTTGTTTTGCAAAAAGACAGGCTATCATTTACTGAGGGAGTAGAATTGCATGAAGAATAGTAGACTGTGCATCAGTGACCAGCAAGGACAAACTCACACATTTCAGTTGAAGGGAGGGAAGAATGTTTTTTCCTCTGTTGGTTGCAGGTGAAGACAGAGCTTGCAAAGAAACTGCGAAGCTGTAGGATGGAGGTGGAGGTGGTGTGCTGTGGACAGTGACTAACCGAGACAAGAGTAGAACCATTCTCCATAGCCACAGTTCCAGAGAACAATGGAGCTTCTACACCACCACCAACAGGTGTCCAGCCTGATAGTCCTCAATCTCCGCATGCTCAAAGTTCAAGACAGCATGCTCGGAACACCTCCATGACACCTGAGTCTCTCGCTCAACTGCATTGTCGTACCACAACGGCAACCCTGGAGAAGAGTACAGACTGCACACACCTAACTCCTAATGAGACCACGGGGTCTAGTCCATCTATGCAGGTGTCATTCCTCATTCACTTAAACGACCCAGTTGAGTTACCTCCACATGTTGTAAATATTTATTCAGATTAAAGGCCCAAATGCAGCCATTTTTTTATCTAATATTAAATCATTTCTGGGTAACAATTAAGTACCGTAGTGTAATAGTTTGAAATTAAAATGTAAAACAAAATGACAAAAATAATATTTATGCAAGCAAGAAGTTTCAGAGGTCTGTTTAGGAGTGGTCTGAGTGAGGGGAATAATTGGGGTTGCCTAATATAACTTGAAAACTAGCTGTTGGCAGAGATGTTTGACACATTTTTTGTTTTTGGTCTATCAATTTATACTGCCTGGGGATGTCACCATGCAAGACAACTCCACCCATGCAAAACCTGCAGATTAGAAGGTCCTGTGAAAATTGTATTTTCAACGGGCAACTATCAGAAAGCTACACTGATCACATTTTTCCCACTTTTACAGTGTTAGTTTCATCAGCTGTTGTACAATATGATACAAAACACAGGGAAAACTGAACTTTGACTGCACTGGGCCTTTAAGTATGATATTATTTGTGTGTCACTCTGTTAATGTACAGTATTTTAATGTATTTCCAAATGATGAGTGGTACAGTGCCTAGTGAAAGATCCAACTATCCCCATGCCTTAAAATTGCATCTAAAAAGGGATTAAATAAATACAAATCCTGCCGATCTACATAACCTACTCCACATTTTCAAAATTAAAGAAAATTATGGAAAATGTTCCACAAGAAAAAATAATGTCTAAATTGCATTTGTGTTCACACCCCAGAGTTAATACTTCGTGGAAGTATTTTGGTAGCCATTACAGCTGGGAATCGTTTTAAATAAGATCTAACCGGTGTCAAATGGCTAGCTAGATAGTAGCATTTCAATCTGTGACATCACTTGCTCTGAGACTTTGAAGCAGTTGTTTCACTTGCTCTGCAAGGGCCGTGGCTTTTGTGTAGCGATAGTTAACTATGCTTCATGGGAGGCAGTTGTGGATGGTTTCAGAGGATCCCTGGTATGAGCCCAGGTTGGAGCAAGGAGAGCGACGGAAGCAAAGACTGTTACATTTGCACAACTCTTAGGGCAACATACACTGAGTTTACCAAACATTAGGAACACCTTCCTAATATTGAGTTGCACCCCCCCCCCCTTTCCCTTGGAACAGCCTCAATTTGACAGGGCATGGACTCTACAAGGTGTCAAAAACGTTTCATAGGGATGCTGGCCCATGTTAACTCCAATGCTTCCCACAGTTGTGTCAAGTCGGCTGGATGTCGTTTGGCTGGTAGTCCTTTGGCTGGTAGACCATTCTTGATACACACGGGAAATTGTTGAGCATGAAAAACCCAGCAGCATTGCAGTTTTTGACACAAAACGGTGCGCCTGGCACCAACTACCATGCCATGTTCAAAGGCACTCACAGTAAATATTTTGTATTGCCCATTCAACCTCTGAATGACACACATACACAATCCATGTCCCAATTGTCTCAAGGCTTAAAAATCCTTCTTTAACCTGTCTCCTCTCCTTCATCTATACTGATGTGGATTTAACAAGTGACATCAATAAGGGATCATAACTGTCAGCTGGATTCACCTGGTCAGTCTATCTCATGGGAAGAGCAGGTGTTCTTAATGTTTTGTATACTCAGTGTATATTGTTTTTGTCAAAATTGCTCAAGCTCTGTTAATTAAGGTTAATTAATGTACAGCAATATATAAACCTTCTGGCCTGGACCACGCAGGAACACTCAGCACCTCTTGGAAAGCCATTCTGGTATGTTTGGCATGAACATTTGTGTAATTGAAAAATAAAACTATCCCAGGGTTAGGTTTTCAGAAGACGAAGGTGGGTTTTCCTTTAAAATTTTAGCTGGGTTTTACTCCTTTCATATTTATTTTGATCCTAACAAAACACCCCAGTCTCTGCCGGTGACAAGCATACTCATAACATGATGCTGCCACCACAATAGTTGAAAATAAAAGTTGGTAGAATGTTATTCAAAATTGTTCACAGCTGCAATGGCTGCCAAAGGCTGCTTCCACCAAGTATTAACTCTGGGGTGTGAAGACATACGCAATCAAAACATCTTCATTTTTGATAAATTTGGAAACATTTCTATATTTTTTCTCTCGCTTTGAAAATGCAGAGTAGGTTGTGTAGATTGTTAGGGGGCAAAACCCCCCCACATTTATTCCCTTTTTAGATTTCATTTTAAGGTACAAAATGTGAAGACTGTGCAAGGGATGTGTAGACGTTCACTAGTGATTGTGTCTCAAGTAGTCATTTTGTATTCAAGATGAGTGAAGCTTATCGCTACAAGACTTTTGAAATGTCAATAGATAAAAATGAAATATGACATAATAAAGAAAATCATACTTTTCCTGTTGTTGTCTTTCTGGAGGCCATAGGGTGGATAACTCAAAAACATGTTTGTGTCAGTGATGCGTATGTGAACCCTGAATGCATCAGTCGCTTTACGCAATTTAACATGACCTTTTACCATATCGTGTTTAGTGTGGAATTTATGCTTAAAATTATCCTTATCCAACTCAAGACATGGGTCGGGCTCCCCTGCTCAGATGCTGCATTCATCATCCAATGGTTGCAGGCCACGTCATCGACTGGTTCATCGACTGACAGATTGATAGAACAAACGATGTGGTTTACTGAAACGTAAAATACCATTCCAGGTGTTTTAAGATCTGTCATGTGTCAACAACGCCTGGGCAGATTAATGCGCCCATGACCTATCCTGACCAATAAAGCTCAACAGTTTGTAGTCCTAAAAACCGGAAATTAGTTACCTCTGGTTGTTCAGCCAAAGATTGTCTATTTTATTGACAAGATAGTTGAGTGACCGTTCTAACAATGGAAATATATGTCCTCAAAGATGGAAGGCAGGCGGGAAGAGGTGAGATCAGGTGGGACCATTCTTTCCAATGAGAGAGCAGAATTGTGCGTGAACAACAGGCCATAGAAATAGATAAAGGATTCATCTTTGTATCTGTGCCATTATAGCGCCTGTGATAGCATAGGCATCACCATTGAGGCTATCGCTGTTTTAAAGTAGAACATTTTCTTCTTCATTGGCTGATTGCTCCCAACTCATAGGAATCCCCACCCAGTTGACTACTTTAAAATGGTGGAAGCCCTCAATGGCAATGTCCATTCTAAAATGGGTTTTATCCATAATGAGTAATCTCCATGACAACAGACACAACTCCAATATTAAGTTATTTTTTCTAAGTTGCCGAAATGCCACTTGAGTCCACCTATATCAGTGCATTCCTAATCTAACCAAACTTCTATTTGGTCAAATAAACCCATTTAGCAAATTAGCAATACTTTTTTAATGTTGACCAAATTTGATACTCTTATCTCATTGACCTCCATATAAAGAATACTCACTTCGTTGGCTTATTTCTGTGGACAGATTTTGGGCAGAGTAAAACCTGTTGTTTTGCTTCATACTCTCTGGCTCAACCATTCCTATGGGGGAAATTAATGGGGAAAGAATGGGGTTTTGGGATAGACACAGGCTTCGGAGATCTTATACACTACATGACCAATAGTATGTGGACACCTGTTTGTCGAACATCTCATTCCAAAATCATGGGCATTAATATGGAGTTGGTCCCCTCTCACTCTTCTGGGAAGACTTTCCACTAGATGTTGGAACATTGCTGCGGGGACTTGCTTCCATTCAGCCACAAGAACATTAGTGAGGTCGGGCACTGACTTCGGGCAATTAGACCTGGCTCTCAGTCCGCATTCCAATTAATCCCAAAGGTGTTCGATGGGGTTGAGGTCAGGGCTCTGTGCAGGCCAGTCAAGTTCTTCTACACTATCTCAACAAACCATTTCTGTATGGACCTTGCTTTATGCATGTAGGAATTGTCATGCTGAAAGAGGAAAGGGCCTTCCCAAAACTGTTGCCACAAATTTGGAAGCACAGAATCGTCTAGAATGTCATTGTATGCTGTAGACTTAAGATTCCCTTCACTGGAACTAAGGGGTCAAGCCCGAACTATGAAAAACAGCCACAGACCATTATTCCTCCTCCGCCAAACTTTACACTTGGCACTATGCATTTGGGCAGGTATTGTTCTCCTGGCATCCGCCAAACCCAGATTCGTCCATCGGACTGCCAGATGGTGGTGATTCATCAATCCAGAGAAGGCATTTCCACTGCTCCAGAGTCCAATGGTGATGAGCTTTACACCACTCCAGCCGACACTTGGCATTGCGCAAGGTGAGCTGAGGTTTTTGTGTGGCTGCTAGGCCATGGAAACCCATTTAATGAAGCTTCGACAAACAGTTCAGTGCTGACATTGCTTCCAGAGGCAGTTTGGAACTCGGTAGTGAGTGTTGCAAATGAGGACAGACCATTTTTAAGCACTACGCACTTCAGCCCTTGGCGGTACCTAGACATTTGCACTTCACTTACAGTTGACAGGGGCAGTTCAATCAGGGTAGACATTTTAAGAACTGACTTGTTGGAAAGGTGGCAGCCTATGACAGTGCCACGTTAAAAGTCACTCAGCTCATCAGTAAGGGCATTCTACTGCCGCCAATGTTTGTCAATGGCGATTTTGTGGATGTGAGCTCGATTTTATACAACTGTCAGCAACGGGTGTGGCTGACATAGACAAATCCACTAATTTGAAGGGGTGTCCACATACTTTTGTATATGTAGTGCATGTTTTGTTCTATGATATATCAGTCAGTTCACATTACCTTTATGAATTATGAAGCATTCGTGTGCATTTGTGTTTGTGCATTTGTGTTCCCAAAATTGAATGTTAGTTGATGAAGATTACCATATAGAGCAACACGCATAAGATCTCATAAACCTCATAAACAAAACCACATTAATTTGCACAACGAGCCATGGTGGCGTTAATGCCAACAAAAAGACGCCATTACTATTGCTCTCTATGGTCCTGAACTACCGCTCCCAGAGGCACCGTGGGACGCAAAGACGTGACTACGTATTACCGTTGGAAACGGCGGCGATTGTAGCGGGAGAGTACAGATTGTCATGCCAAAATCTGTTGTTTACATGGCGAAGAACATAAAAAACCTTGCTTCCACAATTTTAAAGGAAAATATGGAGTGAGACAAGATATGTACTTCTTTCGTAAAGCACGTTAAATGTTGATGGTACCTTTGTTACCAAAGGTCGAGTTGATAGCACAGCAAAGCCACAGTGGCTATCCGGTACAGCATTATAGTACATATTTTGCCAGATATCAACAGGTGAATTCACTTACTAGCTAACGTTAGCTAAGTAACTTGAAAGGACTCCCTGACATATTGCTACAATGACGTCGAGAGGTAAAGGGTTTATTTGCATATCACTGCAGGTTACCAGCTAACGTATTTCACCGCTAGTTAAAAATAGAGTAATGAATTATGACAACTATTCCAACTAGCTAACGTTAAATGCATTTACAGTATTTATAACTAGTGCCCTTCAATGTTTATTGTGCCTGACAGTGTGGCAACACCCCTATGTCAACATCTTCAAACACATGAGAGTTGAGGAATGGAAGAAGACCTCAAGAGAGGGAGATGTGACCACCTATATGGTAGGCAACACTACTCTTATACCTGAACAAATCACTCTTATTACCCAACCAGCATTGGAGAGAGGAGGCAACCTGGGGTGGCAATCATGTCAAAGGTCATCAATAACTTGTGCCCACTCTCCCCTCCTCAAAATATCAGCGAAGTGAGGAGAAGCTCTGAGGTTGACCCCCTTTAGACCTTCTCATCCAATGCCCCTGCTCATGTCAGATGGAAATGAGGAATCAGAAACTACTTTTGAGATTCACCCCAGGTCTTCAGTTTGCTTTTAATTGTGACTTTTCATTATGACATTTTGACAGGACAAAACACTGATGTGTTCAGTGTTTCGGATCCGGGGGTCCATTCCAGCCAGCAATTACATCCTTCTGCCCAAGACCAGCACTCAGTCCCTGGGGCTGACAGGACGCTACCTCTACCTGCTCTTCAGACCCAGTCCTGCCAAACACTTTGTAGTGCATATGGACATCGCTGCTGAGGTACAGACTGGGGACATGGTTTTCAATCCTGGCCCTTTCTTGGGTTGAATTCTGCATTGTTATGTACAGCTTGGGTGTACCATTGTTTTCTGTATTGGCACACTCCATTGTGGTTGTCATTCCAATTGAAGGAACTAGGGTCTGGTTTCAATGATAGAGGTACTATGTCACTGCCTTTGTCAATAGGCGTAAAAAATACTCAATCAAAAAATCATGAGGCAGACATTTCAGAATGTCGCGATTCAAAACCATAGTTTGGGGGGGAAAACATTTGCAGTGGTTCTCGTTCAGCTAGTTAATGCAAACCAGCCTCTTGATCTCCATCTCGCTAGCAAATATTTTGTGTTTTATTCAAGCGGACCTAGGAAGTGACGTAGTTCCTCAATGCCAAAAGAGTCCATCAAACCAGACCCTAGTCACTGTGTTGCCTAGGGTTGGGTTTTCGAGACTAGGAAGGAACACAATGGCCTTGTCAGGCATGTAATTACATTCTTTATAAAACTGATTTATATAGGATATCTGTGTTGTGAGGCATGTTATTATTCAACAAGGGCATAGTACTTAGTATTTTGATAGTATGATGGATTGGCATAGCACTGATCAAATAAATATATGCCTCATAATTCTAAGGAATTTGCCGTGTTAAATAGTGAAATAACATTACTATTCAGAACAGTCTGTCTCCTCTCTCCCACTTCCACGACACTCAATACCTGTTTTTATACTGAACAAAAATATAAACGTAACATGCATCAATTTCAACAATTTTGCTGAATTTCAGTTCATATAAAGAAATCAGTCAGTTGAAATAAATGTATTAGGCCCTAATCTATGGATTTCACATGACTGGGAAGGGGTGCAGCCATGGGTGGGCCTGGGAAGGCGTAGGACCACCCACTGGGCGGGCGTGGTTACATGTGGTCTGCGGTTGTGAGGCCGGTTGGACATACTGCCAAATTCTCTAAAACAACATTGGATGCAGTTTATGGTAGAGAAATTAGGATTAAATTATCTGGCAACAGCTCTGGTGGACATTCGGGCAGTCAGCATGCCATTTACAATCTCCCTCAACTTGAAACAGCTGTGGCATTGTGTTGTGTGACAAAACTGCACATTTTAGAGTGGCCTTTTATTGTCCCCAGTACAAGGTGGACCTGTGTAATGATCATGCTGTTTAATCAGCTTCTTGATATGCCACACCTGATAGGTGGATGGATTATCTTGGCAGAGGAAAAATGCTCACTAACAGGGATGTAAAAAAATTTTGCACAACATTTTAGAGAAATGCTTTTTGTGCATATGGACAATTTCTGGAATCTTTTATTTCAGCTCATCAAACATGAGCCCAACACTTTACATGTTGCGTTTTATATTTTTGTGGAGTATAGTAGCATGCCTCCGGAACTGATTCTCAGTAGAACACCACTTGTTCCTTGTGGTATTGATCTACCTGCTAGAATTGGCTGCTTTCTCATGTGTTTTATACCCAACCTTTCATGTTGAAAGTGCTGTAGTTCCTATGGATTTAAAACCCAAGGTTATTTTACCACCACTCATTGGGGATTATGACATTTAGTTGAGATCTTAACTGGAATTGGGAAAATAAGCCTTCTAAATCTGTCCATCTAAGCTTCTTAGATTTATCCATCTAATTATTGAACGAGTAATATAAATCTCTCTAAGTTTTAAGCCTACAGTAGTTCATTAGACTAGGTGTTTTGGTGCCTCTATAATACAGTCTAGGTTTTAGCACCTCGAGTGACACGTTCAGCTCTGTTATTGTCTTGTCTAGAGTTTTGGGGGATTATGTTATTCTAATACCCTTGAATTTAACCAGGGCCATATTCATAAAGCCTCTCAGAGTGGGAGTGCTGGTCTAAAATCAGTCTTCCCTAGATCATAATGAATAAGATTAGTAGGGGACCTGATCCTAGATCAGTAATCCTATTCCGAGACCCTTTATGAATACGTGTGCTGTTCAGGTGTTCAACCATGAAACTCTCCTTGATAAGTTACCAGACAGAATCATGACTGGTATTGTTGATTCCAGCTTTATGATGTTACATTTGCAGGCAAAATCACAACTTGAATGTCTCACAGAATGGACAAACAAAATGTAAATTAAGCTTCTGATGTGTGTGTCTATAGGTCCCCTTGGAATACCCAAATATTGGCATGTTGGCCAAATAAAACAGAGGCATTACTTGTAACATTAAATGGGCCAGATTTTGTGGAGACTGAACATATTAGCAGAAGTCTGAGTTTGTAAGTCTCTTAGGTCAAAACATGAATAGGCATTTTGAAGGAAAGGCTGAACACAAAAAAAGGAAACATTTGAAAAGGATGTCATTTCCATTATTACTTTAGAGTGGAAATACAACCGTTATGGTTATTACACCCATTGACATTCAAATCTTAAAGATTTCTTTATCAAAATCTATCGTAACACATTTGTTGTCATCCTGGAACTTTTGTAAAATGTCAGCAGATGGAATTGTACCTAAATAATGTCTGCACTTCAAAATATACTGAACAAAATATAAATGCAACAATTTCAACGATTTTACTGAGTTACAGTTCATGTAAGGAAATCAATCAATTTAAATAAATAACTTCCTAATCAATGGATTCACATGACTTGGCAAGGTCACAGCCATGGGTGGGCCTGGGAGGGCACAGGTCCACCCATTGGGGAGCCAGCCCAGCCAATTAGAATGAGTTTTTCCCCACAAACAGGCTTTATTACAGACAGAAATACTCCTCCGTTACATCAGCTGTCTGGGTGGCTGGTCTCAGACGATCCTACAGGTGAAGAAGTCTGATGTGGAGGTCCTGGGCTGGCTCGGTTACACGTCGCTTGCTGTTGTGAGGCCGGTTGGACGTACTGCCAAATTCTCTAAAACAGCGTTAGAAGTGGTTTATGGTAGAGAAATTAACATTACATTTTCTGGCAACAGCTCTGGGGGACATCTTTTATTTCAGCTCATGAAACATGGGACCGATACTTTACATGTTGCGTTTATATTTTTGGTCAGTATATATACCTTATGGATAATTACTGTATGAGCATGGTTTCATTTTGGAATAATTCACCTTTTTTGTCAGGGTGACCTTCCCCTGGGATTGCCCGTATGGTTTCTTGCTACCATTATAAGTTTTGTCACATCTACCTCGTCTCCGACTCTACCTGGGTTCCTTGTCTTGTGGATTTCATAACCACGCCTTTATAACAATTAAATCATGATGAGACATGAATTTGTTCAACCATTTATCTGAACGTGCTCGTCTTAACACATACGAACCCAAATGATGCTCTGCCGCACAACCCCAATACACAACTCTCTCTACTTGAACTGTTGGGAGAGTCTATTCTTCAAGTCCAACCGTTTAGGTGCCCGCCTATCTCTCGTAGTATTTGGTGTGTAGCCCATTCACTCACGCTGACCAGCTCCAGTACTTTGTTCTTAACTAGAGCTTCGAAGTCAGCCTCGACTTTTGGTTTGATAGTATAAGTTAAGCGTTGTGCTTTCAAAAACGTTGGTTTGGGTCTGACACGAGGTACAGCTGCCCCTGTGTCAATCCCCTCTAGTAAGGGAGAGACATAGTAGGCCTGCCCCAGCAACAGTCAGGATTTTCAGTGTGACTTCCTTGTCTGAGTCTCTCACCTCAATGTTCTCTGCTCAACAGTGTGAACATCTATTTTTCTTTTGTTGGAATGTCTGTTTGTTTTCAGTCTTTGACGTTTTCTCTGAGCGTGATGTTGCTGGCAATTCATGTCCTTACATCAGCACGTAGACACCTGATGTCCCGCTTTGCCACAGCGGAAGCATGTGCCTTGATTTCCCTATCTCTGATTCTCAGTTGAGATAATCAGGGAAAGTGCACAACTACTGAGTGTCTATCATCTAGGTCCATGGACACACTGACTTCAATGGCCCTTGCCAAGGTCAGATTACTTTAAGTCAATAGTCTGTTTTGTGTAGTGTTAGCAATGGATGTTTTTCTTCAATAACACAAACTCCAAAGCAAATCAGGGGGAGAAAAATAGGTTTATTTTGAGAAGGACAAATCAAGATGTTATGCTGGGAGGTAGATGTTCAGTCTCCCCTGTCCTCAGCTTTTCTCCACCGAACAAAGGAACAGGATGCCATTTATAATCCCCCCCACACTAGCCTGGGGTTGACCAATCAGAAGTCCTTGCAGGACAACTGGCCAAATAACAAGTGTGAGTTCAACCATTTATTTGACCTTGCTCATCTTAACACATATAAACCTCTATGATCTCTGCAGCAGAACCCCAATACACAAGACCTAGTACCTCATTTTGACAAGGTTGATTTCTTCTATCCAAGGACACTCAAAGCCATGCTTAAAAGTTGGACACTATATCATTCTGTCATTAGATTTGCCTAGTGGTTCAGTGGATCACTTATCACTCTCCTCATGGTTGCAAAGAGTGAAATAGTCCTATTCTCACTCTAGATGTAGGGTTGTGATGGTCCTGGAATTTTGGATGACTAATTGGCCAGACTAATGACTGCGGTCTCTAACAGTTTGAATAGCAAAAATAAAAACTTATTTTTAGATGCACATTTTCTCCTTCGCTCCTGATTGCATGTACTGCCATAGAAACATCATTAATCTTTGAGTTATATGTATGTGTGCTGCTGCTACATTGTGGGGGTTGTTACCTCTGCAACCCGAGACTTTGTTGCTCCTTGCCGACTCAAGAAACTAGCAAAGTTTCATCACGTTGTTAAGAGTACATTTCACCTCAAACGAACAAAACTGTACAAACAAGTATTCACATTTTTACCAATTACCAGTACAACCCCACCATAAGAATTACAGGTACTATATTTGACCTCCCTGTTTCCTGTTTTTTGTAGGAGGGCCAGGTGATCCGTGTTTCCTTCTCCAACCTGTTTAAGGAGTTCAAGTCCACGGCCACCTGGCTGCAGTTCCCCTTCCTGTGTGGAGCGGCCAAGGGCTCGGTGTACGAGAGCACTGCAAAAACAGCCAGACACGGTGAAAACATACATCTACACTGAACATAGTGACACAGTTACAACAACAATCATGTTCAAGCAAAACTGGTTGAATTGTAACAGCTATAAGCTGGTCATTTGAATCAGATTTGTCGAGTTTTGTCTTCTGTGATGTCTTCACTGAACATGGCTAAACCAGCTAATTACAATTGTACTGCGTTGTTCCTTGATCATGACCAAGTTCTTCTATTGGCCAGGACTGGTGGGTCCCGCCCCCTCTACGGTGCGTTGGACCTGTCTGATGATGGACCTGCAGTACATTCTTTCTGTCTACCTCAACCGCCGCCACAGCCACCTGAAGACAGTCAAACTGTGTGCCAACATGTCAGTGAAAAACATGTTCACCAGTGACCTGGTGCTAGACCCTGGTGAGACTGAGACCCAAAGCTATCACAGGGTTTTATAAAATGATTATAATGTAATATGGTGTTAGATGCTTCATCTCAGCTTTACCAAGGACTGTGTATGTGCACAAATGAAATTGCAATCTGGGAGAAAATTCCTGGCTCAAAGTTTTGAATGTTTCCACAGAACTAGCTATTAGTTACCTTTTTTTTTAGTAATAACGTGTCAGCTTTTGTCATTGAGGAAGAATGTTCCCTGAGATGGTAGAGGCAGGACTTGCAGCTCGATCTGCGTCACAAATAGAACTGACTTCTATTTTACAGGCTGACTACAACGCTCGCGTTGAAATATAAATTTAAAAAATCTATATTGTTCAATTATTGCACCCCACACTGCGGCGCACCAACTAGCATCTACATTGCCAAGGGCTTAAATAGAAATCAGTTCTATTTCTGATGCAGATCACGCTGCAAGTCCTGCATCTCCCATCTCCTCATTGGTTTATAGAAGCATGTACCCACGTGCCATCTCCTCATTGGTTATGCCCACGTGGGTGACTGAAAGACGAAATCGGTCGGTGGCGGTAATGCATGTAATTTATGAAAGTTGCCAATCACAATATAAAGTCAAGAGAAGAAAAGGCCTAGAAGGACAAGAGATGACTAGAAACAATTCGGTTGACTATTTTATGTGTGGATTAATTATCAGAGTAGAGGACCTTGTGTATTTCAGGTAAAATAACAATGTTTATCCCAGGACAAATTAGCTAGCAACAGCAAGCTATCTAAATAGAACAAATTAGCTAGCTAGCTAAATTGCTATAAAGGTTTAATTATCTTCAACCTGTCCCCAAATTAATGTAATTGGTTCTGAGTTTGTTTTGATATTTTAACCTGCGTGTCGTGAGCGCGTTTAGTGTGGGGGCTACAAAATAAATTGTTAGCGCTTGGCAACGCAGACGCTCGTTGGCGTGTGCGAGCAGTGTGGTTGCAATAATTGAATAATATAGATTTTAAAAAAAAATGTATTTTGCAACACGTGAGTGGTGTAGTCCGCCTGTAAAGTGCCAGCAGTTCACCCGCATTTGCTAGTGAAAGAAATTAAATGAAAGTTAGAAAAATAACTGGTCGCACAATGCTGCGGCCCATTCGTTGTATTTTCCACGTAACGCTACGAGCACCACGCAACCTGACTGTAACTGTAATTATGATCCACGTCACAAAAAGCATTACAAAAGTATAATAAAAAATAAATAAACATATTGGCATTAAATGGAGTCGGGATTTTAGAAGGCTGCACGATGAAGAATGAATGAGTGTCTGGTATTTGCTATAGAGGTAATGCTTCTAAAATGCCTTTGTATAAAATCTCAAATCTAGTGCATCTTCGAAACTCTGAAGTTATTTAAGTGCTTCAAAGAAATACAATAGGCACTTTTACGTAGGCTGAAACAGCGGACTCTTCTAGCGAACAGCGTTCAGATTCCCTTTGCGGCAACCTATTTCAGCTTTGTGTAGCCAGTTTGCGGTCTGTGTTCATTTGTTTTTGTTTTAATGTTTTCAAAATGATTTTGCTTTTAGTGTTAATTAGGAACCTTGTCTAAAAAGCCAATACTTGTGAGTTGGCCCTAGTGATTTGAGAGGTGACAGACAGACAATCTGTGCTAATTCCACAAAACATATATTTTATATGTTCTGTACTTATCAGTATGAATTTTTTATTTATGTTTTGTAAATACCTTTTCAGAGGACTGAACTGAACAAATAATGTTTGTCTAAGCACATGAATCTCCAATTTGCCGCATGAGTCTGGTACTCTCAAAAGTTGGACAGGCTCGGCAGGTCTGGGGAGCTTTCAAGGCCAGCATGGTTATGAACAGAGCACTGCACTTAAAACCCCATTCAGTGTAGAAATATTCACTCACCAGCCAGCTTATTAGGTACACCCATATAGTACTGGGTCGTACCCACCTTTGCCTCCAGAACAGCCAGAATTATTTTGAGGCACTCTACAAAGTGTCGGAAACATTCCACATGGATTTTAGTCCATGCTGGCGTGACTGCATCACGCAGTTGTTGCGGATTGGACGGCAATACATTCATGCTGCGAACAGCCCTTTCCATTTCATCCCAAATATGCCCTATTGGGTTGAGGTCTGAGGACTGAGCAGGCCTCTCAAGTAAGCTGAACTCGCTGTCATTTTCTAGGCAATGTTTTTCCACTCCTTAATTGTCTAGTGTTGGTGATCGTGTGCCCACTGTAGTCGCTTCTTGTTTTTAGCTGATAGGAGTGGAACTCTGGCTTTTACAGCAGATGACCACACCATCTGTGACAAGGATCGTAAAGTTGTGCGTTCCGAGATGCCGTTCTCCACTCCGCTGTTGTGCTGCTGTGTTATTTGTCTGTTTGTTGCCCTACTGTTAGCTTGCACAATTCTTGCCATTTTCCTTTAAAAAAAAATAGTTTTTTGTTGTTGTTGTGGTATCCAATTGTTTAGTAGCTACTATCTTGTCTCATCGCTACAACTCCCGTACAGGCTCGGGAGAGATGAGAACACCCTGCACCTGGCAACCTTGGTTAGCGCGCACTGCGCCCGGCCCGCCACAGGAGTCGCTGGTGCGCGATGAGACAAGGATTTCCCTACCAGCCAAACCCTCCCCTCCCAGACGACACTAGGCCAATTGTGCATCGCCCCAATTGTGCATCGCCCCAGAGTCTCTGGTGGCACAGCTGGCGCTGCAGTACAGCGCCCTTAACCACTGCGCCACCCGGGAGGCCCGCCATTTTCCTTTGACCTCTCAGCAACAAGTGTGATACTGGATCCGGGACACCTGGCACCAGCGATCATACCGCTCTCAAAGTTGCTTAGGTCACTCGTTTTGCCCGTTCAAACGTTAAGTCGAACAGTAACTGAATGCCTCGATGCCAGTCTGCCTGCTTTATATAGCAAGCCACGGCCACGTTGACTCACTGTCTGTAGGAGCAATCCATTTTCATGAACGGGGTGGTGTACCTAATAAACTGTCTGGTGGGTGTATAGCTACCACATAGTTAAACAAAAATATATTTAGGTTAAGGGCTCATTTTCTTCAGGATGTTCAAAAGCCTGGGCCTTCACTCTGTATTTTTTATAGAAATAGTTCAAATGCAGAGAATCCTTCAGCTAAGCCTATTTACAAGACCATTTCCTTAGTTTGGCATATTTTTTTAGTTTATAAAATGCTTATTTCAGACCATTTCCTGAATTTGAAGTGCATTTTTTTTGTACTTGAATTTTTCAAAAACAGCTGAACTTACTTATTCATGGCCATCTCCTGAGTTTGAAGTACTTACTTTTATTTCAAAAATAATTATTCAATTCAACCACAGTGCAATTGACCAGGCTGTGTGGGGGTGCAATCAATTGTGTTCATTCATTGTGCCTCCCTCAAGGTTCTAGCCCAGCTCCAAGGCTAATCTATCACTTCAATATACTTCCTCATCTTTTTATCCTTTGTTCATTTCCCTCCAGGAGTGTCCTTCAATGAGGCAAAGCAGGCCGGGTTGGCATCATATCTGGGCACAGGCCCCATGCCTAGGGAGATGTCCTTCCCTGTGCCCAAGGGAGGCAGCTGGCATGACCTCTATGACTACATCAGGTGGGTGGCCTCACCAGGGTGGTATTCAAATGGGAGAAAACTGAATTGAAAAAGCGAGCGACAACCTGGACTTGTCCAAAAATAACTGCTTGTTTTCGTTGTCTGTTAAATAACATTTTCAAACTTTTTGCACCGGTATGCCCTAATGAACTGCTATCCAGTTACCGTAGACAGGGTGAATCGAGCTGCTGTCACAGTTCAAATCAATTGCTGACGCTATGCACATTTTCTAGTTTCAGTCGGTATTGAAGTGTCAACTTGCCTTTCAACTGCGTCTTATGTTTAAAACTTTTGAGCTGCTACTTTGATTATTCTAACAGGTTTCCATCAGATGGAGCCAAGATGCCCTTTGACTCCATTCAGAAAGGCTATCTCAGCGCTGTATCTAGTAAGTGGACAGCACTATAACACCTATGAATGTTTGATTTACCCCTAATTCCTATGAAGTTAAGAATAGATGTGCCTAAGCAGCAATTGTGACAAATGCAGTGATTACTATGTTAGTGTATAATTACAGTAGAATGAAAACATTAATTGCACAGTACAAATTCTGTGGTAACAGCACGTTATTGTTGTCTTGCCCCAGCATGTTCCCCAGCAGAGAGAAGTCCCATGAGAGAGATGTCTCGCAGTGTGAACATCAGCAAACCAGTGCAAGACAGAGTGTCACTCATCCAGCAGATCACCACCCCCAAACTAGTAAGACAATAGCCTGGGTGGGTGGGTGGTTGGTTGGTTTGTGTGTTCTTTGTGTCTGAAATTGTATTTTCATGCTTTAGTATATGTGTATATCTGTGGTCGTCCCATTTTCTGTATACTGTCTGTGTCAGACTGTCTGTTCTGTGTACAATTACAAACGGCTGTATTTCGCATTGTCATAACCTGATGTGCCGTTTCCTCCCCCAGCACCCAAGGCATCACACCACTCTGGAGACATCCAGTATTGCTGAGCTGGGAGTGGTCACAGCTGGCCTGAACGGCCAAGACACATCACAGGACGACTGGCATTGCCCTAGCGACAACCTGGGAAAAGGTCAGGGGTCGAGGACCTCCAGGTCGCACCGCTCGGCTGTCAGGATACCGTGCACGGACGATGGGGGCGTGCACGTTTACGCCCACACCGAGGATGACCTCAACACCCACAGAGACGACAGTGACGTAGAGGAGGTGAGACACACCAGTTAGCACTTACACACACACACCTCTCAATTTACACTCCACCTTCATGTAACAGACCTCTTTCACAAAGCCACTTCCTGTGCTTTCCCTGCTCCTACACACTGCTTTGTTTCTGTATTGTTGAAGGATTCCGCATTCGTCTCTTTGCATTTCCAGATTGTTTGTACAGCAGTCTCAAGACCTGTCACTCTTCCCATAGCCAAGGAATCCCAACAGCGGGTAAGAAAAGACAAGAAAAAGGGGATTGACTTCAGATTTTGAAACACCTGACGACTTTGTTAGTTTCCGTACAATGATATTGTACAGAATATTGTGTGAACCCATACAGTTATTGGTGTGAATCCTGTTTCTCTCTACTCAGAAGCTGCATCCTGATCCCATCCTCAGGCTCAACAGAATCATTGGTTTTGGTGGAGCCACTATGAAATGTGTAAGTCTCAAGGTGGCACTGTGTTTGTTTACGCTATGAGATATGTTTTCACACGGGGGCCTCACGAGTGGCGCAGCGGTTTAAGGCGTCACTACCAACTGGTTCGATCTCAGGCTGTGTCACAACCGGGCCGTGACCGGGAGTCCCATAGGGTGGCGCACAATTGGACCAGCGTCGTCTGGGTTAGGGGAGGGTTTGGCCGGGGGGGCTTTACTTGGTTCATCGCACTCTAGCGACTCCCTATGGCTGGCCTGGTGCCTGCAGGCTGACTTCGGTCGTCAGTTGAACGCTGTTTCTTCCGACACATTGGTGCTTCTGGGTTAAGCGGGCAGGTGTTAAGAAGCGTGGTTTGGCGGTTCATGTTTCGGCAGACGCATGACTCGACCTTCGCCTCTCCTGAGCCCGTTGAGGAGTTGCAGCGATGAGATAAGATAGAAAAAGGGGGTTATAAAGTCCTGTACGTCATGTGAAATAAGTAAAGGGAAACTTATGATCCATCGTTGCCGTATATTAGATATCATACCATTTTTATATGTTACAGATATAATATCAGATATGAGTTTCTCTCTCTCTGTGAGATCATATATGACAAAACTATATATCATATACACAAGTACTGTATATTTAAGAAGTAAGGCCCGAGGTGGTGTGGTATATGGCCAATATACCACAGCTAAGGACTGTTCTTATGCATAACGCAGAGTGCCTGGATACAGCCCTATATTGGCCGTATACCACAAAGACTCGAGGTGCTTTATTGCTATTATAAACAGGCTACCAACGTAATTAGAGCAGTAAAAATGTACATTTTGTCATACCTTTAGTATACGGTCTGATATATCGCGGCTTTCAGTCAATCGGCACTCAGGGCTTGAACCACCCAGTTTATAATGTCTGATATACCACGACTTTCAGCCAATCAGCACCCAGGTTTCAAACTACTCGGTTTATAAATACCAAATCTACTACCGCTCTCCCTTTAGGCTCTATGGACTAAGTCTGGGGATACGGTGGTGTATCCCTGTCACGCCATCATCGTCTCCATGAAGATCTCCTCCGGACAGCAGAGGTTCTTCATCGGCCACACTGATAAGGTGTAACACACAGTTTAATGAAATATCCTGAATACACACACAACACACACTCACAAATAGCGCCGCTGTTGTCATAGTAGGCCATGCCACTTCAAATACTTAGCCTGGGTGGTGCTGTAGACATTGTACTATAACAGGTTTTGAATGAAATGCCACAGCATGTAATGAGAGTTCCGTGGTCTTTTTTGACACTAGCGCTGCATTTCATCACTGTCAAGGTGGCATCAATGTCACCTCACAGTGTGTTGTCTCTGTGTGCTGTCAGGTGTCTGCTCTCACGTTCAATGGGAACAGCACAGTGCTGGCCTCGGCCCAGACCGGCATTCAGAGTGTGGTGCGGGTTTGGAACTACCTCAAGGCCAACTGCTTGGCCATGTTCAAGACCCACGCTCACTCACTGTCCTCGTTGAGGTGACCGTTCACACACAACCACAAACGCACACGCACACGCTCAGCCACAAGACCCATGCTCACTTGCTGACCTCACTAAGGTGACCCTTCACATGTAAACGCACACACCTCTTCACCTCACATCTCCCCTCTTATGTAACTCCTCTTCACATTTGACTTTCCCCTGTGTGTTCCTGTCCCATTGTCCTCATTGAGTTAACCACACGCATAATACAGTATAATACAACACACACAAATTCGCTTTAAGGACTGATATTCACTCTGTTCATGACTTGTGCTTCTTGTTGTCCTCAGCTTCTCCTACAGCGGTGGGGTTCTATGTGGAGTGGGGAAAGACGGCCACAGTAAAACAGTAAGCGCCACAGCCAACAGTCATGATATGATGCGTGACTCGGAAGAATTGTTTGCAGATACTGTATTCAAAGGATACAGTCCATGACTAGGAAGAATGGTATCCAGATTGTATTCTTAATATAATCCATACATACAATTCTGTCAAAACAATTCTTCTTAGTCACTTTTTGGCTACAGCCAAGATGACCTTATTCAGTCTTAAACTCAGTTTGTTTCAGGTTAAACAATTATCTTTTTTTTGGCCTTCTAGCTGTTTTCTTACCTGAAAACAAAACAGTCTGTTTACCATGGCTACCCAGCTAGGGAGCAACCAAGGTCAATAGAAAAACACTTCAGCGCACTGCTTAGGGACCTAATGAGAAACGCTCTGGGGGGGAAAAAGCAATTCATTATCATCATCATGACTTTTACCATGGCTTCGCAATCAGTGTTAGTTACCTTTTGGTTGACTGATTGCTGTGACTGTGAACAGAAAGTTAATTGCTTGTTGTGTGGCGGTGGGGGCCTAACTTAAAAAAATAAAAAAATAAAATTGTCACATGCTTCGTAAACAACAGGTGTAGACTAACAGTGAAATGCTTACGGGGCCTTTTTCAACAATGCAGAGTTAAAGATAAAAAATGGTGAATAAGTTTGAATAACAATGACCAGTAAAAATAACTTTATATAGGGAGTAGAAAATAACATAGCTATATAAAGGGAGTAGCAAATAACATGGCTATATATAGGGAGTAGCAAATAACATGGCTATATATAGGGAGTAGCAAATAACATGGCTATATATAGGGAGTAGCAAATAACATGGCTATATATAGGGAGTAGCAAATAACATGGCTATATATAGGGAGTAGCAAATAACATGGCTATATATAGGGAGTAGCAAATAACATGGCTATATACAGGGAGTAGCAAATAACATGGCTATATATAGGGAGTAGCAAATAACATGGCTATGTATAGGGAGTAGCAAATAACATGGCTATATATAGGGAGTAGCAAATAACATGGCTATATACAGGGAGTAGCAAATAACATGGCTATATATAGGGAGTAGCAAATAACATGGCTATATATAGGGAGTAGCAAATAACATGGCTATATACAGGGAGTAGCAAATAACATGGCTATATGTAGGGAGTAGCAATTAACATGGCTATATGTAGGGAGTAGCAATTAACATGGCTATATACAGGGAGTAGCAAATAACATGGCTATATACAGGGAGTAGCAAATAACATGGCTATATACAGGGAGTAGCAAATAACATGGCTATATACAGGGAGTAGCAAATAACATGGCTATATATAGGGAGTAGCAAATAACATGGCTATATATAGGGAGTAGCAAATAACATGGCTATATACAGGGAGTAGTAAATAACATGGCTATATATAGGGAGTAGCAATTAACATGGCTATATACAGGGAGTAGCAAATAACATGGCTATATACAGGGAGTAGCAATTAACATGGCTATATATAGGGAGTAGCAATTAACATGGCTATATATAGGGAGTAGCAAATAACATGGCTATATATAGGGAGTAGCAATTAACATGGCTATATATAGGGAGTAGCAATTAACATGGCTATATACAGGGAGTAGTAAATAACATGGCTATATACAGGGAGTAGCAAATAACATGGCTATATACAGGGAGTAGCAATTAACATGGCTATATACAGGGAGTAGCAAATAACATGGCTATATACAGGGAGTAGCAAATAACATGGCTATATACAGGGAGTAGCAAATAACATGGCTATATACAGGGAGTAGCAAATAACATGGCTATATATAGGGTGTAGCAATTAACATGGCTATATACAGGGAGTAGCAAATAACATGGCTATATATAGGGAGTAGCAAATAACATGGCTATATATAGGGAGTAGCAATTAACATGGCTATATATAGAGAGTAGCAAATAACATGGCTATATATAGGGAGTAGCAATTAACATGGCTATATACAGGGAGTAGCAATTAACATGGCTATATACAGGGAGTAGCAAATAACATGGCTATATATAGGGAGTAGCAATTAACATGGCTATATACAGGGAGTAGCAATTAACATGGCTATATACAGGGAGTAGCAAATAACATGGCTATATACAGGGAGTAGCAAATAACATGGCTATATACAGGGAGTAGCAAATTACATGGCTATATTTTTTTATTTAACTGGGAAAGTAAGTTAAGGACAAATTCTTATTTACATTGACGGTCTACCAAAAGGCAAAAGGACTCCTGCGGGGCCGGGGGCCTGGGATTAAACATAAGATATAAATAAAATATAAATATAAGACAAAACACATATCACAACAAGAGAGACAACTACATAAAGAGAGACCTAAGACAACATAGCAAGGCAGCAACACATGACAACACAGCATGGTAGCAACATAACAACAACATGGTAGCAGCACAAAACATGGTACAAACATAATTGGGCACAGACAACAGCACAAAGGGCAAGAAGGTAGAGAACAATACATCACACAAAGCAGTCACAACTGTCAGTAAGTGTTTTCCTGATTGAGTCTTTGAATTAAGCGATTAAGATAAAACATTCCAGTTCGTGTTTGTTGCAGCTCGTTCCAGTCACTAGCTGCCGCGAACTGAAAAGAGGAGCGACTCAGGGATGTGTGTGTGTGTGCTTTGGGTACATCTAAAAAAATATATATATTTTTTAATTTTACCCCTTTTTCTCCCCAATTTTCTGGTATCCAATTGTTAGTAGTTACTATCTTGTCTCATCGCTACAACTCCCTTACGGGCTCGGGAGAGACGAAGGTCGAAAGCCATGCGTCCTCCGAAACCCAACCAAGCCAGACTGCTTCTTAACACAGCGCGCATCCAACCCGGAAGCCAGCCGCACCAATGTGTCGGAGGAAACACCGTGCACCTGGCGACCTGGTTAGCGTGCACTGCGCCCGGCTCGCCACAGGAGTCGCTAGTGCGCGATGAGACAAGGATATCCCTACCGGCCAAACCCTCCCTACCAGCCAAACCCAACCCTCCCTAATTACAACATTTGTTTCATCAGTGCAATTTATAGTTTTTGTAAAGACACATTTTTTCATCACCTCATACAATCTCATTTATTTCTTCAATGAAGTGTTTGTTGTCGCTCAACTTTAGTTTTATCAGTTGCAGCTGAACAGTTTGTTTGTGTGATTAACTCTGCCTATAAACACGCTGGATGATTCTAAGGAAAGAGAACACGGCGCTGAAAGGTACTGTAGACTCTATTCATTGCAAAGTGGAGGTGGTGCAAAGGGAGGACAAACAACTTAAAGAAACCTTGCTTGATGTACAGTGTAGATCAATGCGGAACAATCTAATATTTTCAGGGATACCGGAGAATGAGGACACAGTCCGAGACTTTATGTCAACTCAATTAAAACTGCCCACTGATGTTGTGCGTAATGCCACTTTCTCCAGAGTCCATAGAATAGGTAAGGCCTCTGGAAATAGACCAAGGGCTATCATTGCATGTTTGACAACATTTAAGCAAAAGGAAATGACGAAGAACATGGGCAGAGAACTCAGAAACACTGATTTTGGAATGAATGAACACTTCCCCACCGAGATCAATGAAAGGAGAAAGACTATATCCCATCATGAAGGAAAAGCGTTGCCTGAATTAACGAGTCTCCATGGTGATGGATAAACTTTATATCAACGGGCAATTGTATCGGGACTCTGGAGTAACTCCCTGGCTATTTTAATTTAATGTTCAAATCTGAGTTTGTGTGTTGTGGTGTATCATGACAACTTCTACTATAATGAATACATGCTCTATTGATCTTCACTTGATAAGGAAAGGGTTGCTTATAGCTCAGGTTAATGTATGTAGCCTTCCTATCAAAATACAAGAGGTTTTTAACTTGGTCAACATAAATAATATTCATATTTTGGCTTTGACCGAAACGCATTTTGATGCATCTGTAAATGATGGGCAAATTAACATTCAAGGATATAGTCTACTGAGAAGTGACAGGAATAGGAATGGTGGGGGTGTAGCACTGTATTCAGAATCATATACCTTTTAAGAGGAGGGATGATATTAATGTATGTCAAACTATGGGCTCAAGTACATCTTCCTCACCAGGCACCCATATTGGTAGGATGTGTGTATAGACCTCCTAGCTCTAAGGTGTCCTATCTGGATGACTTATGTACTGGGTTTGACCAGGCCACCGATGGCAACAGAGATGTATTTATCTTGGGTGATTTTAATATAAATTGGAAGGATCACAATAATTCGAATAGAACAAAATTGATGAGATATGCCAAGAACTGTGGTTTGAAACAAATGGTTAATGATACTACTAGATCTTCAATTAAGTTGGGGCATCGTTCAGACACGTGATTTTCTGTAATATACCATTGCAATGCTCAAAAGCCAGATCAATGCCAGTGGGCTGGACAGACCATAATATTGTGACCATAACCATGAACACCAAGGTTCCAAAGAAACCCCCTCGGATTGTGGTCAAAATAAATTTAAAAACATTTAATCATGTGGTATTTCTAAATGATTTGGCTGCTGTACCCTGGAAGCTGATTTATCTAGAGGATGATTTAAATCACGCTACAGGAATGTTTTATTGATTTGCTCACTGAGGTAATGGAGATGGACGGGCACCAACTGTACTCTTTCTTATAGGGGCATAATGCAGTTGGTGCCCGTCCATCTCCATGGATTGATGATGAACTGGGTGAGGCTTTTTCTCAAAGAAATAAGTCTAAGCAGCCAAGTCAAAATTAGAAATTGATGAACAGAATTATAGAACATTACATAATTATGAGGTTAAATTGAATCGAAAGACACTTTTTTAAAATGTATTTTACAACGATGCGTTTATTGATTGTAAAAACGATTCTAATAAGGTATGGAACACAGTTAAGGGCTTACTTGGTGCATCTATCTCATCATGCCCATCTAGTGTGGAGGTTGATTGGAGAATAATAACAAAACCAGTTGATATTGCCAATCATTTTGCAGATTTTTTTACAAAGAAAATGTAATTACTGAGCAACAATGTAAACATACATTCTTCCAAAAAAGGCTTTTGTCCAATGGATTGATGATCATATTATGAGCAACAAGATCTGCTCTTTTCGTCTGCAAACGGTGTCAGTGGAGGAGGTGTTAAACCTATTGAAGTCATTACCTGATGGTAACTCTACAGGTTATGGTCTTATGGACAATTTTTTGCTTCGCTGTGCTGCTCCCCAGATTGCAGTTCCACTGAAATACATATTTAATTGGTCACTTGAAAAGGGGATGTTTGCAAATGTATGGAAGCATGCGAAACTGTGTCCTATTCCGAAAGACTGCAAATAACCCATTACTCCTTCCAATAGTCGACCAATTAGTCTACTCCCTACACTCAGTAAGATATTGGAGGGTATTGTGAGTAGACAAATGTGGGAGTACATGGACAATAATGATCTGATTACAGCCAATCAGCATGCTTATCGTAGAAACCATTCCACTACCACTGCATTGGTTGACATGACTGACCAGTGGCTCAATGCTATGGATAATAGCAGATTTGTGGGTGTACTATTCTTAGATTTCAGTACAGCATTTGATTTAGTGGATCATGAAATCATTTTGACAGAATTGATGAATTATGGGTTTAAGGAGGTAGCATTGAATTGGGTACAGTCATACAGTGCGGCAAAAAAGTATTTAGTCAGCCACCAATTGTGCAAGTTCTCCCACTTAAATGACAGGCCTCTCATATTTTTTCATCATAGGTACACTTCAACTATGACAGACAAAATGAGAAAAAATTATCCAGAAAATCACATTGTAGGATTAATGAATTTATTTGCAAATTATGGTGGAAAATAAGTATTTGGTCAATAACAAAAGTTTCTCAATACTTTGTCATTGCCAACAAAGGGTATATAACAGAGGTCAAATGTTTTCTGTAAGTCTTCAAGGTTTTCACACACTGTTGCTGGTATTTTGGCCCATTCCTCTAGAGCAGTGATGTTTTGGGGCTGTTGCTGGGCAACACGGACTTTCATCTCCCTCCAAAGATTTTCTATGGGGTTGAGATCTGGAGACTGGCTAGGTCACTCCAGGACCTTGAAATGCTTTTTACGAAACCACTCCTTCGTTGCCCAGGCGGCATTGTCATGCTGAAAGACCCAGCCAGGTTTAATCTTCCTAGTGAATGACCTGCAGAGAGCTGGGACCAAAGTAACAAAGCCTACCATCAGCCTACCATCAGCAAGGGCATTGCTGATGGTAGGCTTTGTTACTTTGGTCCCAGCTCTCTGCAGGTCATTCACTAGGTCCCCCCGTGTGGTTCTGGGATTTTTGCTCACCGTTCTTGTGATCATTTTGACCCCAAGGGGTGAGATCTTGCGTGGAGCCCCAGATCGAGGGAGATTATCAGTGGTCTTGCATGTCTTCCATTTCCTAATAATTGCTCTCACAGTTGATTTCTTCAAACCAAGCTGCTTACCTATTGCAGATTCAGTCTTCCCAGCCTGGTGCAGGTCTACAATTTTGTTTCTGGTGTCCTTTGACAGCTCTTTGGTCTTGGCCATAGTGGAGTTTGGAGTGTGACTGTTTGAGGTTGTGGACAAGTGTCTTTTATACTGATAACAAGTTCAAACAGGTGCCATTAATACAGGTAACAAGTGGAGGACAGAGGAGCCTCTTAAATAAGTTGTTACAGGTCTGTGAGAGCCAGAAATCTTGCTTGTTTGTAGGTGACCAAATACTTATTTTCCACCATAATTTGCAAATAAATTCATTAAAAATACTACAATATGATTTTCTGGATTTGTTTTCTTCTCATTTTGTCTGTCATAGTTGAAGTGTACCTATGATGAAAATTACAGGCCTCTCATCTTTTTAAGTGGGAGAACTTGCACAATTGGTGGCTGACTAAATACAGTGGGGCAAAAAAATATCTCACTGACAGGAAACAGTTCACCTATATCAATGGTTCATTTTCTTCCCCTCATGTGTTAAACTGTGGAATACCGCAGGGCAGCTGCCTTGAGCTACTTCTTTATTTAATATATACCAACGATTTCCCCTATGCCTTAGCTGAAACTAAAGCTACTATATTTGCAGTTGATACTACAATTTATGCAGCAAGACAATCGGTTAAACAGGTACAGCAAGCTTTACAAGGAGATTTGGAGAATATCAGGGAGTGGGTTTGCCAAAACAAACTTGTTTTAAACATCAAGAAAACCAAAGTTATGTTGGTCTGTTCAACTTGGAAAATGCCAAAACAGCATGGGATACAATTAAGTATGGGAGGAGTACAAATTGAAGAAGTGGCAGAAACCAAACTATTGGGAGGGCAACTAGACAACTGCTTATCATGATCATCTCAAATAACTAATCTATGTAAATTAAAAAAATATTAAAACAGCATGCATAATCAGAATGATAGCTAAATATTTACCAAGAAAAATTATTCAGCAAATAACACAAGCATCAATTGAGAGTCGGATGAACTACTGTTCTGTGGTCTGGGGAAATGCATCATTAAGTGAAGTTAGGAGGCTGCAGAATGCACAGAACAAAGCAGCAAGGATTGTTTTAAGGGGGAGATATGGTTCTTCTGTTGCAGTCATGCGCAGTGTTCTTGGTTGGTCATCAATCAACAGGATAATGGAAAAAAAACATGCTTATTTTATTTCATAATATACATAATTTAAAACGGCCAAGTTCTATTCACAACGGTATTCAGTTGGTAAGAGACAGACATTCCGTAAATACTAGGAATAGATTGTCCACCATCTATGCGTTATCCAGACAGAAAAGATAAATAGGCAAAAGAACATTTAGATTTAGAGCAATAAAGAAATGGAATAAATTAACTGAGCAAACTAGAAACCTTTTCAATATATACATTTAAACATGATTTTAAAACAATTGGAATATAATACATAGAAATGTTGTGGGACTATAGTAGCTGAAGAATCAATATTTTTTTTAGATTGAGTATTTATTGGGTCAGTGTGTTAGTATATTATGTATGTTTGTAATAGTGTTATATGTGAAAATATTTTCGTATTTTAATGTTTAAGCACTCTTGGAAGATTAGTCCAAATGGGGACTAAAATAAATCAAAATCAATCAAACCCGGACGACGCTAGGCCAATTGTACGTCGCCCCATGGACCTCCCGGTCGCGGCCGGCTGCGGCAGAGCCTGGGCTCAAACCCAGAGTCTCTGGTGGCACTGCCTCCCACACGGGAGGCTTGGGGACCTTTTACGGAATGTGACTGGCAGAACTGGTGTTGTATGTTGAGGATGAGAGCTGCAGTTGATATCTCAGATAGGGGGGAGTGAGGCCTAAGAGGGTTTTATAAATAAGCATCAACCAGTGGGTCTTGCAAAGGGTATACAGAGATGACCAGTTTACAGAGGAGTATAGAGTACAGTGATGTGTCCTAAATTGGTGGCAAATCTGATGGTTGAATGTTAAAGAACATCTGTAATCTGCCAATCTATAAATTATGTCTCTGTAATCTAGCATGGGTAAGATGGTCATCTGAATCAGGGTTAGTTTGGCAGCTGGGGTGAAAGATGAGCGATTATGATAGAGGAAGCCAAGTCTAGATTTAACTTTGCCCTGCAGCTTTGATATGTGCTGAGAGAAGGACAATTCATCGTCAAGCCATACTCCCAAGTACTTGTATGAGGGGACTACCTCAAGCTCTAAACCCTCAGAGATAGTAATCACACCTGTGGGAGGTGGGGCATTCTTCTTACCAAACCATATGACCTTTGTTTTGGAGGTGTTCAGAACAGGGTTAAGGGTAGAGAAAGCTTTTTGGACACTAAGAAAGCTTTGTTGTAGAGCATTTAACACAAAATCTGTGGAGGGGCCAGCTGAGGATAAGACTGTATCATCTGCATATAAATGGGTGAGAGATCTTCCTATTGCCTGAGCTATGTTGTTGATGGGGGCCTAGGAGCCTTGGGGCCTAGGATCGAGCCTTGGGGTACTCCCTTGGTGACAGGCAGTGACTAAGACAGCAGATTTTCTGACTTTATACACTGCACTCTTTGAGAGAGGTAGTTAGCAAACCAGCCCAAAGACCCCTCAGAGACACTAATACTCATTAGCCAGCCTACAAGAATGGAATGGTCTATCGTATCAAAAGCTTTGGCCAAGTCAATAAAAATGGCAGCACAATATTGCTTAGAATCAAGGGCAATGGTCTAAACCATCTGACCCAGATGTTTTTTGAAAAACTTTGTTGCGGGGCAGGGGAAAAATAGGGAGAAGCATCGGGGATAGTCACATTAGAAGAGTGTGGGAGATGAGGAAATGTTGGGCGGACAAGGAGGCATGGCTGAGTGAAATAGCAATCTTGACTTAATGAAGTGGTGATTAAAGAGCTCAGTCATGTGCTTCTTGTCAGTAACAACCACATCATCAACATTAAGGGACATGGGCAGCTGTGAGGAGAGTTTATTCTCCAGGTCTTTAACTGTTTTCCAGAACTACTTTGGGTTAGACCCACAAAAAGAGAACTGCTCCTTAAAGTAACTAACGTTGGCCTGAGTGCACTCATTTCTCATTTGCCTGAATGATAGATAGTCAACCTGAGTATGCGTGTGCCGAGCCTTTCGCCAAATGCAATTCTTGAGGTGGAGTAACTCTGCAAGATCACGGTCGAACCAGGGGCTGAACCTGTTTTTACTTATTTTTTTCTTTATATGTGGTGTGTTTGTTAACAATATCACTGAAAATATCAAATAAGAAGGTCCAAGTGTCTTCAACAGAGGGGATCAAGCGGATTCTATACCATTTTAGAGGCTAGTTCATGAAGGAAAGCTTGCTCTTGAAAGTTTTTTTAGCAATTGTCTATGACAAATCAGGACAGATCGTTTCACTGAGCAGCCATTACGAACACATGCTGTGAAACAGGGATCACTAAGGTCATTACAGAAAACACCAAACTGATACTTATCAGGATTATTTGTGAGGATAACATCGAGGAGAGTAGCCTTTTCTGGGTGTTTGGAGTCCTACCTTGTGGGATTGGTGATAATCTGAGAAGGATTTAGGGAGTCCCATTTGCTTTAGGACTTGGTTCCGCACCATTTTAAAGATACAATTCTCGTTAATCCAGTCACAGTGTCTGAGTTCAAAAATGCTTTACAGTGAAAGCTCCACAAACGATTGTTAGGTCACCACCAACTCACAGAAAAACCCAGCCATTTTCCAGCCAAAGAGAGGAGTCACAAAAAGCACAAATAGAGATAAAAGTAATCACTAACCTTTGATGATCTTCATCAAATGACACTCATAGGACTTCATGTTACACAATACATGTATGTTTTGTTCGGTAAAGTTCATATTTATATTCCAAAATCTTATTTTACATTGGCGTGTTACATTCAGTAGTTCCAAAACATGCAGTGATATTGCAGAGAGCCATGTGAATTCACAGAAATACTCATTATAAATGTTGATAAATACAATTTTTAATCTTGGAAATATAGATGCACATCTCCTTAACTTCTTTGGGATAGGGGGCAGCATTTTTACTTTTGGATGAATAGCATGGCCAGAGTGAACTGCCTTCTACTCAGTCCCAGATGCTAATATATGCATATTATTAGTATTAGTAGTAGTATTGGATAGAAAACACTCTGAAGTTTCTAAAACTGTTTGAATGATGTCTGTGAGTAAAACAGAACTCATATGGCAGGCAAAAACCTGAGAAAAACTCCAAACTGGATGTGGGAAATCTGTGGTTTGTAGTTTTTGAACTCACCCCTATTGAAAACAGTGGGATATTGGTTGTTGCACTTCCTAAGGCTTCCACTAGATGTCAACCGTCTTTAGAAACTTGAGGATTCTACTGTGATGTGGAGCCGGATGGGAGCTCTTTGAGTCAGTGGTCTGCCTACAGCCTCGTTCTCAGTCACGCGCTTTCACTTGAGAGGTAGCTGTCACTCCATTGCTTTTCAAAAGATAATGGAATTCTCCGGTTGGAACATTGTACTTTTATGATAAAAACATCCTAAAAGATTGATTCTATACTTAGTTTGACAAGTTTCTTCGACCTGTAATATAACTTTTTGAACTTTCGTCCGAATGGACCAGATTGCGCATTTGGATTTGTTTAACAAACGCCCTAACAAAAGAAGCTATTGGACATAAATGATGGACATTATCGAACAAAACAAGCATTTATTGTGGGACTGCGATTCCTGAGAGTGCATTCTGATGAAGATCATCAAAGGTAAGTTAATATTAATAATGCCGTTTATGAATAATGTTGACTACCCAACATGGAGGATATTTCTCTGGCTGGTTTGGGCTCTGAGCACCGTTCTCAGATTATGCTTTTTCCGTAAAGTTTAAAAAAAATATGACATAACGGTTGCATTAAGCATGTTCAAGTCACCAAGCAGGACAATTTCAGACTTAATGTTTAGGGCAGGTATGGTACAGACCAGTGCTGATGGAGGACTATAGCACCCGGCAACAGTCAACAAAGAGCTATTTGAAAGTTGAATGCTTAAAACCAGCAAATCAAATTGTTTGGGGACAGATTTGGTGGAGACAACCGAGCACTGAAGGTGACCCTTGGTAAAGATTGCCACTCCCCCACCTTTGGAAGATCTGTCTTGCCAAAAAAGGTTATAACAAGGAAGGTTAACATCAGTATTCAAAACACTCTTCTTTAACCACATCTCCGTAATGACCAACAGATCTGGATTGGAGCTGTGAACCCACACTTTCAATTGATCCATTTTAGGTAATAAGCTTCTAGTATTAACATGCAGAAAACCCAGGCTTTTACGAGTGCAGAAATCAGTGATGCTGATATCAGAGCACAAGTCAGAATTTGGGAGAGCTCTGCAGGGAGAGCTCTGCAGTGCTGATTTATGACATCTGAATGTGCATCAGATGGCAACAAGATCATATTGAACTACAATTCCATCAGGTAACATGAATACAAAGCCGGTGAGAGGTTGTTAAAATAGGATGGGAGGCGAAAAGTCAGTGTAACCAATAGAAGGTCAGAGTCCCGAGTGTGGGAACAAACAGTCTGTCCCACGGTTTGGTAAAGAAAGTTTGTAGTCAACAAAGTATGCAGGAGTCATGAGGCAAATAGCAAAATGCAGATGAAACAAATAAAATATATATTGACTTCGGAGTCACTCGCCCAACAGTGCATGAGTGCTGGAGGTGAGCGAAAGCTCGGGAGAGATGGGTGAGTGTGGTGGGGGTACCTGTACCAGACAGGGGGAGACAGGCCAGGGCAGACGGTGAACAGAGAGGGGTGAGTGTGGTGGGGGTACCTGTACCAGACAGGGGGAGACAGGCCAGGGCAGACGGTGAACAGAGAGGGGTGAGTGTGGTGGGGGTACCTGTACCAGACAGGGGGAGACAGGCCAGGGCAGACGGTGAACAGATCGCCAGGTGGAATCCAAGCAGCGGTGCAGCAGGTAACAGGAGTAGGTGTCACACCCACTTGAGGGAAGCTTTTATTTCTGGAGGCAGATTTCTTGTAGGAAATGCCAGTGGATGGTCCTTGAACAGCAGGAGGGGGCTTCAGAGGATGCTTCAAAGACTCCTGCCACTTGTTGGGCCCAAAGGCCTCGACACCCTTTACTTCACACATTCATGCTAATTGAATATGTATCTGGTCTGTCCTTGCAAGCCTGGGAGCCTTAACTCAGCATTCAGTCCATATAAAATATAGCATTGGAATGTACTTTATTTTTAATTTTTCTCCTTGGCTTTCAAAATAGCATCAGACCAAACACTGCTCACTCAGTTCCAGGTTGGATGGTGTCCTCAGGTCTCTGCTGTTTGTTTGCTAGAGCACCCTCCATAAGGCTTGGAAAAATAACCCTGGAAGCAGTAATCTCTCTGGTTAATTTTAGTCAAAATTAGGTTGTAGGTTTGGAGTTTTGATCTGGAGCAAAGGCCATGCTGTGGAGGGTAACATCCTGTGTATGTCCCTGCTGAAAAATCCAAGTTGATCAAACTCCAAAACTATCATTTTGTAAAAATATATATATATAATTTTAAAAACATGTTCCAGGGAGTGGAAAATAGCATGGCTATATACAGGGAGTGGAAAATAACATGGCTATATACAGGGAGTGGAAAATAGCATGGCTATATACAGGGAGTGGAAAATAACATGGCTATATACACAGGGAGTGGAAAATAACATGGCTATATACACAGGGAGTGGAAAATAACATGGCTATATACAGGGGGGAAAATAACGTGGAAAAATAACATGGCTATATACACAGGGAAAATAGCATGGCTAAAATAAAATAACATGGCTATATACACAGGGAGTGGAAAATAACATGGCTATATACAGGGAGGGAAAATAGCATGGAAAATAAAATGGCTATATACAGGGAGTGGAAAATAGCATGGCTATATACACAGGGAGTGGAAAATAACATGGCTATATACAGGGAGTGGAAAATAACATGGCTATATACACAGGGAGTGGAAAATAACATGGCTATATACAGGGAGTGGAAAATAGCATGGCTATATACAGGGAGTGGAAAATAACATGGCTATATACACAGGGAGTGGAAAATAACATGGCTATATACAGGGAGTGGAAAATAGCATGGCTATATACAGGGAGTGGAAAATAGCATTGTTATATACACAGGGAGTGGAAAATAACATGGCTATATACACAGGGAGTGGAAAATAACATGGCTATATACAGGGAGTGGATAATAGCATGGCTATATACACAGGGAGTGGAAAATAGCGTGGCTATATACAGGGAGTGGAAAATAACGTGGCTATATACAGGGAGTGGAAAATAACGTGGCTATATACAGGAAGTACCCGTGTTGAGTCTGTGCAGTTGTACAAGGTAATTGTTGTAGCTATGTACATATAAACTCAGCAAAAAAAGATATGACCTTGTCTTTCAAAGATAATTTGTAAAAATCCAAATAACTTCACAGATCTTCATTGTAAAGGGTTTAAACACTGTTTCCCATGCTGGTTCAATCAACAATTAATGAACATTTACCTGTGGAACGGTCATTAAGACACAGCTTACAGAGGGTAGGCAATTATGGTCACATTTATGAAAACTTAAGACACTAAAGAGGCCTTTCTCCTGACTCTGAAAAACATCAAAAGAAAGATGCCCAGGGTCCCTGCTCATCTGCGTGAACGTGCCTTAGGTATGCTGCAAGTAGGCATGAGGACTGCAGATGTGGCCAGGGCAATGAATTGCAGTGTCCGTACTGTGAGATGCCTAAGACAGTGCTACAGGGAGACAGGACGGACAACTGATCGTCCCTGCAGTGGCAGACCACGTGTAACAACACCTGCACAGGATTGGTAAGTCCGAACATCACACCTGCAGGACAGGTACAGGATAGCAACAACAACTGCCTGAGTTTAGGAACGCACAATCCTTACATCAGTGCTCAGTCTGTCCGCAAAAGGCTGAGAGAGGCTGGACTGTGGGCTTGTAGGCCTGTTGTAAGGCAGGTCCCCACCAGACATCACCGGCAACAACGTCACCTATGGGCACAAACCCTCCGTCGCTGGACCAGACAGGACTGGCAAAAAGTGCTCTTCACTGACGAGTTGCGGTTCTCTCTCACCAGGGGTGATGGTCGGATTTGCGTTTATCGTTGAAGGAATGAGCGTTACACCGAGGCCTGTACTCTGGAGCAGGATGGATTTGGAGGTGGAGGGTCTGTCATGGTCTGGGGCGGTGTGTCACAGCATCATCGTGCTGAGCTTGTTGTCATTGCAGGCAATCTCAAAGCTGTGCGTTACTGGGAAGACCCTCCTCCCTCATGTGGTACCCTTCCTGTAGGCTCATCCTGACATGACCCTCCAGCATGACAATGCCACCAACCATATTGCTCATTCTGTGCGTGAGTTCCTGTGAGACAGGAATGTCAGTGTTCTGCCATGGCCAGCGAAGAGCCCAGATCTCAATCCTGTTGAGCAGGTCTGGGACCTGTTGGATCAGAGGGTGAGGGCTATGTCCATTCCCCCCAAAAATGCCTGGGAACTTGAAGGTCCCTTGGTGGAAGAGTGGGGTAACATCTCACAGCAAGAACTGGCAAATCTGGTGCAGTCCATGAGGAGGAGATGCACTGCAGTACATAATGCAGATGGTGGTGTTAAAGGAATTAATATCTCTGTTTTAATATCCAATTAAATTAAACACTCAGTCCATTCATAAGGACTTGTAAGACCCTTATTCTATAATAATAGATAGAGCCCAGTCTCAAAATCAAACAGCAGAGTTTATTCTCGAGAGTACTGAGTACTTACACATTTTACCACAGGTTATAAACTGAAAATGACGTCAGCGTTTTCTAAATGTTCCGTCTCTTCTTGACACTGGTTGAAAGTCTCTATAGTTCTCAAGCCTTCCCTTCGTCTAGAGCCAAGGTCAGCCAGTGTAGATAAGTATTCTAGTCAGTCTGGAGATTTAGTTCATTCATTTGTACCAAGGAACAGACCGTCATTGTTCTAACTCTTGACCACATTCACCACATTATATTCAGTACTGGGATCAAGAAAGAAAATTCATACATGTACAGTAACATAATAGTATTTTGATTAGTACATATACAGTAACATAATAGTATTCTGACTCATCAGGCCTGATTGAAATGTACACATAATTAGTCATTATAGGTAAAAATTCCCTTAACAGGTGGCCCACCAATACTGGCTGTTACATTTGATTTAACCCCCCCTCCCCCCCTTTTGTTCAGGGACACATTATTCCATTTCTGTTAGTCACATGTCTCTGGAACTTGTATTTGTTTCATACAATATTTGAAATGGAATAATGTGTCGCTGAACAAAAGGGGGGAGAGGGGGGTCAAATCAAAAGTAACAGCCAGTTTGCTTAAAATAAACGCTCTTGACAGTGAGAGGGCGTTTCTTTTTTTTTTGCTGAGTTTAGGTTGGGTTAAAGTGACTAGGGAACAGGATGAATCAAAGCCGGTAGCAGCAGTGGGTATACTCACTACCCTCTGTCGTGCCTTGCAGTTGCCGAACCAAGCAGTGACGCAGCCAGTCATGATGCTCTCAATGGTGCAGCTATAGAACTTTTGAGCACCTGCGGGCCCATGTCAAATCTTTTCACTCTTTTAACGCTCCTCCACAGATGGTGGTTGTGTGGAACACCCTGCGTGTCACTAAAGGAGGAGAGGTGTCTGTCCTGGCCAAAGCACATACCGACGTGGACATACAGACCATGAAGATTGCCTTCTTTGATGACACACGGTAATGTTAGTCTATCATACTTCAATATGTGAAGCAACACAAACATTGACACAGACACACACATGATAACATACGCACTATACATACACATGTATTTAGTCATGTAGATATGTGGTAGTGGTGGAGTAGGGGCCTAATGCCACACAGTGTGTTCTGTGTGCCCTCAGGCAGTGAAATCTGTGAATGTATTGTAATGTTTTAAGTGTATAAACTGCCTTAATTTTGCTGGACCCCAGGAAGAGTAATGGATCCAAAATAAATACAAATATGTAAGGCTTCATTCAGGATTAATTAGATGTTCAAAGAAATGGCTGTAGGAATGTGTTCATTCTGTCATCTTGAGTTTGTGTCACTATGATATATATATATATATATAAATATATAAATAACATATTTACATTTTGGCTATTTAGCAAAGGCAAAAATATATATATATATATATTTTGCCTTTGCTAAATAGCCAAAATGTAAATATGTTATTTTGTGTATTTACGCTCCAGGATGGTGTCCTGTGGTCGGGATAACGTTCGGTTGTGGCGTGTGCGGAGCGGGGCCCTGCGGTCTTGTCCGGTCAACCTGGGGGAGTACCACGCCCTGGACTTCACCGACGTGGCCTTTGAGGAGGGTCACTCTGCTGACCGCGAGCCTGAGGACCGCACGCTGTGAGTCCACACACTCCTTTCAGCTTTTTTAACCTTTTCATATATTGTTGGTAGGCTATGGCTGGGTCCCACATAGTGCAGGGCTCTGGTCAAAGGTAGTACACTACAGAGGGAATAGGGTACCATTTTGAGATGCAGTCTATAACTTCTGGAAGGGTGTAAATGTCACAGTATATCTAGAAACCCCTCTGCAGTAAATCTGACCAAGCCTCGCAAAGCTGCCTGATCCCGCGAGCTTACATGAATGTTGCTGATAGCGCAGCGTGACTCTGTCTGGTGTTTACGAGGCTAAATCTGACCCACTAAGCATTTTACCGTCTAAGATAAATTACCTTGACCTTAAAACATGGCGGAAGAACATTTTTAAATTGTTTCATGTGCAAATGTGGCTCTCCAAACTGTGAGCTTACTTATGTCTTCCTCCAAGCCCTGCGTAGTTCCATTTTGTGGAATCAGAACCCAGTGCCTTCCCTTTCTCTCTCTCTCTCTCTCTCTCTCTCTCTCTCTCTCTCTCTCTTCTTTCTCTCTACTTCACTCCCGCTGAGCCTATGAAAGGTTTGAAAAGATCCACACATCACTGCCTCTGAGTGACTGATACCTCACCTGCTGGAGCCACACCACTCAATCCCCTAATAACCCAATCTAAAGTACCTAATCCCGCCCACTCTCCGGAGAGGAGGCCATAAGTGCTCAATTTTCTAATTCAGAAGACTGAGCCATTATGGAGCCTCGGTTTCCTTGTTTCCAATAGATTTGCCAGTAGCCGCAGTGGCCACATCCTGGAGATAGACTACGGGAGCGTGGCGATCAAGAACGTCAGGAGACTGCTGCCTGCCCAGCAGCCCCAAGCTCATCGCCGTGAGAAACAGACTTTCGGCATGGGTGAGAGGACGGTGGAGGAGGAGGGTGGGGAGGGAGAGAGATAGAGAAAGGTAATTTGAGGTGAGACATGAGTTCACTTTAAACTGTGCTAAACAATAAAAGTGTTCTCCTTCCCACCAGGTCTGGGCATCGCTGTCAACAGCATCAGCGTTTCATCAGCGTTCTGCGCCACAGGCTCTGAGGACGGCTTCCTGCGGCTCTGGCCCCTAGACTTCTCCACCGTGTTCCTGGAGGCTGGTGAGAACAGGCACAGTTCAACAGCAGGGCCCTTTATTTTAACATTCAGCTCCATCCCTGCTCGGTCTGTCAATCATCTCCATTTACATTGAACATTTTAGTCATTCAGCAGACACTCTAATCCAGAGTGATTTTGGCGGCAGGTGGCCTAGTGTTGGGCCAGTAACCGAAAGGTTGCTGGATTGAATCCCCGAGCTGACATGCTAAAAATCTGTCCTTCTGCCCCTGAGCAAGGCAGTTCCCCCGAGCACCAAAGACGTGGAGGTCGATTAAGGCAGACCCCCGCACCTCTCTGATTCAGAGGGGTTGGGTTAAATGCAGAAGAAGGCATTTGAAGGCATTGTACAGTAGTACAGTACAGCTGACTAGGTATCTCCCTTTCCCTAATACAGGTTAAAAAAAAACAACCACATCACTCAGTCCTAAAGTCATCTGCAAAACCAGTGGCAGGAAGAAAAGACATCTCACTCAGCCACAGTCATTTGTTTTATTCAGTACATCTGCCGCATTCAGCGTGTCAATATTGACTGGCATCTAAAGAATTGGCAACTTGTTTGAAGTAAATGTCTCTGATTAACTGAATGTGTTTGAAGACAACCCATATCAAACGGGTTTCCAGGTTGAATCCCAGTCAAAGCACTTATCAAAGAGCTAAAATCGTATTGCTCGTATGAAGGGTTTCAAAGGAGGCTTGATGGGATTTTAGAGTAATGTAATCGCTGCCGTTGAATCAAAAACCCACATTCTGCGCACGCTACCTCCCCATTTCCTCAGCCAACGCACTTTCTCAGCCTACAGTACACAGACACACACTCCAGTGTTCCTCAGCCCCCCTGTCTTTCCTCCCCAGAACACGAGGGTCCTGTGAGCCTTGTGTCCGTGTCCGACGACGGCCTCAGCGTCATGGCGGCCACCACCAGCGGTAACCTGGGCTACCTGGACGTGAGCAGCCGAGGCTACAGCACCCTGATGAGGTCACACACGGACGGCGTGCTGGGCTTCAGCGTGGACGGTATCCGTCGGCGCATCACCACCGCCTCCTGCGACCGCACCGTGCGCGTCTGGGACATGGACTCCATGCAGCAGGTGGGAACTCGAGCCCTGGAACTGATAGCACACACTGACGCTCAAAGCTACAAGGCTCATTTTCAAACCCACATATTGTTTTCGCACTGCTAAGCCGAATTGAGGCAAACTGAGCTGGCCTGGTCATGTGTCCACCATAGTTGCTTGAACAGTGTTGATAAGGATGATGCCACGGTTTGGTACACGATAGTAAGAAAATGGTAAGTGTTATGTTTTTTGAGAGTTATTGTAAGGTTTCTCTCACCTGAAATAACTGACCTCTCCTCCTTAGAATTCTGACTGTTCCACCGTGATCTTATCTGACTGAATCGCTGTAACCTCATGACTGCTATGTGTCCTCTGGGCCTTCTCCAGCTGTATGACTTTGTTTCTGAAGACACGCCCTGCTCCGTGGCCTTCCACCCCAGCCTGCAAGTCTTCTCCTGTGGATCCAGCTCCGGCCTTGTCAGGGTCTTTGACATCGCCAGCGCCAAACTACTGGCAGAGCACAGGTAGGTAGACCCAGACTAGAGGAGATACTGTCGTATACATAGTGGGTTCTGGAGTTGATGGATTAATGAACAACAGAAGTTATGTGGTGCCTTGATACAGTAGAATCTAGATACAGTCTCTGAGCAGCGAAAGAAAGCACAGTTTTGCCTTGACTCGCAATAATCCTTTCAATTCTGATCTCGTGCTGTAAGACGCCGTAACCCGACGGCCAATTTGCCGGACGTGACTAGCTGTCGCTGTCGGTGGATCATACGTCTTGGTGCTGATTAGACTATATAGCCGGTTAAGTCAGTGACTGTTTATCCCGCCAGCTGAGTCATGTCATTACTGTGACCTACCATAAACCTCTCGAACACCACCAGCAGCCCTCACAAGGAAGTGTGACATCTGCTGTGCCTCTATCTTTCACCCTTTTTGCCCATTTTTTCTCTCTTTGGCCTCTTACAGGCATGGGCGATGGCGGTGTAGGACGGGTGACAAGAGAATTGGCTCTTGTCACAGTCTGTCAGTTGGTACCAGTGTGGTATCTCGTTATAGAGGAATCAAGCGGAGGCCTTCTGGAGATGAGAGAATCTGTGATTCGTGACTGAGCCACACACACACACACACACACACACACACACACACACACACACACACACACACACACACACACACACACACACACACACACACACACAGCGTGTGGGACAGAGGAGTTGCCTCGTGTATTTGGGTGTTTGTTAACACCTTTACAATCGTGGATGTGTGGACCAGGATCGGACTGGTGGCACTGAGCCACACACACAATATTTATTGGCACACACACACACACACACACACACACACACACACACACACACACACACACAGAGTCTGTGGGACAGAGTTGGCAGCAAGGCTATTATAGACACATTTAATAAGTTCTTGTATGAATGTCGAGACCACTGCCGCAGTTTGAACACTTCAGTGTTAACCGGTGTAAAGGTTTAGAGAATGAGGGAGAGGGAGGGAGAATGGAAATGGTTTTATTAAATATATGATTAGTGTGTCGTTTTTGGCTCTCGCTCTGTGACTCATTGTATTTGGGTGTTTGTTAACCTTTACAATCATGGGAATTGGCCTATATGGATCGGGCCCAATTGAAATGTTTCTCACTGAAGAACTACAGTGTGAGAGGCATATGCATAACCATGGCAGGAATTGAAAGGGAACAATTTGGAGATTAGGGTGAGGACACTTGACACGACTGAATCCAAAATAGCTGTTGATTTTACGTGCATTTGACGTTTTACTGTACTTTTCGCAGCATTTATCGACAATGAAATCTGAAAATACTCTGCATACATTCAGTAACGTAGTAAGAATATTCATGAAGATTGTGGGAGTAGGTGCAATGTAAGACAAAATCAAATGAAGGGTTTGAGTTGAGGGGTCTAACTGATGGCCACACATCTCTCCAGTGTGCACAGTTTCTAAGTACTTTCAATGCTCTTTTATGACTCAAAGGAATGCGCTTTCAACCTTTTCTGTGCTTTTTTGAGCTCTCTTAGTTGTGCCGTTTAGTATCTGAAGCAGACTTGTACATGTTTGTTTGGAACACAGCCCTGCGTCCCCACCATCACACAATTACTGTTGTTATTTACACCATCACACAATGACTGTTGTTATTTACACCATCACACAATTACTGTTGTTATTTACACCATCACACAATGACTGTTGTTATTTACACCATCACACAATGACTTATTATTTACACCATCACACAATTACTGTTGTTTATTTTTTAGAAACGGATAGTCATTTTGGTGCTTATAGAATGGAGTCAGGAGGGCATTTAAGTGCGTGGTTCCGCTGCTTATTTTCTTCACTGTAAACAAACGGGGCTCATTCTGTTAAGGGCAACCTAGGCTATGAGGCCATTGTATCCTTGTAACTGTCCATCAAGCATAGCGTTCATAAACGTTGATACTTGTTAAAAAGAAAAATGCCATTGCAAACTCTTTGCAGTAAGGAAGTGTTTACTGCCGAGGAGACAGTCAGCTGAGTGCATACGTTTTAGAAAGCGCACAACACATTTTATACTCTTCCTTTGTAGGCGTCACTTCCCCAGCTATACATTTTATGACCCCAATGAGTTTCCCTCCTTTCCGCTGTGGAATGTCCATGGTTCTCTCTTTGTTTTGCCAGATGTCAGAATCGCACCCCGTCCATCCTCTGTTCTACCCTGCTCTCTGATCCTGGGCAATGTCCTCTTATCTGATATGGTCAACCTTTCTAAATTAGCGTACACACAGTTTCATGGCCTAAACTCCATTAATACTCACAGTAGTCATTCACTAAAGACAATACTAACAAACTGCAGTTTAACTTGAAACGTGTTACATTTCGATAGAATCAATCATACTGTAAATTACATGAGTTTTAAATTTTAAATGTGAAATGCGCATTTGGACTCACAGGTGTGTGTGGTTTGCTTCTATGACATCAAAGTGCTATTTATTATAATCCTCGCTGTCTCATCTTTCAGAACACCTCGAGTCCTCCTGTGTTTTTTGTTTGTTTCTGCAGGCAGCACAGAGGGGAGGTGGTGGGCCTGGCCTTTTCTCCAGATGGCGAGTTCATGTACAGCGCTGGCTCCCTGGGCTCACTGGCGCTCTACAACTCCTCTCAGGAAGACCATCATGTACTCCGAGTACTGGGTGAGTTAACACTGACAACCACACATACAATAGAGCTGGAGCTGGTTTTAATTAGCTGGTATGTTATGAATGGAATGGAAGATGGAACCTTTCACCTTCAGAAATACAAGGACTGCACTCAGTGTATTGCATTGTATTGTTCTGATATTACCTGTCAGACAGCTCCATCAACAGTGGAGGTACTGTGTCTTCAATTTTCAATGACTTACAGGCAGGGCCTAATATTAACACCCGCCACTAGCCAAATGTGGGTAGATTTTGGCATTTTGGGGTAAGATGTCCATTTCACTAGCCACAATGGCAGGTGGTCAGTGTGAGCATTTCACTAGCCACAATGGCAGGTGGTCAGTGTGAGCATTTCACTCGGATTTGTGAATAAAAGTAGTCAAGTATGATCACATTTTTAGTCAAATAAATGCTTCAGTAGCTGTTCTCAAAGTCAAAGAACTACAAATCCTACTATAGCCTATTCCACCTCGCGCTGAAACACTGCCTGGCTGGGGGCTGTGATATTTTGGTTGAAATACTCCGGTCACAAAAAATGAAATGAAACATCATACCACATTATTTCATACTAGTAATACATTTGTTTTAGAAACATTACAAAGCATATCTTTTTTTTTTTTTTTGTGTGTTTTGTTGGTGTAATTTTAATGACTGTTTTATTTTGGCTGCTATAAAATCTGAGTGGCTTGCAGATTTTTAAATCTACCTGCAACAGTGGCTGGTAGACCAATAAGCCCCAACACACCCTCTCTCATTCTATTTTTGTGTAGGTAATGTGGTTGCTCGAGGCACTGAACGTGCTCCTGACGCCCTCACTGTAAGCAGTGACAGTCGCTGTCTGGCTTTCGTCGGGCCGTCTGAGTACACCGTCACCATCATGGCCGCCCGCTCCCTGGATGAGGTACTGTTGCTTCTCTTACGATCAACAAAATCTCTGCCCCCTATTATTGTGTGAATCAATTAGTCTTTGAGCTTTGTTTTCCTAAATGTGGCTTGAACAACTTTATTGTTCAAATTATAGTGTAAAAAAAATAGTGATTTACTCTGTACTTCCCAAATGGTAGGTCAGGACCAACTGGTGTGTCTGCAGTAATTTTGGCAGAGATAAAGTAACACCTACATGTTTCAAGTAGACCACCATAGTCCCTGTGCCCAAGAACGCCAAGGTAACCTGTCTAAATGACTATCGCCCCGTACTACTCTCATCTGTAGCCATGAAATTGCTTTGAAAGGCCGGTCATGGCTCACATCAACGGCATTATCCCAGACACCCTGGGCCCACTCCAATTTGCGTACCACCCCAACAGAGCCACAGATGATGCAATCTCTATTGAACTCCACACTGCCCTTTCCCACCTGGATAAGAGGAACACCTATGTGAGAATGCTGTTCATTGACTTCAGCTCAGCATTCAACACCATAGTGCCCTCCAAGCTCATTACTAAGCTAAGGACCCTGGGATTGAACACCTCCGTCTGTATCTTGACTTCCTGACGGGCTGCCCCCAGGTGGTGAGTGTAGGCAACGCATCCACCACGCTGACCCTCAACACGTGGGCCCCTCGGGGGTGTGCTTAGTCCCCGCCTGTAGTCCTTGTTCACCCAGGACTGCGTGGCCGCACACGACTCCAACGCCATCATTAAGTTGGCTGATGACACGACAGTGATGGGCCTGATCACCGATGACGATGAGGCAGCCTATAGGGAGGAGGTCAGTGTGGTGCCAGGACAACAACCTCTCCCTCAACGTCAGCAAGACAAAGGAGCTGATCATGCACTACAGGAAATGGAGGACCGAGCACGCCGCCATTGACATCGGCACGGCTCCAGGGGAGCGGGAATTTCTAGGGGTCCACATCACTAAGGATCGATCATGGTCCACACACACCAACACAGTCGTGAAGAGAGCACGACAACACCTCTTGCCCCTCAGGAGGCTGAAAATATTTGGCACTGGGCCTCAGATCCCGAAAAAGTTCCACAGCTGCACCATTGAGAGCAACTTGACTGGCTCCATCACTGCTTTGTGTGGCAACTGCTTGGCACCAGTACATCACTGTGGCCAAGCTTCCTGCCATCCAGGACCTCTATACCAGGCGGTGTCAGAGGAAGGTCATAAAATTGTGAAAGGCACCAGCCTCACAAGTCAGACTGTTTCCTCTGCATCCGCACCTCAAGCGGTGCCGATGCATCAAGTCTGGAACTAACAGAACCCTAAACAGCTTATACCCCCATGCCGTAAAACTGCTAAATAGTTATTTAAGTAGTTATCCAAACAGCTACCCGGACTATTGACCCTTTTTGCACCACTTTTGACTCACCACATACAGTGAGAGGGAAAAAGTATTTGATCCCCTGCTGATTTTGAACGTTTTCCCACTGACAAAGAAATGATCCGTCTATAATTTTAATAGTAGGTTTATTTGAACAGTGAGAGACAGAATAACAACAAAGAAATCCAGAAAAACGCATGTCAAAAATGTTATAAATTGATTTGCATTTTAATGAGGGAAATAAGTATTTGACCCCTCTGCAAAACATGACTTAGTACTTGGTGGCATAACCCTTGTTGGCAATCACAGAGGTCAGACGTTTCTTGTAGTTGGCCACCAGGTTTGCACACATCTCAGGAGGGATGGTGTCCCACTCCTCTTTGCAGATCTTGTCCAAGTCATTAAGGTTTGACGGTTAAGGCTGACATTTGGCAACTCGAACCTTCAGCTCCCTCCACAGATTTTCTATGGGATTAAGGTCTGGAGACTGGCTAGGCCACTCCAGGACCTTAATGTGTTTCTTCTTGAGCCACTCCTTTGTTGCCTTGGCCATGTGTTTTCTGTCATTGTCATGCTGGAATACCCATCCACGACCCATTGTCAATGCCCTGGCTGAGGGAAGGAGGTTCTCACCCAAGATTTGACGGTACATGGCCCCGTCCATCATCCCTTTGATGTGGTGAAGTTGTCCGGTCCCCTAAGCAGAAAAAACACCCCCAAAAGCATAATGTTTCCACCTCCATGTTTGACGGTGGGGATGGTGTTCTTGGGGTCATAGGCAGCATTCATCCTCCTCCAAACAAAGCGAGTTGAGGGACTGGTGCACTTCACAAAATAGATGGCATCATGACAGTGGAAAATTATGTGGATATATAGAAGCAACATCTCAAGACATCAGTCAGGAAGTTAAGGCTTGGTCGCAAATGAGTCTTCCAAATGGACAATGACCCCAAGCATACTTCCAAAGTTGTGGCAAAATGGCTTAAGGACAACGAAGTCAAGGTATTGGAGTGGCCATCACAAAACCCTGACCTCAATCCCATAGAAAATTTGTGGGAAGAACTGAAAAGGCGTGTGCGAGCAAGGAGGCCTACAAACCTGACTGTTACACCAGCTCTGTCAGGAGGAATGGGCCAAAACTCACCCAACTTATTGTGGGAAGCTTGTGGAAGGCTACCTGAAACGTTTGACCCTAGTGAAACAATTTCAAGGCAATGCTACCAAATACTAATTGAGTGTATGTAAACTTCTGACCCACTGGGAATGTGATGAAAGAAATAAAATCTGAAATAAATCATTCTCTCTACTATTATTCTGACATTTCACATTCTTAAAATAAAGTGGTGAATTTTAACTGACCTAAGACAGGGAGTTGTTACTAGGATTAAATGTCAGGAATTGTGAAAAACTGAGTTCAAATGTATTTGGCTAAGGTGTATGTAAATTTCTGACTTCAACTGTATATGTTAAATGTACATATCTACCTCAATTACCCTTCATCAACTCTCTACTGGATTCATATATATATATATATATATATATATATAAAGCCATGTTATCGTTACTCATTGTGTATTTATTATAACTTATTATGTGTTCTACTTTTCTATTACCTGTATATTTTCTTTCTCTTTGCATTGTTGGGAAGGTAAGCATTTCATTGTTAGTCTTTACCTGTTGTTTACGAAGCATGTGACAATTTAAAATTAGATTTGAACAAGTTCGGATGTGTATCTGAGCCGAGGTAACATGATGCTCTACTTTGCATCACCCAGCTGCTGCGTGTGGACGTGAGTATCCTGGATGTGGAGAGCACCACTCTAGACTCGGCCTTGAAGGTGTGCTTCTCCCCGGCCACCACCGGACACCTACTGGTCACCACCTCCGCCAACAAGATCCTGTGGATTAGCACGAACTCCGGACGACTGCTCAGAGAGGTAGTGGTACTGATATGCATGCCGTCTCTCTGTTTTTGAGGTGTGTGTGTGTGTGTGTGTGTCTACATGTCTATGTTTTAGTGTGGGAGATACTTTTGTAGTGTGTGGGGACACCTGCTCGCTGAACATCTCATTCTATAATCATGGCCATTAATATGGAGTTGGTCCCCCGTTTGCTGCTATAACAGCCTCCACTCTTCTGGGAAGGCTTTCCACTAGATGTTGGAACATTGCTGTGTGTGCCTTGCTCCCATTCAGCCACGAGAGCATTAGTGAGGTCGGGCACTGGTGTTGTGCAATTAAGCCTGGCTCTCAGTCGCCGTTCAAATTCATCCCAAAGGTGTTCAATCGGGTTGCGGTCAGGGCTCTGTGCAGGCCAGTCAAGTTCTTCCACACTGATCTCGACAAACCATTTCTATATGGACCTCACTTTGTGCTCTGTCATGGGGGGGGCATTGTCATGCTGAAACAGGAAAGGGCCTTCCGCAAACTGTTACCACAAAGTTGGAAGCACAGAATCATCTAGAATGTCATTGTATGCTGTAGTGTTACATTTTCCTTTCACTTGAACTAAGGGGCCTAGCCCGAACTATGAAAAACAGCCACAGACCATTATTCATCCTCCACCAAATTTAACAGTTGGCACCATGCATTGGGGCAGGTAGTGTTTTCCTGGCATCCTCCAAACCCAGATTCATCCGTCGCACTGCCAGATGGTGAAGCGTGATTCATCACTCCCGAGAATGCATTTCCGCCGCCCCAGAGTCCAATAGCAGCGAGCTTTACACCACTCCAGCCGACGCTTGGCATTGCGCTTAGTGATATTAGGTTTTTGTGTGGCTGCTCGGCCAAAAGCTTCCGACGAACAGTTCTTGTGCTGACTTTGCTTCCAGAGGCAGTTTGGAACTTGGTAGTGAGTGTTGCAACCGAGGACAGACAATTTTTTCCAACACTCAGTGGCCCCGTTCTGTGAGCTTGTGTGGCCTACCACTTCGCAGCTGAGCTGTTGTTGCTCCCAGACATTTCCACTTCACAATAACCGCACTTACATTTGACCGGGACAGCTACTGCAGGGCAGAAATGTTATGAACTGACTTGTTGGAAGTCACTGAGCTCTTCAGTAAGGCCATTCAACTGCCAATGTTTGTCTATGGAGATTGCATGACTGTGTTCGATTTTATACACCTGTCAGCAACGGGTGTGGCTGATATAGTCAAATCCACACATTTTGAAGGGGTGTCCACATACTTTTGTGTATATAGTGTGTTTGTGTGTGACAATGTTGATGTGCATAATACAGTGATGAAGGTGCCGATTGTCTTTGCCACTGACTTTCCTAAAGAGATGTTTTTCCATTTGAGTCATTTTAGCTGATGCTCTTAACCAGAGGGACTTAGTTAGTGCATTCGTCTTAATAAGGTATCTCGGTGAGCAACCATATATCACGATCATAGTAAGTAAACCATTTCCTCAACAAAGCAACTTATCAGCAAAGTCAGAGCTAGTGAGAAAAGAAAAGCGTGTGTGTGTTAAATTGTTTTATTTATTAATCAAGGTACTTTAATATATCTATGTTGTTTTGGTGGAGTTCTTCAGTGTGTTGTGTATGGTATCCCTGCCAGATGTCTAAGGTACACAAGCACCAGTGTTCCTCTCTAGCTGTGAGTGAGGATGGACGTTTCTTACTGACAGCAGGACACAATGCTGTGAAGGTGTGGGATTACAACATGCAGCTGCATGTCAACTCGCAGGTAAAGTGGATTTTGAGTTCGGTTACCATGCCAACCGGCATTTTGTATTAGCAATTTATGGATTTCAGTATTGTGATCTTACCAAATTTCAAGTAGTTTTTAAAAGTTGTGACGTTATTCATTTGAAATGTGTTGATTTGAAGATGACATTCCATCCCAGATGTTCATAGGCCACAGCCAGCCTATTCGCCAAGTGAACTTCGCCCCAGACCAGATGGCTGTGGTCTCAGTAGGAGACGCCATCTTCTTCTGGGACTTCCTGGCCCACCCTCAGGAGACTGGAACTGACAGACGGTGAGAGTCTTGCCTGTCTGTCTGTCATGTCTGTCTGTCCCCCAAAGAATTCTCCACAGTGGTATTGCATTACTGTACTGTTGTAAATTGTATAAGTAGGTTGTATTCATGCATCTGTGTGTAATTTATCAGTTTTCATTTTTTCTCTCGCAGTTCACCACCAAAGGCAGCCTCTGTTTCCCCTCCTAAACCATGTAAATACAAAAACAGATGATGAATCATCATTTCTTTCTATGTCATTCACACCATATTTGAAAAGGTTGCCAGTAAATAGAATACCATGTACAGAAAGAAGTAAGTCTACTAGTTCTGGCTATCAATAGATATTCAGAATTTGGGGGTTCTACTGTAGCCCTTAAAGGTCATTCAGAGTCAGAGGTCAACAGTAGGCTGCTATCCAATGGAATGCCTCGACAGACAGCGCCCCTTCCCACTTCACCTCCGCCCTGTTTGGACATCAGCTCCATAAACAGGATTGGACAAGGTGAGAATCGCTGCTCCTTTTTTCATTCACTTTTTTTACACTTTGTTTTTATCTCTCACCCTTACTTGTAAAATTACCCCTAGCACCAACCCCTGGAAAAGTGTGCAAAAAACTATGGTGATCACCTAGCCCACCAATGGGTTTCCACCATTTTTCTTATGACTTTCTGCAAAGATAAGGAGCAAGGTATTGTTTTACAACCGACCTAAAGTACCATGTTCTCCCCCACTTTGCCCTTCTCCTGTGTCTCCCTCTTTCCTTCTTAAGCTCTGAGCCACCTGTCTCTGTGTGAGGAGGACATTGACGAGGTTCTTCCCCGCGCTGCCCCCCTGGCAGGCCCCTCCCCTCGCCCTCCGTCTGGCTCCTTTCTCAAAGTCACTGAGATGGCAGCAGGCGGAGATTCATCAACCCTGAAGTCTAGTCTGAAGAGAGCAGCGGACAATGGTAAATTATTTATTTATAAATTCAGTGGCAAAGATAATCATCATGCATGTCATACCAGTCAAAAGTTTGGACACCTACTCATTCAAGGGGTTTTCTTTATTTGTACTATTTTCTACATTGTAGAATAAAATTGAAGGCATCAAAACTATGACATAACACATATGGAATCATGTTGTAACCCAAATTGTTTATTTTTTATTATTATTATTTTTTTATATATTTGAGATTCTTCTTCTGCCTTGATGACAGCTTTGCACACTACATGATTCCATGTGTTATTTCATAGTTTTGAAGTCTTCGCTATTATTATACAATGTAGAAAAGAGTCAAAATAAAGAGAACCCCTTGAATGAGTAAGTGTGTCCAAACTTTTGACTGGTACTGTACATACTGAACAAAAACATAAACGCAAACAATTTCAAAGATTTTACTGAGTTACAGTTCATACAAGGAAATCAGTCCATTTTAAATACATTCATTAGGCCCTAATCTATGGATTTCACATGACTGGACAGGGATGCTTCAATGGGTGGGCTTGGGAGGGCATAGGCCCACCCACTTGGTCACCAGTTCCACCCACTGGGAAGCCAGGCCCAGCCAATCAGAATGAGTTTTTCCCCACAAAAGGGCTTCATTACAGACACAAATACTCCTCAGCACCCCCCTCAGACGGTAGGTGAAGGAGCTGGATGTGGAGGTCCTGGGCTGGCGTGGCTACATGTGTTCTGCGTTTGTGAGGCTGGTTGGATGTACTGCCAAATTCTATAACAATTACGTTGGAGGCGGCTTATGGTAGAGAAATTAACGTTAAATTCTCCGGCAACAGCTCTGTTGGACATTCCTGCAGTCAGTTGGGAGCGCCGCTGCTCAGCTATATTTAGGTCTCTGCAGAGATGTTCGATTGGGTTCAAGTCCGGACTCTGGCTGGGCCACTCAAGGACATTCAGAAACTTGTCCTGAAGCCCTCCTGTGTTATCTTGGATGTGTGATTTGGGTCGTTGTCCTGTTGGAGGTGAACCTTTGCCCCAGTCCGAGGTCCTGAGCACTCTGTAGCAGGTTTTCATCAATGATCTCTCTGTACATCTTTCTCTCGATCCTTACTGGTCTCTCAATCCATGCCGCTGAAAAATATCCCCACAGCATGATGCTGCCACCACAATGCTTCACTGTAGGGATGGTATGGGATGGGATGATCAATGGAAACAGGATGCACGTGAGCTCAATTTCAAGTCTCATAGCAAAGGGTCTGAATAAGGTATTTCTGCTTTTAATAATAATAAATTAGCAAACATTTCTAAAAACCTGTTTTTGCTTTGACATTATGGGGTATTTTGTGTAGATTGAGGATTATTATTTTTTTAATCCATTTTAGAATAAGGTTGCAAACGTAACAAAATGTGGGAAAAGTAAAAGGAATACTTTCCGAAGCCAGACACATACTTTCCGAAGACACTGTATATGTATGTGTATATGTGTATGTATGTATGTATGTGTGTTGTATGTTACTTTGTTGTATGTTATACAGATTCTTTGAAGGTGGAGAAGCCAGTGCGTCCCGACTGCTACAAGCACTTCACCCACGTTTCAAAACCTCCACCCTCGACCAGGTAGAGAGCACCTCTTGCCAGCTCAAGTCCCGTCATTGAGAAATAAGGAAGCCTGCATTTATTAAGGCTTGCTTTCCAAGCTATTCTGTCTGCATGTCTCCATCTCAGAGTACTGCATCTCCTGAACTGGGCGAAGAGGGCCTGAGTCTGAAGGCAGTGATTGGTTACAATGGCAATGGGCGGGCCAACATGGTGTGGAATCCAGAAACAGGTAAAACCTTGCGCTTGTTCAGCTGATTTCATTGGCTGACTAAAATATACTGATAGAATACGTAAAATATTATGATGCAAGTTATAATGCATTGTAAGACTTGGCGTAAGCATGTATGACCCAGTTTCATCGCTGTTTGTTTATCTTATGTGGTTGTGTTGACTGATTACAGGTCTGTTTGTGTGGTAGTTGTGTACTTTCCTGTATATAGCTTCTTACTTTCTCGTGTCTTTATTTTTATTTCTCTTGTGTTTTTGTTCTATCTTATGTTATTATTAGTACTACATTGATATTGATTGTTGGGTTTGGAGCTTGTAAGAAAGGCATGTTATGTTTCTTGTCCACGTGACATTGAAACTTGACTGAGTGCAGGTCTGTTTGCGTGCTCCTGTGATTGAGTGGTGGTTATGTGGTTTTGTTTAGGGCTGTTGCGGTGACCGTATTAACGGCACACCAACAGTCACGAGTCATGAAGGCAGTCAAATTCCACATGACCATTTTAGTCACGATAATTAGGCTTCTCCAAGCTCTGATGCTGATGATGGTCATTAGTTCAGTTAAGTTCAAGTTTGGGGCAGATCATTTTCACCATAAAAATGCACCTTTATAATTAAAGCATTACATGCATAATCGCATTTGCAGTCACTTGATAATGGTGTTTTCCGCAAATGGAACATTCGCGTAGTGCTTAAAGCCTACTACCATGTGCGCTTATAATGTGAAGAAATAGTCTAATAGTCTAAATAGTCTAAATAGTCCAACATTTTAAGCTAAACATTCTGATCTGTTGTGTCAGCCACATTGCATGAAAAAAGTTTTTTTGATGGTAGTGGTTGTATTAATTTGGGATCTATCACATCCCACAACTGTCCCAGACTATGTTTTGGAATATTTATTTCTCACACAGAATAGAATTGGTCGACTTTTGTGGGGATAGTAGATTGACATAGGCTAGTGCTTTTGCTGTTCGTTAGGCCTACTCATCTTGTTGGCTGACGAAAATTAAATGTGGACAGTTCATCCGATGTTGTCAATATGCACCTCAGAATTGGATAATGACTCGCGCAGTTGCGTCCCCGACGTGTCCGTCTTCACTTGTAGCCTATGAGAAAGACTCGATCACGTGACAGAGAGCTGTGTGAGAGATGTTTCGGATTGCGCAGCACACTCGCGGAGAAGGGCACAACGCAGCACTCCGAGCTTCAAAAGACATGGTTTCTTTTAATGGTGCATTACGTCCACAAAGGGGATGTCGCCATGAAATTCGAGGCATCATCAAGTGCTTGTCAAATTGTGAGAGACTATTGGTGTGTACAGCCTGTGCAAAAAAACCAGCTCATGCCTTTCAAGCGACTTTCTTCAAATCATCATTAGTCTCATGCAGCCTTAAAATGTATTAAAAATCAAAACATATAGCCCAAAGTTTACAGAACCACTAAAGTTACATTAATAACGATAAATTAACTTAACGCTGAACACAGAATAGTCAAATGTGCACACTCCCTCATCGTTTGGAGAAAATATGAATATTTTATTCAGCTTTGTTCAATTGTATTCTTCATTCTATAAAATAATGCCACAGCCACAAATCTTGTCTGCTAAATTAACTAGTGTAGCCCACAGCCACGTTAGGATCTAACCTAAGGAGAACTCAGAGTATGCAATTATTTTCTTCTGAAATGGACTACATTTTCTTTATACCATGCTTCTTTAGACCTGTCTAAAATAAATAATGGACTTATTGTGAAGGTGTAGGCTATATTACATGGCTTTATTAGACTTTTTAAAATGTATTTTAGGCTTTGTGTGGATGCCAGGAGATGTGTTTGTATTAATTAACTGTCAATTACCGTGAGACCGACAGTTATTTGCTTGACAATCACCGGCTGACAAAATTCCGCCACAGCCCTAGTTGTGTTGACTGATTGCAGGTCTGTTTGCGTACTCCTGTGGTTGTGTGGTGGTGGTGGAGAACCTACACACTGGCTCCCAGAGACACTGGCTGGGCCACACTGAGGAGATCTCCTGTCTGGCTGTTACCAATGACGCGCAGGTAGGCCTCCAGTCTCCTCTCTAGCATGAGCGATGATGATGAAGGTGGTGGACTGTGCTGGTGCCAAAAGGATGATGCATTCTCTGCGTCTCAACCACTGTCTGAATGTGGTTTCTCTCTGTGACTAGTTGTGCTAAGTCTGAATTGTCCTGTTTAAAGTGTTTATGTGACTTTGATCCCTTCTAACTAGACAGGTGATTTTATGAGTCATTGCACGTCTCTGACGGTGTGTTGTTCTCTTTCAGACTGTGGCCTCGGCGGCAGGGGGCAGCGGTGGCTCCAGGAGCCTCATCTGCATCTGGAACGTTCAGGATGGAATCTGCAGTAATACCATCTCCTACCACCGGGGGGCGGTGCAGGCCCTGTCCTTCTCCAGGGATGATTTCTTCTTCCTCACTGTGGGTCAGTGGAACAGTCCTTCAAGGACAAGTGGAGTAGAGTTTCACTACATAGCGTTCACTTATCCAGTCACATAAAGATCAATGATTACCTCAAGGATGAGAGATGGAAAATGTTTTTTTTTTTTTATGGCATTTGAATCCGCCCTCCTGCAGGGGACTTCACCGACCCCGAGGTGGCGCTGTGGAGCACCAGGACCTACCAGCTGCTGTCCAGGGTCAGTGTGTCCGGCCCGCTCCACGACGTGGCCTTCAGCCCCTCTGCAGCCAGTCAGCTGGCCTGTGTGGGCAGCCATGGACTCTACTTCTGCAACACCCACACACAGGGCCTGGACGTGGAGCTCAAGGTAACAATAGAATTAGAGTGAATTTCTAATTAATTGTTTTTCTAAGAAGGTAGCCCTGATACTTTTTTTACACTATCGTACCGACCCAAACTATGCTCTTTTGGCCTGCTTTCTAGAGAATATGTTTCGGTATAATACCAGACTTCTTTTGTTTAACACTGCTTATTTCCTGCCTGGTTTGGGCTGGGCATGTCTAGCTAACTAGAACCCCTCTGCTTGGATAAAAATCAGGCCGGCACCAGGTATGTTCAACATGTTCTCCCTCATAGGAAGACATATTTCCACATAACGAGGACAACAACGTTTTTCTTTCACAAAGACTTTGAAGAAAAATGTCCATGTTGTGTGGACAATAACGTTTTTCTAATTCAAATTCTAGGTGCAGAGAGTGTGTGTGCCAGAGGAGGTGGGTGGCGTGGAGCTGACGGCTCTGTGCTACAACTCCAACTCCATCCTCTTCACGGGCACCAACAGTGGACATGTGTGTGCCTGGGACTGCAACACCCAGCGTTGCTTCATGACCTGGGAGGCTGACCAAGGGGAGATCGGTCAGTTACATTTTTTTTAAATGTTACTCATAGCAGGCACTCTTATCCGAAGCTTATCCAGACTTCATTCAACTAAAAGTTGGTAAATAAACACACATCACAATCTTTGCAAATAAACCCGTCTCCAAAATAGGTTTGTGAGTCTGTATGTACAGTATTAGTGTACGTTTGTGTGTGTTCCTAGGAGTGCTGCTGTGTCGGGGGAACCGTCTGTTGACGGGCAGTAACACTCGGAGGCTGAGGCTGTGGGGCGTGGCAGCTGTACAGGGCATGAGGCCTGGAGGAGAGACTCCTAACACAGAGGACAGGTCTGTTGCTCACCGCACACCCTTCTCAGCCTACACATTCTACTCCTTACATACCTTTTCCCTCATCCTCCTATGTTACATAGTATGTGGCCTGTTGATTTATATTCCTTGAAAATGTGGTATTTAGTTAAAGCTGCAATATGTAACTTCTTGCGGGGACCTGATCAAATTCACATAGAAATGGTAGTTACAGATCTGTCATTCTCATTGAAAGCAAGTCTAAGAAGCGGTAGATCTGTTCTATGTCCGCTATTTCTATGTTTCTACTTTATTTGTCTTATACGGCGGAGCAATTTCAGCATACAACATGTAAAGTGTTGTTTACATCCCTGTTAGTCACACCTGTCTAACATCCCTGTTAAATAGGTGTGGCATATCAATAAGCTGATTAAACAGCATTATCATTACACAGGTCCACCTTGTGCTGGGGACAATAAAAGGCCACTTTAAAACTTACAGTTTTGTCACATAACCCAATGCCACAGATGTCTCCAGTTTTGAGGGAGAGGGCAATTGGCATGCTGACTGCAGGAATGTCCACCAGAGCTGTTGCCAGATAATTTAATGTTTATTACTTTACCATAACCCTCATCCAACGTCATTTTAGAGAATTCGGCAGTGTGCCCAACCTGCAGTATGCCCAACAGACCACGTGTAACTAAGCCAGCCCAGGACCTCCACATCTGGCTTTTTCTCCTTCCGGATTATCTGAGACTAACCATCTGTGGGTTTGCACAACAGAAGAATTTCTGCACAAACTGTCAGAAACCGTCTCAGGGAAGCTTATCTGCGTGCTCGTCGTCCTCACCAGGGTCTTGACCTGACTGCAGTTTGGTGTTGTGACCGACTTAAGTGGGCAAATGATCACTTTGGATGGGCACTGGCATGCTGGAGAAGTGTGCTCTTCACGGATGAATCCCAGTTTTAACTGTACCGGGCAGATGGCAGGCAGCGTTTTATATGGTCGTGTTGGTGAGTGGTTTGCTGATGTCAACATTGTGAACAGATTGCCCCATGGTAGGGTTATGGTATGGGTAAGCATAAGCTACGAACAACCAGCACAATTGCATTTTATCAATGGCAATTTGAATGCACAGAGATAGATATGTAGTGAGATTCTGAGGCCCGTTGTCGTGCCATCCATCCATCACTTCATGTTTCAGTATGATAATGCACGTCACCATGTCACAATGATCTGTACACAATTCCTGGAAGCTAAAATGTCCCAGTTCTCCCGTGGCCTGCATAATCACAAGACATGTCACCCATTGAGCATGGTTGGGATCCTCTGGATCGACATGTACGAGAGCATGTTCCAGTTCCCGCCAATATCAAGCAGCTTCACACAGCCATTGAAGAGGAGTTGGACAATATTCCACAGGCCACAATCAACGGCCTGATCAACTCTATGCAAAGGAGATGTCGCACTGCATGAAGCGAATGGTGGTCACACCAGATAGTGACAGGTTTTCTGATCCAAGGCCCTACTTTTTTTTAAGGAACTGTATCTGTGACCAACAGATGCATATCTATTCCTAGTCATGTGAAGTCCATAGATTAGGTTCTAGTTAATTAATTTCAATTGACTGAACGGTAACTTAGTTTATTTGCGTTTTATGTTTTGGTTCAGTGTACATGTATTGCATCAGTGTGATCTTGTGAGGCTATTACGTTTTATATAGAGAACCACTCTTATTCAATGAATTGGCTTATTTGATCGAATGGTCTACTCTCATTGGTCCTTGCCTCTGTCTATCAGAGGTGCTCTGGTGCTATTGGAGCAGGAGATGATGCTGGACGGGACGGTGGTGAGCGCGGCCTTTGACGACGTCATGGACATGGGCATCGTGGGCACCACGGCGGGTACCCTGTGGTACATCAACTGGGTGGACAACACCAGCATCCGCCTCATCAGCGGGCACAAGAGCAAGGTACAGTATAGAGTTTTTGCCAGCGTGTGCACGCCTCTATCCGTACATTGAATGACCCGCTCCCCCCCCGGTGTTCAGGTAAATGACGTGGTTTTCAGCCCAGACGAGAGCCACTTTGCCACATGTGGGGAGGATGGCAGTGTGAGGGTGTGGACGGCCCCCAACAACGAACTGGTGGTGCAGTTTCAGGTGCTCAACCAGGTGAGACTGCAAGACAACTACAGGAACCCCTAAGGCTAAGATGGCCGCGTGGATTAAAAAAAATACTTTATAACGTTAATGACATTCAGTCGCTGTGACGGATTTCCACTCATATGGGTCGTTGTTTGTTTCTAATCGAAAAGGACTGAAAGTGGTGAAACTCGCAGTTTTAATACATGTACAAAATTATCCTCTCTCCCTAAGAGCATGATGGGCATGACATTTATAAATGGAAGGGGAGGATGACTTGGGCCAGCAGACAATCGATCTGAGATCCACTTAAGTTTCAGTCATGGGATTTTCGTTGTTGCTTTAACCCCTGATTACACCTATATACATTAATACATTGTAACAGCAGCCATAAGTATTATAATGCAAATATTATAAAGCACTTATAAACTACAAAATGTTGTGAAGCATGTTATAATTAGAGCTATGACATGACCAGAGCTATTATTTTCAACTACCGCCTTACACAGGCTAAATGGCTGTATATCACATGCTGTAGCAATTCCATTATGACACGGTACTTACAAGGCTACATGCCACATCAAGAGAGAGAAGCTCCAATGCATCATGTACCAGTTATAAACCTAGGAGTCTGACTGTCAATATCTACACCCCTGATTCTCCCCCCCGTCTTGTCTGTCAGAGCTGTGGTAGTGCGTGCTGGAGCCCGGTCAGTCCCTCTAAAGGGGGTGCCTGTGTGGTGGGGGGGTACAGCGACGGGACCCTAAGGATCTTTCGCCTGGCCTCCTCAGAGATGGAACTCAAGCTGCACCCGCACCTTGTGGCCATCACCGCCATCCAGTACTCTGCTAACGGTGTGTGTTTGGGAAGGTCACTGTCAATGCTACCAGTGGACATTGTCTCGTGTCGAAATTGGTAGTCGGACACTGCCGATTCTGCTTTACTATTCATGTTTGGGATGTGATGGCAGTCTTTCTGTTGGGTCACCGTTTGTATGTCATTTCACCGTGATGTATAATAATACACATTATATAACGGAGGCTATATGTGACCTCTGACCCTCAGGTCAGGTGATCCTCTCTGCTGGGAGGGACGGCCTGATGGCTGTCAGCAGCCCAGTAACCGGGCTTACCGTCAGACTCATCAGCGACCACAAGGGGGCACCCATCACTACCATCCAGTGTGTGAAGAAACAGGTCAGGGCCCATATTCACACATCTAAGTAGGAGTGCAGATCTAGGATCAGTTTTGCCTTTCAAATTATAATGAATAAAAAGGGGGACCCGATCCCATAGTATACATAGAATGACTAGAACATACTTCTTCTGTGTGACGTCTTCTGAGGTTACTAGTGTAACTGTTTTTGAGGAGCTACTAAGAATCTACATGAAGGAATTGTGTCGTCATGCATTTTGCCCACCAGTACAAAGAATTTGGGCTTGAAGGAAATGAGATGTGGTTGGCTGCCAGTGCAGACAGACGGGTCAGCGTTTGGGCAGCTGATTGGATGAAGGACAAGTGTGAGCTCCTGGACTGGCTCACATTTCCAGCCCCTGCCAATCCTGAGGTAAACCTCTCTTCATGGGCATACACACACATGCACGCAAAATAAATAGCATGGAAATCAGTCTGTTAGATAAGCACTTTCAGGTGAGTATTGTATTCAGGATAGAGGGAATTCAGACCCAAGTTATGCATGTCCGCATCAATGTAACTTCATTCCCTTTTTATGCGCTTTTCTCTCTATGTATTCTGAACTTGGACTTAAAGCTGCAATATGTAGGCGACCCGACCAAATTCACATAGAAAAGTAAGTTATAGATCTGTCATTCTCGTTAAAAGCGAGTCTAAAAACTGGTGGACCTGTTCAATGTGTGTAATTTCTATTCTTCCCATTCTTAAGTATAGTTTTTTCATCTTTTCATTTCGGTTTTGTACACCAGCTTCAAACAGATGAAATTACAATATTTTTGGTTATAGAAAATAGATTTCACAGTGGATTAGCTGGTACAATGATTCTCTACATAATGACTGCGTTTAAACTATTTGAATTTTATCATCCAAGAAATGGCGGTGTGATTACTGCATATTGCACCTATTAAGCATGGGGAAATGCATGTCCCAGCAAGGTATTTCTTTGGGGGGTAGATCACAGAAATTTAAGGTGTGGCAGAGGTATGTCTACAGATATGGAAATCATAAATAAGTTTGAGTTTACCTGTTTGTTCCAAGTGGATTTTTTTAAATAGAAATGATTTGAAATAACACACTGCTCTCCATGCAATTTCATTTACAAATTGATAAGAGCTATTGATAAGAGTTAGGTAAATTAGTAATCTGTTTGGAGAAGGGGATTGTAAAATACAAATAGCAATAGTTTTAGATGATTTTTCCTTCTGTTCGCTGGAGACTAATGTGAAACCAGTCATGGAAGCAAACTGGTAAGCATATCAAGATGACAGGTATTTAATTTCCCACAATGAAGTATAAAATTTTAAAAAGTATATTTAAAAAAATTAAAAACATTTTATACTACACTGGGAAATGGGGTGTGTTTTCTGTGATTTGAATTACATTTATTCAGTGCTTGCAAGGGAGCCATACCTGCAAACCCTCATTGCGCATGTGCATAGGGTTGGTCTGAATACTAAATACTGAGAAGAGCTTCAATCAGAACGGCTAAAAAAAAAAGTCTGAATCGGCCCTGACGTGAAGTGCAAGATGAGACGTGATATCAGTCAATGGCTGTTTTTTAATTGAAAACCCTTTCTCAACCTTGCAAGCATGGAATGGTTTTACCGTGAACATTTCTGTGTTTTTAAAAAGTCCTCTCTCCCTTTCTCTGTCTTCATCAGGCGTCAGACAGCCTTCCTCCCAGCCTGGCTGCTTTCAGCCCCATAGACCCTGGCCTGGTGGTGTACACAGGCTATGGAGTGGAGAGAGAGCTGTCCTTCTACAGCCTGGCTAAGAAACGGGTCATAAAGAAGATTGCCCTGTCCCATTGGGCCATGTGCTTCAGCCTCTCCTCCAAGGGTCGCCTCATAGCGGTGGGCTCAAAAGGTGCATGTCACTTCTCTTCTACCTCTCTCATTTCAGTTTTACAATGTGACTGTTGTGTTTTGTGTTGTAAAAAGCACTTTTTTTGCTAGCAAGAAATGAAGCATTAAAGTAAACTACAATAAAAACCCATCAAAAGCAGACCAGCTTGGCACAGGCTTGCTTGGTATTTTCGAATTTACAATACAGCATCAGTTTGACAAATCACCAGCATGTGTGTCTCTCTGCACAGTACTGTACTCAATGACACATTCTGTATGTATGCAAATAGGTTGCATGAAGCTGCTGTGTGTTTTTCTCTCTCTCTCTCTCTCTCTCTCTCTCTCTCTATCTCTCAGAGCGAGTGCTGAAGCTCATCAAATCATCCAGTGGTAGGTTCCAGGACTTCCTCCACCACAGTGACTCATTGCAGACCTGTCGATTCTCCCCCTCAGGGAAACTCCTCTTTACCGTTGCCTACAATGAGATCCTGCTGTGGGAGGTGCGGGCCCTTTAGAACAAGATAGACCACTATACATTAGTAGACTGTGAACTATATTATTAAAGGACAATCAGAGGGTGATCTACTGTATAGACCCAAGCTTTCACCATTGGTCCTAGTTAGTATGGATTTCTAGATTGACATGAGGTGTTGGGTGGTGGTAATGTAGGTTAATTGAAACACTGCTCTCCTGTCTGCATCAACCCTCGGTTGGGTGTAGATTAATAGTCCTCAATACTCACGCACGCAAGTGCCTCAATTTAACTGACAAAGCTTACTGAATAATTTATCAATTGTTTACTTTAGTCATTTTAATTCTGAGGTTTTTATCAGTCCTGTAAATTACTTTTTATATTTGAAGAAAATGTTTCATTTTTTATTTATATGAGAGCCTCCTTTGTCTGTTCAGTGGTTTTACACTTCATGGGAGTGATTTTTGTTTTGCATGTTATGTTCTTAAAATTATAATGCGCTATGTCCATCAGCCAATACGGTCATTCAGTCTAAATTATGCACTAAAATGTTTTGTCCATCAATGTTATACACTTGTATATATATATTTTTTTTTCAACAAAGAAATTTCAATAAAGGTTGTCACCTCAGATGAAACCCTAAGTTGTCATTAATGTGATTGTTTTTTGTGATGCAATTTCAAGGTAAGTATATTTCCACTAATGTTATGTCATCAAATGAAATTGTGACTTTGGTTGAGCTGAGGGGGCGGAGAGGCATTGAATTGCAAGTATTTAGACAGCTATGTACCGGAATCTTCATTATCGCTCACTATCTTGTGTGACGTGTGTTTTAGCCAGTACTGAGAGATTCTGTTTTAGTTTATTGAATGTGTCATTCTGATTACACAACAAGGTTTGGGATGATGCATAGTTTTGCAAGTTGTGTTTTTTGTTTTATTTAGGGGGGAAATGAGAGGGAAGAATGCATCTTTTAAAGTGGCTGATTTTGTATTCCTTACGTAGGGTGACACGCTAAAGCTCTTAATGTTTGAGATGTCTTTGACTGGATTAATTTTTACCCATTTATCTCTTTCCCCATCACTGATAGAGGAGGTGGAGATGACGAGAAGAACTGATATCGTGACTTCCATTTTCTACTTCAAGATGAAATCTCTTCAGATGACGGTGTTGAGAAAAGTAACAAAAGGGAGACATTTGCAGAGAGAATAACGTGACCGTGTTGAAGTACTACTCTGTCAGTTACACTTCCCGCACAGTTAATCGACAAACGACAAACTGCCTTTGTAATGGGAGTGAATTTATGCGTCTGGATTCTTGGTGAGTTAGCTCATTTCCCTATGGTACTGGAGGGCCTTTCAACTGTAGGAGTTTTTTTGTTGTTGCCTGAAATAAAGATGAGGGCGTCTCAGAGATTGAGAGAATATCTGTTTGTTTGTAATTTGACGCTACCCAATGGCATGACTGCACTGGTCTAAAGGATAGGCTTGCATGTATATAGAGGCATCATTTGTTTATGTCCTGATATTTCTTGTCTTTTTTTCCCCCTACAGGTCTCTACCTGGCCCTACCTTTGGAAGGGATATATCCTCCACTCTGTCAAACAGGGTATAAGATTTCTAACATTGGAAGTGGCTGTTCTGGTAAGATCAACTGATTTTACCCTGGTGATGAAAAAGATCACTGCATTTGAATGGCAAGTGTAGACAGCAGAGTATTGTTTCTTTCATCTCTATCTGTTTGAATTTAACGGGTGCCTTTTTACAGGTTCACATCTAGGATAAAAGTTTAGAATTCAGACTTACCAAGAGGTTAGAGTGAGAATGATGATGTCTAAAAGAATGCATTCACTGTTCATTTGCTGAAACTATTCTCACTCATTTCAAGCCAACCAACTAACTGACTAATACCTAACATCTGTCCTAACCTCAGATACTTACTTGGTGTTATGTAGATACAGATGAGTGTGTAGAAGATCCCTCCAGCTGTGGGAACCATTCTACTTGCTTCAACACCCTTGGTAGCTACCACTGTCAGTGTCATCCTGGGTTCGAATCTAGGATTGCTTATTTCACATCCGCAGATGGAGGATGTACAGGTCAATACTGTGTTTTTAAGATGTAATTAATAACTAATAATAGCTTTAATTCCTTGCCACTAATATGAATAAAACAGGATAATTAAAAGCTACCACTGTCTGTCAGTTTTCAAATTATGATAATGTTGTAGCATATAGTAAGGTCTGAAATTATTGACACCCTTGACAAAGATTTAGCAAAAAATAAATACGTAATTCAAATACTGAGCTATATTGTATGCTCAGAAATGTTGGGAAATTATATGATTTTATACTTGTACAATTGCTCAGAGAAGGAGATTTTGTTAAACAAGTAATACTTTTTTCCTCAAAGGTAGGGGTAAAAATTGACACCTGTTTTCAATACCGCACCTTGCAAGGATAATGACACTGAGTCTTTTTCTAAAATGTTTGGAATTGGAGAACAGATTGGGAGGGATCTTAGACCATTCTTCCATACAGAATCCTTCTAGATCCTTCAGTCTGCTCTTGTGGACTGCTCTCTTCAATTCCAACCACAGGTTTTCAATCCATAGTCTAGAGACTATGGATTGCTATTCCAAAAATATATTTTTGGCCAATTAGCCATTTCTTTGTGGATTTTGATGTGTGCTTGAGGTTTATTGTCTTGGTGGAAGATCCACTTATGGCCAAGTTTCAGCCTCCTGACAGAGGCAACCCGTTTTGTGGTTAAATTACTTAGTACTGGGTAAAGTTCATGATGCCGTTGACCTTAACAAGGGCCCAGGACCAGTGGACTTGCACTACAGTGGCGGTTTTGGCATGGAAATGACAATGGATTAGCAGAAATTAACCACTTTTACCTACTATAAAATATGGTGGTGGATCTTTGATGTTATGGGGCTATTTTGCTTCCACTGGTCCTAGAGCCCTTATTCATTTTTTGGCCAAAAACCTGGTTGCCTCCGCTAGGAGACTGAAACTTGGCCGCAAGTGGATCTTCCAGCAAAACAATGACCCCAAGCACAAATCAAAATCCACAAAGAAATGTGTTTAATGTCCACAAAAGAAACATTTCTAACCCATTGAAAACTTGTGGTTTAAATTGAAGAGGGCAGTCCATACGTGCAGTTAAAAGATATATCAAGTATCTGGAAGGATTCTGTATGGAGGAATGGTCTAAGATCCTTCAAATGCCGCTATCCTCACAAGGTGAGGTACTGAAAGGTTCTGATAATAGAGGTGTCAATAATTTTGACCCTAACTTTTTAAAGATTTTTATTGTATTACTTGTTAACCTCCTAAAAGTCTAAAACAGACAGTTCAAAACCTTTATGATTTTTTTTTTTTTTTTTTTTACTATCTGTCCGATATCTAAGACATATAAGAAACCTCAGGAATTGTACAAATCTATCTATTGCGTTAGTGCTTAATTGGTGAGTCATATCCTCTTTTGGATGAAGGAATTCGGTCTTAATCAACTATTCCTAAATATCCCTTGTAATCATTCTGTTACTGAACAACATCCTCTGCTTTTCGAAAGTATTCACACCCCTTTACGTTTTGCACATTTTGTTGTTACAGCTTGATTTTAAAATGGATTAAATTTGGATTTTTTTGTTGTCACTGGCCGACAGACAATACCCCATAATGTCAAAGTGGAATGATGTTTTTGAATTATTTACAAATTAAGAAAAAATGAAAGCTGAAATGTCTCAAGTCTGTAAGTATTCAACCCCTTTGTTATGGCAATCCTAAATGTGCTTAACAAGTCACATAAGAATTTGCATGGACTGACTCTGTGTAATAATAGTGTTTAACATTATTTTTGAATGACTACCTCATCTCTACCCCACATATACAATTATCTTTAAGGTGCCTCAGTTGAGCAGTGAATTCAAACAGATTCAACCACAATGTCCAGGGAGATTTTCCAATGCCTCACAAAGAAGGCCACCTATTGGTCGATGGGTACAAATTTTAAAAAAAGATGACGTTGAATATCACTTTGAGCATGGTGAAGTTATTAATAACACTTTAAATATTGTATCAATACACCCAGTCACTACAGAGATACAGGCATCATTCCTAACTCCGTTGCCAGAGAAGAAGGAAACCGCTCAGGGATTTCACCATGAGGCTTTAAAACAGTGACAGTTTAATGGCTGTGATCTGAGGATGGATCAACAACATTTTAGTTACTCCACAAAACTAACCTAATTGACAGAGTGAGAAGAAGGAAGCCTGTAGGGAATAAAACATCATTCAAGGCAAGTAATACTACAAAAGAATGTGGCAAAGCAAATACATTTTGTCCTGAATATGAAGTGTTATGTTTGGGGTAAATCCAATACAACACATTACTGAGTACCGCCCTCCATATTTTCAAGCATAGTGGTGGCTGCATCATGTGGCTTGCAATTGTTAAGGACTGAAGAGTTTTCAGGGTAAAAAAAAATCAACTGAATGGAACTAAGCTAAGTCAAATCCTGGGGGTAAACCTGGTTGTCTGTTTTCCACCAGACACTGGGAAATGAATTAACCTTTCAGCAGGACAGTAACCTAAAACACAAGGCCAAATCTACACTGGAGTTGTTACACTGGAGTTGTTTTACAAGACAACGGTGAAAGTGGCCAAGACAGTTTTGGCTTAAATCTACTTGAAAATATATGTCAAGACCTGAAAATAGTTGTCTTGCAATGATCAACAACCAATTTGACAGAGCTTGAAGAATTTTGAAAAGAATAATGGGCAAATGTTGCACAATCCAGGTGTGGAAGTTTCTTAGATTTACCCAGAAAGACTCAGCTGTAATCGCTGTCAAAGGGGACTCTACAAATTATTGACTCAGGTGTAAATACTTAAGTTAATAAGAAGTATTTCATTTTCAATGAATTAGCAAATTAAATAGCTTTCCCCCTCAATCTACACCCAATACCCAATAATGATAAAGCAAAAACATTGTTTTTTAGCAAATTTATATATACATTTAAAGAACAGTAAATATCCAATTTACATAAGCAGCGATAAAAGTCTTCTTGGGTATTACGCTACAAACTTGGCACACCTGCATTTTGGAAGTTTCTCCCATTCTTCTCTGCAGATCCTCTCAAGCTCTGTCAGGTTGGATGGGGAACACCGCTCCACTGTTATTTTGAGATTTCTCCAGAGATGTTCGATAGGGTTCAAGTCCGGGCTCTGGCTGAGCCACTCTAGCACATTCGGAGACTTGTCCCGAAGCCACTCCTGCATTGTCTTGGCTGTGTGCTTAGGGTTGTTGTCCTGTTGGAATGTGAACCTTCGACCCATTCTGAGGTCCTGAGCGCTCTGGAGCAGGCTTTTATCAAGGATCTCTCTGTACTTTGCTCCATTCATCTTGACTGGTCTCCCAGTCCCTGCCTCTGAAAAACATCCCCACTGTCGTGGAAATTCTAATCAATAATGAGTGAGGAGACCCAACACTCTTGAGTGATGTGCCGAGATCTCTGACATACAAATATATTTTATAGCAAGATAAATCCTCTTAGTCTACATGACAAACAGATGTGTGGAATGGGTCAAAAGGTGAGACTTGATATATGAGAAAGGAGTATCCCCCAGCCAGATAGCATTTGATGTGAAGACTGTTATTGTATAGAAACCAGAGTTTGACCCCTAAGAAAAGGTTCCTCTCATTATTATCCATACATGAGCCATCTCTCCCTGGTACAAACACCAACTCATTCTATGAAATACATATCACCAAACCATTCATAAATAAATTATCAGCGTTTTAAGCATCAGAGGGTTTTCTCAGTTCACACAGACACATGAGAAAGTACTAATAGAAACCTATTCTATTGCATAAAACAACCATTTGATGCATAAACAGTATTAAACATAATCTTGTAATTTGTTTATCACACACCACCATGCTTCACCGTAGGGATGGTGACAGGTTTCCTCCAGACGTGACGATTGGCATTCAGGCCGAAGAGTTCAATCTTGATTTCATCAGACCAGAGAATTTTGTTTCTCGTGGTCTGAAAGTCCTTTAGGTGCCTTTTTAGCAAACTCCAAGCGGGCTGTTGTGCATTTTATTGAGGAGTGGCTACTGCCTGGCCACTCTACCATAAAGGCCTGATTGGTTGAATGCTGCAGAGATGGTTGTCCTTCTGGAAGGTTCTCCCATCTCCACAGAAGTACTCTGGAGCGCTGTCAGAGTGACCATCGTGTTCTTGGTCACCTCCCTGACCAAGGCCCTTCTCCCCTGATTGCTCAGTTTGGCTGGGTGACCAGCTCTAATAAGAGTCTTGGTGGTTCAAACTTCTTCCATTTAAGAATGATTGAGGCCACTGTGTTCTTGGGGACCTTCAATGCTGCAGAAATGTTTTTGGTACCCTTCCCCAGATCTGTGCCTCAACACAATCCTGTCTCGGAGCTCCACAGACAATTCCTTTGCCCTCATGTCTTGGTTTTTGCTCTGACATGCACCGTCAACTGTGGGACCTTATATAGACAGGTGTGTGCCTTTCCAAATCATGTTCAATCAATTGAATTTACCACAGGTGGACTCCAATCAAGTTGTAGAAACATCTCAAGGTCGATCAATGAAACAGGATGCCCCTGAGCTCAATTTTGAGTCTCATAGCAAAGGGTCTGAATACTTACGTAAATAATATTTCTGTTTTTTGTTTTCACTTTGTCATTATGGGGTACTGTGTAGATTTAATTTAATCTATTTTAAAATAAGGCTGTAACATAGTTTTGGTGGGGGGGTCTGGGGTCTGAATACTTTCCAAATGCATTGTATATACAGACAATTGCAATGTTGTATTTTTTTGTTACTCGCATTTTCATCACATACACCATCATCATCTCTCTCCCCACCACTTTTTCCCCCCACTAATCTCTTCTACTTTCAGACATTGATGAGTGTGGTGAGGAAAGACATATTTGTGGGCAGTGGGGAACCTGTCACAATAGGAAGGGAAGCTACTGGTGCAGTTGTCTCCAGGGATTCCATCAGGAAGGAGATATAACTTCTATGTGTGTAGGTGAGAGAAACCCCCTTGGGTCGATGTGTTCTGTGTCAGGTTAAGTTGTGGTACTGGTGAGTTAGTCACTTTACTATGACTACCTCACAGTACCGCAAAACTAAATGCATTGACCAGAATTATTTGAAACGTCTTATCCACATTGTGTTTTTGGGGTATTGCGTGTCTTTTTAGTATCACTCTGTTTGGTCACTGTCCGACACATCCATGTCGTCATCGTCTTTCTTATTCCCCCACTTTCTCACTCACTCACTCTCTCTCGCACACTCTCTCTCTCACTCTCTCTCTCACACTCTCTCTCTCACACTCTCTCTCTTTCACTCACTCTCACACAGACGTAAATGAGTGTATAGGGGCTGGGAACAAATACCCCTGTGGCAAGAATGGAACCTGCTGGAATCTGGAGGGCAGCTACAGGTGTCATTGTCCCCCTGGATTCACTACCTACGGCAACAACCAATCTAAGTGTCAAGGTGAGAGAAATGCTTGTTCTACCTTTTCATTTTCTGCTGACCTCAGTTGTCTTCGCTTGTGACCACTGATCTTGAGGCCATCTGTTGAAACCTCCACCCAGTTACCAGTTTCACAGTCGCGATGGCCGGCCTGATGTATTGTGTTGTATTTGTACAATCTGAGGTCATCTGCATTCATGGTTTTCCTTTTAGAGCTGAATTGTGACCCTTTTGCAACTCCGAGTACACCTGAACAGGTAAATTCTTCCCCTTTTTTAAATTATTATTTTCTCTCTTCATCTTGATTATTCACCATATTCTTCTCATTTATATCTCTCTCTTTCTGTGTACTTTCTGTCTCTCTCAGACTCTACCAGGTTTTGACAGCCTCTTGTCTCTCCTGAGAAACAACTGTTTGGTGTTGATTAACTCCTCTGGGTTGGCTGGAGCTACAGAAAAGACTGGAGAGGCGCTTTTGACAGTATGTTGCCTCCTTGAGCTACACACAAGCGGGCGCGCACACACACACACACACACACACATTACATCACGTCTCTGTTGTCTGTCTTTTCCAAAGGGACTGGCCAATGTCACTGATGTTCTTCAACTCCAGTCCAATGGTCAAGGTGGTAACAGCGGGAAAGTGACTACGCTACTGAGGACAGTAGAAAACTCTATCAGACTGATTGCTCCACAGCTGAGAGAAACTGTGAGCAGGATAAATACAAGCCATACAGGTAACACTTATACTGAAAACACATTTAGTCATCACTTTAACATCAGCGGTACCACAACTTAACCTTGCATTGACCAGTAAGTGACCACTTGTTCTTTCAATAATGGTGATTTCTACTTAGTGTAGATTTTTGTCCCTATGTTGAAAAACAGAGGTAGAAGTTGTGGTGAGGAGGGACAGGACACCACCCCGAGGACCAGTCAGACTGACGAATGAAAACATCCAACTTGACACCACCTGGGAGACGGCGATCGGAGATGACACGAATTTCCCAGGTACACTCCCACTCAGCTGCAGTGGCATTAGCCTTCTTTAAAAAAACAAAGTCATTGGGTGTTTCTGAATGACAATTATTTACTGACATTTCTATACGTTTCTTTATTTTATGTCTTGTAGGATTTGTGTGGAGGCTTTTGTGTTTTGTGTATATGGTGCATATGTTGTGTACCGTGTGTGTTTTATTTTAGGTTGATACTTGATGATTTGTGAATTGGTTTTGTTTTATATTGTTTTATATTGTTTGTTTCTGTATGTTTTAAGTGGATTGATTTTGTGTTATGATGTTTGCAGGTTTTGGGTTTGCCATTTTGCTCAGCTACAAGAGTCTGCAGACTTTGACCAACAGCTCCGAGCAGCTCTCCTCCAGAGTGGTGACTGTATCTGTTAGCAACCCCAACACAACAAACCTGTCTGAACCGATCATTCTCACCTTCAATCACTTGAAGGTAACAATTGTGTTTCTCTAAAAGGCTGACCGTCAGTTACAGTGAGAGTTCACTTCTTTTGCTTATCTTTGACTTCCCTAGACTGTGATTGTTTGCTCCAAACAGGTTTTTTTTATTTAAATAAACATTTTAGCTGGTTATTTAGCAATGTTTAAAATCTCCTAGCTACAATTTTTGGGGAATGTTGCAATGCTAGTGGAAATGGATTGTATCCGTTAGCGATGTGTTCAAAATCATGTGGTTTACGTCCCCATGCTTTTAAATGCACCACTAACGGATACAAAAATGCTAGCCAGATTATTCTGGATTTAACTTCAAAATAAAGTAAACTATCCCTTTAAAACAGGTTTTATTAGACATTTTAAAAACAACAACATTTGTGTAACAGATATGCACGCAGTAGACCTTAGCTGTTCATAAAATGACATGAGTCTCATCTCCTCTGTGCCCCAGTCCAGTGATGCGAATACCACCTGTGTTTATTGGTCAGAGGATGGTGAGGGGGCTTGGTCAATCCAGGGCTGCGCCTCCGTGATGTCCAACTCCACCCACACTGTGTGCTCCTGCACCCATCTCAGCAGCTTTGCCCTGCTCAGGGGAATCCAAGAAAATAAGGTGATACACAACAACACTATAGAACTGCTAAGAGGTTTTAAAGGTTCTTAGATCTGTGAGAAGGTCTTTTTGCCTTCAAACTCACACCCCAAGCATACCTTCCTTGGGGCAGTAGTATGATCTATATTTGATTCTTGTTATTCCGCATTGACATTGACAGAAATGCAGACAGTTGCAGTTGGTGATGTGGGCGGGCGCTTCCGTGGCGCTGGCTTGTGTGGTCCTATCCCTGCTCATGACCCTGTGGTGTCGCTTTGTCAGCAAAAAGCGCAATGGAGGGAGCCGACCAGAACAGCATTTTAACCTCTAAAGCACCCCAATTTAGACAGCAGGGATTTCTAAAATCTCTTTTCTGTGTTTTGTATATAATCCCACCCTATGTCAATTTACTGTAAAATAACTATTTAGACTGTGAACAAACTGTTAGAAAATTTAAATATGAAGTTTCAGTTTCAACCTCAGTCAATTGATAAACATGATTTCATGAAATATATAAATGTATTTTGATATTATTGATTGTTCTCAATTCCCATCAATGTCAATTTACTTTTATCACTGTTCAATTGTACGTAGACGAGTTTACCATATCGTATTATTGTACAAGTTTAAATAGCAACTCTGTTGTAATCAAAGGAAGGATGTACATGTTTCTTCATGAAAGACTGAGCACACCCTTTTACGCTCACTGTGTATACTGGACACATAGAAAGGGACAAACTGCACATGCATACCTACATTACATTCATACTGTTATGTGGCCGATGGTCGGCGGCCTGGAGACCGGTTCAAGTGCATCAGGCAGATTGCGTGAAAACATGAAACGAGGAGAACAAAACATGCGTTAAACAGCAACCTCTTCAAAATTTCAGGCTTTCTAAGTAGGTGAAGAACTGATGGTCCAGGTTGAGTTTCTGTTTTGGTTAGAATGTCAGAGAATGAAAAACATCTTTTAAAGGTCCTGAACAGTCAAAATTGTGTTTATCATCCACATTTATTCTCTCATTTTATTTGTCTTATTCTCATACCCCATTTAAATAAGTACTGCCTTGTAACCATCATTGCAGAAGACATGTTGGCAGTGGGACGTGGTTTACATAGCTAGCTAGCTAGACTACTTGTGTCAAAATTTTACTGCAGGGTGTTATAGGTTTCCCCTATTTATCTGTGGCAAATATACTTCCAGGTTTTCCAGGTTTTCACTTTCATCTGTATCTGATAGTTCAGTTGAAACTGGTCGGAAAAAGCCTGGGTTGACTTCATCAATTACATTTGCTGACTGCCAGACCATGTACATAAACCATGCCTTGCCATGATGTCAATAATTATGTATACATTGTTTGGCATGTCTCTTCTGTTGCAATTCATAGCAGCACTGACATGACAACTGACAGCTAGTTACTGGCCAGCATGGGGGAAGGAATTCTGTTTGGAACACCGACTCAGTTGTCATGTCAGTGCTGCTATGAACTACAACAGAAGAGACATGCCAAACGACACAAGTTGCCGTCAATCAAGGTGAGCTCCCCACCCACTCAGACTGGTCCTTCAGCCTTACTGATAGTTGGAAATGAGAGAAAATGTCAATTCAGAGCATTTGAATCTAGGTGGGGGGGTATTATGGGTGATGTTTTAGTCACTCAAACGCTATTTCCGTTGGGAAATATAGTACTGCTGGACCTTTTTTAAGCTTATGATTTTGTAATTGGGGTTATGCTCAAAAGCTCATGTGTATCAGTTATTTTTGTTTTGTGACTGGATGGCTTTAACCCGTTATCTCTGTTCCCCTAATGTTGATAGAGCAACTGATTAGCTGTAGCTATGCATTCTGCTGTTAAATGAAATACTGTACATATCGTCACAAATGAATAGTATGATTGCGAAAGGTGAGGAAACACAAGAATGGATCAAATGATAAATATTAACAGAGTGTGTGAGAACATGCAATAGTTGATCACATATCAACTCAGAAAACTTCTTGCACTTGAACCCTGTGCTTTCTTCCAGGTGTGTGCTCACTGGGTAGCTTAATAACTAATGCCTTGGTTCGGACAGCAGGTCTGTACTATCAAGAAAGCATGGCATCCAAGCATGGGGGGTTTAGAAAATTTAGAAAAAAAATTGAAAATTAAATACAGGAATATATTATTTACTTTGACTTGACTTGAGTCAATACATGTTAGAATCACCTTTGGCAGTGATTACAGCTGTGAGTCTTTCTGAGTAAGAAAGAAGCTTTAATACAACCAAAAAAACCACAGGTTGTGACTAGTTTCTGGAGGCACTGTTTATACAGTGTGTGTGTATACATTTATTTCATCTTTATTTAACTAGGCAAGTCAGTTAATAACAAATTCTTATTTTCAATGACAGCCTAGGAACAGTGGGTTAACTGCCTGTTCAGGGGCAGAACGACAGATTTGTACCTTGTCAACTCGGGGGTTTTAACTTGCAACCTTCCGGTTACTAGTCCAACGCTCTTACCCACTAGGCTACCCTGCCGCCCCACATAGTGTACAAAACATGCTCTTTCGATGACAGACTGACCAGGTGAATCCAGGTGAAAGCTATGATCCCTTGTTGATGTCACTTGTTAAATCCCCTTCAATCAGTGTAGATGAAGGGTAGCAGACAGCTTAAGGAAGGATTTTTAAGCCTTTGAGACATGGATTGTGTATGTGTGCCATTCAGAGGGTGTTACAGGAAGGCCATAAAGATCATCAAGGACAACAACCACCCGAGCCACTGCGTGTTCACCCCGCTATCATCCAGAAGGCGAGGTCAGTACAGGTGCATCAAAGCTGGGACCGAGAGACTGAAAAACAGCTTCTATCTCAAGGCCATCAGACAAAACAGACAAAACAGCAACCATTAACATTGAGTGACTGCTGCCAACACACTGACTCAACTCCAGCCACTTTAATAATGGGAATTGATGGGAAATTATGTAAAATATATCACTAGCCACTTTAAACAATGCTACCTAATATAATGTTTACATACCCTACATTATTAACCTCATATGTATACATATATACTGTACTCTATATCATCTACTGCATCTTTATGTTATACATGTATCACTAGCCACTTTATCTATGCCACTTTGTTTACATACTCATCTCATATGTATATACTGTACTCGATACCATCTACTGTATCTTGCCTATGCTGCTCTGTACCATCACTCATTCATTCATATGTCTTTATGTACATATTCTTTATCCCCTTACACTTGTGTATAAGACAGTAGTTTTGGAATTGTTAGTTAGATTACTTGTTGGTTATTACTGCATTGTCGGAACTAGAAGCACAAGCATTTCGCTACACTCGCATTAACATCTGCTAACCATGTGTATGTGACAAATAAAATTTGATTTGATTTGAATGGGCAAGACAAAAGATTTAAGTGCCTTTGAACGAGGAATGGTAGTGGGTGCCAGGTGCACCGGGTTGAGTGTGTCAAGAACTTCAACGCTGATGGGTTTTCATGCTCAACAGTTTCCTGTGTATCAAGAATGATCCACCACCCAAAGGACATCCAGTCAACTTGACATAACTGTGGGAAGAATTGGAGTCGACACGGGGCAGCATCCCTGTGGTACGATCTTGCCCCGACAAATTGAAGCTGTTCTGAAGGCAAAGGGGGGGGGTCAACTCAATAGTACGAAAATATTCCTAATGTTTTGGTCACTCGGTGCACCTGACACTTACTACTATACCCTGTTCAAAAACACTTCAATCTTTTGTCTTGCCCATTCACCATTTGAATGGCACACATACACAATCCATGTCTCAATCGTCTCAAGGCTTAAAAATCCCGTCTCCTCCCCTTCATCTACACTAATTTGAAGTGGATTTAACAAGTGACCTCCAATAACTGATCATAGCTTTCAATTGGATTCACCTAGTCAGTCTGTCATGGAAAGAGCAGGTGTTCTTAATGTTTTGTTTGTTTCCGAATGTGTTTCAGAATGTGCTTCTCTACAACTTATCTGTCATGATGCTGGTCTTATATATGCGTATGTGCCCAATAAAAATGATTTTATGGAACACATCGACCAGAAAAATAGCTTTTGAGCATCATTGAAGATTTAATGTATTTTGACCAGTGGAGGCTGCTGAGAATGGCTCATAATAATGTATTTGGTACCATTCCACTCCAGCCATTACCACAAACCCGTCCTCCTCAATTAAGGTGCCACCAACCTCCTGTGATTTTGGCTGACACATGCATTGTCTTTCAGCCATATGTATCATATCGATGAGTGTCACACCTCCATCTGTGGAGAACATTTGCATCGGCAACTACATTTGTCAGTGCCAACCTGGGTTCATTGTTGACGCAATTGGACAATGTTTGGGTAAGAATTGTGAAATAATATGTATGCGTTTGTCTTAAGTGTAAGCCTTTCCTTGTCATCACACTAATCTCTCTGTGTGCACTACTTCCTTTTATTTTTAAAAGCTCAATGCAGACAAAATGTGGATTTCTCTGTGTTTTTCGTATCATGTTGATCAAAAGAACAGCTGATGAAACTAACACTGTAAAAGTGTGAAAAAAAATATGAACAGTGTTTTTTTTCTGATAGTTGCTGGTTGAAAATACAATCTACACAGGACCTTCTCGTCAGCAGGATTGCATGGGTGGGAGTTTTGAGCTTTTCATGGTGACATCACTATTGCAGTAAATTGGTTAATAGACCAATAAAGAGTTCCAAACCCCTCTGCCAATAACATCTTGTTTTCAGTTTTTCCCTACCCACTCAGACCAATCCCAGACAGTCCTAGCAAAATTCTTGCTTGATAAATAGTTTTTTGCAAAAAAGTAATTTTTGCAGATTTGAATGGAAATCTATTACAGTAGCTAGGTTTCCATCCAATTGGCAACCCATTTTAATGTGAATATACAGTACCAGTCAAAAGTTTGGACACGCCTACTCATTCCAGGGTTCTCTACATATCTTCCAGGGTTCTCTACATATCTTCTACATCCTGAAATGTATTCCCATGCCGTTAAGTTTTGAAAATTATAAAAACCTTTCATTTGCATCCTTAAAATCACTTGTTTCAATGCAGCTGACTAGATTTTCATATTGAATGTACAGATGAATTCGGAAGTTTACAGATATACACTTAGGTTGGAGTCATTAAAAGTTGTTTTTCAACCAATCCACAAATTTCTTGCTAACAAATTGGTTTTTCCAAGTCGGTTAGTACATCTACTTTGTGCATGACACAAGTAATCTTTCCAACAATTGTTTACAGACAGATTATTTCACTTATAATTCACTGTAGCACAATTCCAGTGGGTCAGATGTTTACATACACTAAGTTGACTATGCCTTTAAACAGCTTGGAAAATTCCATAAAATGAGGTCATGGTTTTTGAAGCTTCTGTCCAAAGTTATGGCAAAATGGCTTAAGGACAACATAGTCATGGTATTGGAGTGGCCATAACAAAGCCCTGACCTCAATCCTATAGAAAATGTGTGGGCAGAACTGAAAAAGCATGTGCGAGCAAGGAGGCCTACAAACCTGACTCACTTACACCAACTCTGTCAGGAGGAATGGGCCAAAATTCACCCAACTTATTGTGGAAGGATACTCGAGACATTTGACCCAAGCTTAACATTTTAAAGGCAATGCTACCAAATACTTATTGAGTGTATGTAAACTTCTGACCCACCTGGGAATGTGATGAAAGAAATGAAAGCTTAAATAAATAATTATCTCTTTTATTCTGACATTTCACATTATTGAAAATAAAGTGGTGATCCTAACTCACCTAAAACTGAATTTTTTACTTGGATTAAATGTCAGGAATTGTGGAAAAACTGAGTTTAAATGTTTTTGACTAAGGTGTATGTAAACTTCAGACTTCAACTGTATGTAATGTATGTCAGTCACTCGTTAAGGTCTGAAGAAGACAGGTTGAAAGATTGAAATTGATTGAAAAAAACAAAACACACTACAGGTAGGTGGAGTCACATGATGAGTGGTATAGTCTGAAACCAATGTTTAAAGACCAATATGTTTTAGGATGATGTAGATGACTCCCCCCTCCCCCCAAGAAGTCACAGCATGTCACATCAGCATCCAGCTTTGCAAGAGCAGGTACTGTGTAGGCCATTAGCTAAAGTAAGGGTCATTCTTGTACAAACATCCCTAGAGGTTCCCTTACAGTACATAGTGACCACAATCTATTTTCTTTCTTGACCATGAACTGGGTATGTAGTCTACTGTGTGTAATGCTGAAGGCTTCATGTATGGCAAGATATAATAGTTGTGATGTCTTGTTGAGTATTTATACATGTCACTGAAAATCCCTTTAGTAATAGTGACTTTTGTTTGCATGGTGGTATTGCGAAAGTGCGGTGTAGTTTGTCTTGATCACCCAATGAGGCACTACTCTTAATATTTATTCTTCCTTTTTCTTCAAGGAAGCAGATTTTCTTAGAAGGGACACCCTAGAGGCAGCAAGGTGGTGCGAACGCCAAACATAAAGGCACCGTTTCCCTCCCTAGTGTAATTGGTATGGACGGGGAAGAACGTATTTACAACCCTTAAATAACTACGCTTGTATGATGGCCTGGATGAATAGGAAAATATTATCCTCAAGGAACTGACCGTCTTTGCCTCTTTTGAGGAGCAGGAGTGAAGCCATTTTTGAGGAGTGGTCAAACCTTGTTTTTGTATGCCGTGTTAATTGTTTCAATTGTTAATTGTGTTGTTTAGTAAAGATGACGTAGCAGTCACCCGAGTCTCTGGTCTCTTTACTGGAGCTGGTATAACTGTCTATATGGTATAGTCTGTTTCCATTCTCATGAGGAAAGTAAATAGCATTATAAATCAGGATAGGTAGTAAGTGTGTATGTTTGTATGTGTGTGTATGTATGTATATATGTATATATATATATATATATATATGCTCAATTAAATAATATATATGCTCAATTAAATAATATATTACAAAGTTCTAACATTTATCAACACAATTTTAACAGTACATGATATACATAACAAGTTTGTTGTTCACTGCAACAATATCAGTAGCTTGTCTTAAAAATAGCATGAAGAAAAACGTGTTAACACATGTGCTGGTACCACTTTATATAATATTTTTTATGAGCTTCAAAAATAAAATGCGTTTGTATTCAACATGTGCCTTGCACGAACTGTGTGTTTGTATTCAGTGTGTGATTCACACCTCAGTTGGACAAAAGAAACTGCACACTGCAGTCAGGGGTACTTGCCACTGTGGGGCTCGATTTAGGCTACATGTACCTCAATTGCCTCCTACCCCTGCTCATCGACTTGGTCCTGGTACCCCGTCTAGCCAAATTAACATTACTCATTGTGTATTTATTCCTTGTGTTATTTTTTATATTCTTTTTTCAAACTTTCTCTCTGCGTTTTCAAGGATCCGTAAGTAAGCATTTCACTGTTATGCCAATACCTGTTGTTTACGAAGCATGTGACAAATAAAATGTGATTTTGATTTAACCACCATAAATTATGACGTTTATCATAAGGTATTCCATCAGCCGATAAACTATGCGTGGTAGTAGGCTACAATCATCGCGCGACTCCAAAGTGTTTTGCGACATGTTCTATCAATATTTGCGCATAAATGCATTTCTACCGCAATTGTCGCATTATCTATTTCACCTACAAAAAATATATATATATCACCTGTCTAGCGTATATTTTTATTTTCAACATTGGACGTTTTAGGCAGATTTGCTGTTTCCATCAGTCCTGTTGATACCTTTTTTTCATTAGCATGAAATGGTTGGTTAGAACCCTGGTAAAATACCCGTAAAATATATTGATATAAAAACGTCTGCGTTGGGCCTTTTAAAGTTTGACTCTGTCAGATGTAGATTAATGTATGATGGGGATGGACATCGGTGGAGAGGTGGGAACCTGCAGAAATCTGGACGGCAGCTATGGTGTCAAATCAAATTTTATTTGTCACATGCACATGGTTAGCAGATGTTAATGCGAGTGTAGCGAAATGCTTGTGCTTCTAGTTCCGACAATGCAGTAATAACCAACTAGTAATCTAACCTAACAATTCCACAACTACTACCTTATACACACAAGTGTAAAGGGATAAAGAATATGTACATAAAGATATATGAATGAGTGATGGTACAGATATACGAGATGAGTAATGTAGGGTATGTAAACAAAGGCATAGAAAGTGCAGTAGATGGTATAGAGTACAGTATATACATATGAGATGAGTAATGTAGGGTATGTAAACATTATATTAAGTGGCATTGTTTAAAGTGGCTTGTGATACATTTTTTTTCATCAATTCCCATCCATTTCCATTATTAAAGTGAGCTGGAGTTGAGTCAGTATGTTGGCAGCAGCCACTCAATGTTAGTGGGGGCGGCCCGTCAGGAAGTCCAGTACCCAGTTGCATAGGGCAGGGTTCTCCTTCTTCACAATGCTGTCTGTGTGGGTGGAGACCCAGGGTCTTGAGCTTGATGGTTTTGTTGATGTTGAGTGTGAGGTTATTTTCGAGTTTGGAGGGTACTATGGTGTTAAAAGCTGAGCTGTAGTCGATAAACAGCATTCTCACATAGGTATTCCTCTTGTCCAGATGGGTTAAGGCAGTGTGGTTGCGATTGCGTCGTCTGTGGACCTATTGGGGCGGTAAGCAAATCGGAGTGGGTCTAGGGTGTCAGGTAGGGTGGAGGTGATATGGTCCTTGACTAGTCTCTCAAAGCACTTCATGATGACGGAAGTGAGTGCTATGGGGCGGTAGTCGTTTAGCTCAGTTACCTTTGCTTTCTTGGGAACAGGAACAATCGTGGCCCTCTTGAAGCATGTGGGAACAGCAGTCTGGGATAAGGAATGATTGAATATGTCCGTAAACACACCAGCCAGCTGGTCTGCGCATGCTCTGAGGATGTGGCTGGGGATGCTGTCTGGGCCTGCAGCCTTTGCGAGGGTTAACACATTTAAATGTTTTACTCACCTCGGCTGCAGTGAAGGAAAGTCTGCAGGTTTTGGTAGCGGGCCGTGTCAGTGGCACTGTATTGTCCTCAAAGCGGACAAAAAAGTTATCCAGTGTCCCGCTGGATTCATTACCTATGGTAAAAACCAAACTAAGTGTCAAGGTGAAAGAAAGATGATTGTGTTGGTTGGTTAATGAATTTGAGAACTGTGGTTTCTAAACACTATTCTGTACTCTTAGTTGACCTATCCTTGTGACCAAAGACTTGAGATTCAATCTATGTTGAAACCTTCACCCAGCCTACCAGTTTCACAATTACGATGACCAGGCTGATGCATTGTGGTGTGGGATATAACTGAGATCATCTGTGTTCACTTTCTTGACTTTAGAGCTTAATTGTGACCTGCATTAATCAGAGTACACCTGGAGAGGTACTTTCCTTATGCTTTGAAATGACTACTCTCGGAAAAGTGTTGTCGTCTTCATCTTGTTTACCAATTTTTGTCCTTCCCCCCACCCCTGTGCCTCTCTTTTTCTATTGCTCTTATCTTTCAAAATCTACCAGGTTTTGACAGTTTCTTGTCTCTCATGAGAAGCAACTGTTTGACATTGAGTAACACTGGACCTCCAACACCTCCTGGATCTGTTGGACCTCCTGGATCTGGTGGACCTCCTGGACAGTCTGGATCTAAACCTGGTGGACATCCCGGACCAACTGGAGAGGTGCTTGCTTTTGACAGTCACCACCTTGAACTGACGTGAACACACACTATCTCAGCTGTGTCTCCTCTAAGGAACCTGGTTCACTTCAGCAGCAGTCAAGTGACTACGCTACTGAGGACAGTGAATTACTCTGTCGAACTGTTCACCCCACAGCTGAGAGGGAATGTGAGCACTGAGCAGGAAACTAACCATACCCTGAACACATGAACTGAGCACATGGTTCATGCAGGTTATACAGTTGAAGTCGGAGGTTTATATACACCTTACCAAATACATTTAAACTCAGTTTTTCACCATTCCTGACATTTAATCCTAGTAAAAATTCCATGTCTTAGGTCAGTTACGATCACCACTTTTATTTTAAGGATGTGAAATGTCAGAATAATAGTAGAGACAATGATTTATTTATTTAATCACATTCCCAGTGGGTCAGAAGTTTACATACACTCAATTAGTATTTGGTAGCATTGCCTTTAAATTGTTTAACTTGGGTCAAACGTTTCGGGTAGTCTTCCACAATCTTCCCATAATAAGTTGGGTGAATTTTGGCCCATTCCTCCTGACAGAGCTGGTGTAATTGAGTCAGGTTTGTAGGCCTCCTTGCTCGCACACGCTTTTTCAGTTCTGCCCACAAAATTTCTATAGGATTGCGGTCAGGGCTTTGTGATGGCCACTCCAATACCATGACTTTGTTGTCCTTAAGCCCTTTTGCCACAACTTTGGAAGTATGCTTGGGGTCATTGTCCATTTGGAAGACCCATATGCGACCAAGCTTTAACTTCCTGACTGATGTCTTGAGATTTTGCTTCAATATATCCACATCATTTTCTATTTTGTGAAGTGTACCAGCCCCTTCTGCAGCAAAGCACCCGCACAACATGATGCTGCCACCTCCGTGCTTCTTCACGGTTGGGATGGTGTTCTTCGGCTTGCAAGCCTCCCCCTTTTTCCTCCAAACATAACGATGGTCATTATGGCCAAACAGTTATATTTTTGTTTCACCAGACCAGAGGACATTTCTCCAAAAAGTACGATCTTTGTCCCCATGTGCAGTTGCAAACCGTAGTCTGGCTTTTTTATGGCGGTTTTGGAGCAGTGGCTTCTTTCTTGCTGACCGGCCTTTCAGGTTATGTCGATATAGGACTCGTTTTACTGTGGATATAGATACTTTTGTAGCTGTTTCCTCCAGCATCTTCACCAGGTCCTTTGCTGTTGTTCTGGGATTGATTTTCCCTTTTCACACCAAAGTAAGTTCATCTCTAGGAGACAGAACGCGTCTCCTTCCTGAGCGGTATGATGGCTGCGTGGTCCCATGGTGTTTATACTTGCATACTATTGTTTGTAAAGATGAATGTGGTACCTTCAGGCGTTTGGAAATTGCTCCCAAGGATGAACCAGACTTGTGGAGATCTACCATTTTTTTCCTGAGGTCTTGGCTGATTTCTTTTCATTTTCCCATGATGTCAAGCAAAGAGGCACTGAATTTGAAAGTAAGCCTTGAAATACATCCACAGGTACACCTCCAATTGACTCAGATGATGTCAATAGCCTATCAGAAGCTTCTAAAACCATGGCATAATTTTCTGGAATTTTCCAAGCTGTTTAAAGGCACAGTAAACTTAGTGTATGTTAACTTCTAACCCACTGGAATTGTGATACAGTGAATTATAAGTGAAATAATCTGTCTGTAAACAATTGTCTGAAAAATTGGATCTACATCTACTTTGTAATAAACCTAACCAACTTGGAAAGAAATTTGTGGAGTGGTAGAAAAACAAGTTTTAATGACTCCAACCTAAGTGTATGTCAACTTCCGACTTAAACTGTATATTTAGAAGACATTGATGAGAAAGAATGGCCAAGTGTTGATTTTTGTAAAACAGAGGTAGAAGTTGTGGTGAAGAGGGACAGGACAACACCCCAAGGACCAGTCAGACTGACCAATGAGAACGCCCTACTTGACACCACCTTGGAGACAGCGATCAGCAAGGACAGGAATTACCCAAGTACAGTCCCACTCAGCAGCAGTGGCATTAGGCTTCTTAGTGACAACAGGCTTAAAGAGGCGAAGCCTAAAATCCAGATGATTCCGGTTGATGAAGACGCAACTCAGGCGTTTCTTTCTCCTGCTACGTCAGGTTAATTGGTCAGAGGGTGGAGAGGTCAAGTCAACGTTGCACCTAATATGGTGTCCAACTCCACCCACGCTGTATGCTCCTGCACCAGAGATCTGTATATAGTGATGAGATGCACATGCCTCCGCCCTAACTTTGGGAGTTGTTGTCCCAAAGGCGGTAAGCTTAGGTCAAAAATAAGCCCATAGAAACGCACTGGTCTTATTTTGGACAGATTTTGGCGAGAGTGAAACGTCATACTTCGCCACTCCCTCTCTCCCTGCACCCATCTCATCATCTTCACCCTGTTCAGGGGAATCCAAGAGAGAAAGTTGATGCACAACAACACTGTCGAACTACTAAGAGGGAAAGGAGTCTGACAGCCACATCGCGGCCCACACAGTAAAACCCCCTGCCTAACAAATATCGTTACATATGCACGTTAACAATCACTTTGCGCTATACACAAAATATATAAGTAACGACGCAACACTTGGTTTTGGTTTCATATATCCCATCCATAACTCTATTGCAGAAATGCACAATTAGTCTTGACTTTGTTATTATCGTTTCTCTATGTTGAGTCGACGTGTTATATTACGTTGTAACAGTCACTGGTATCATCTAACGTTATAATTGAACTAATATCCTTATCAACAAACAGTGAAAGGTCTAGGTAATGTCTTCTCTTTGTCTCTGTTTGTCTCGGTTACCGGCCCCATGTCTGCAGCATGGAAGCCAGCTGTGTTCTGGTGAAGGAGGTCCGACCGGATTTCCGTTGTTAAAGCATGGTTCCTGGAGATGAGTTGGGAAGTGCAACCCATCTGTTCACTGCAGAGGAACACTTTTTGATTCACATGTCAACATTCCAAAGTACCTTTCATACATTGATACTGTTAATGCTAAAATAACTGTATGTATTTCAGATCTGATCAGTACCCTGAAACGTTATATCACGATCATGTGTATTGAAAATGTATGTCTTGCAAAACTCACCTTCTACCTGACAATGGACAGTTCCATACACTGAGTATACCGCCATACACTGATATACCAAGCATTAGGAACAAATTCCTAATATTGAGTTGCACCCTCCCCTTTTGCCCTCACAACAGACTCAATTGATCATCCAATGCTTCCCACAGTTGTCAAGTTAGCTGAATGTCCTTTAGGGGGGGCCATTCTTGATACATGGGAAACGGTTGAGTGTTAAAAACCCAGCAGCGTTGCAGTACTTTCCCCAAAGGGGTGCGCCTGGCACCTACTACCATACCTCGTTCAAAGACACTTAAATATTTTCTTTCCCATCCACCCTCTGAATGGCACACATACACAATCCATGTCTGAGTTGTCTCCAGCCTTTAAAATCCTTTAACCGGTCTCCCCTTCATTTACACACAGATTGAAGTGGATTTAACAAGTGACATTAATAAGGGATCATAGCTTTCACCTGGTCAGTGTGTCATGGAAAGACCAGGTGTTCTTAATGTTTTGTGTACTTTGTGTATATTATTGAGGTAAAACTCCCTCTTGTCACTCTTTTATTTTTGAAGTTGATTCATGAGTTTATTTATGTTGCATTCGGTTCTGCACAGTTTGTTTTAATTCCAATTCAGTTTATTTGTCTATTTTAATACTTTTTGGTTTATCTTCTCCTGGCATAATTTGTATTTTTTGCAAATTGAAGGAATAAAACTCCTAATATTTGCACCATATCTCAGTGTGTCTCATTGCCTACTTTGTCATCCATGACAGTCTTAGATCTGTGTCAGAAACACACTACAGCCCATGTCAGTTTGAGTGTGTTTTATGCTTGGTGATAGTTTTGTCATGTTTGTATGTTGTTTTAGACAGCTGTGTGTTCAATGTGAGTTGAGTATCCATGTTTAGACGTTCTGTGTTTGACTCCTCATTGACAGAAAAGTGGCCAGGTGATGCGGGTGGGTTGGAATTTCTGTGGTGCTGGCCTGTGTGGTCCTATCCCTGCTTAAGGCCTGTGGTGTCGCTCTATCAGCCACAAAACGCAATGGAGGTCACCGGTCGCAACAGCATTTTAACCTCAACTTAAATCAAGTTTTTTTCCTGCAATTTCATGCACTAGAACACATTCATAAATGTTATCAATAGTCTGCCAATAATTTGTCATTATTCACCATTCTGACTTGCCTAGTTCATCAAATTCATCAAATTTATTTATATAGCCCTTCGTACATCAGCTGATATCTCAGTGCTGTACAGAAACCCAGCCTAAAATCCCAAACAGCAAGCAATGCAGGTGTAGAAGCACGGTGTTTAGGAAAAACTCCCTAGAAAGGCCAAAACCTAGGAAGAAACCTAGAGAGGAACCAGGCTATGTGGGGTGGCCAGTCCTCTTCTGGCTGTGCCGGGTGGAGATTATAACAGAACATGGCCAAGATGTTCAAATGTTCATAAATGACCGGCATGGTCGAATAATAATAAGGCAGAACAGTTGAAACTGGAGCAGCAGCACGGCCAGGTGGACTGGGGACAGCAAGGAGTCATCATGTCAGGTAGTCCTGGGGCAAGGTCTTAGGGCTCAGGTCCGACACTGTGGAGACACTGTGGCCCCATCCGAGGACACCCCCGGACAGGGCCAAACAGGAAGTATAGTTAAATAAAGGTTAATTATATATATATATTTTTTAAATACACCATTCTGTATGTTTGGCATTTTATTGGTGTATTTCAATTGTCACAAAGATGGTCATTGTTTTGGTTCTAAGATTCTCATGCCAATATTAATATTTGATTTACTTTCTTGTGCTTTTACTAGAGGCAACCCTGACCTATAATGGCTCAAGATAAAGTTGTGGATATAGTCTGAACCCCCTAAAATACATACATGTATTACAACATAGATATAACATTAAATTGCAAAGTGATTTCAATTGGTTTCAATCTGTCAGATTTGGTTTAACCTTTTTATATGATGTGCATAACTTCAGCCTGTGCCTACGTCTATGAAATGGTCTAGTTGGCTCCCTGGAGACCTGGACCATACATTTGAACAGTGACCAATCTTTGATTTGATTAGTTCGACAATGTGCAGATTATATGATTGTTATTTAAAGTAATGTGATAGCCGCCATGGCCAACAACACTTAGGTTACATTAAAGAGGGTTTGGTAAGACCGATAAACATACTACCAATACTGATGACCAATTTGTAAATGTATAATGCAGCATCTGACTTTTAATCCTCCAGGCTGATTGGTTAGAGCATGTAAGCATTTGACTGTAAGGGCTCCCCTTGTTGTATTCGGTGCACGTGACAAATCAACTTTGATATCATTTCATTTAAGTATTGGGAAAATTGGAAAATGAAATCTGACATTGTGGAGTCAATAAATCAGTTCATTGCTTTTTCTTTTTTTTGCCACAGGCTTATAGAGAGGACATTCTTAAAACCTCTAACTTACTGTACTTGGTACACATGATATTGTTACAGTAGCTACAAGTTCGCCCACTCTACCGACGACAGTGGGCGCTATTTTTGTCTCTCTTGAACCGGAAGCCACTAGATTTCTCCTTGGGTGCTGCTAGCTAACTGGAGCTACTAGCTAGCTGGAATGGGTCCGAGAGGTAGCTAGCTACCTGAACTGCGGTTAAAAAGTCAAAATAATTTAGACGCGTAAGACCCAGTAGAGTACACTCATTGGAAAAGGGAGCGAAACATGAAACGAGATGTTAGGATACTGTTATTGGGGGAACGTAAGTAAATCCTGTTTTGATGTTGACACGCATATATTCAGCGCGCTAACGTTAGTTAGCTACTGTACAGCTAACGCCTTGTTGTTAGCTACAGACTGCCTGATGGAAACCTGCAGTTTTCTATAAATCTGGATCCCCCCCGTGAATTACTAGCTAATTACCCAATGTTATAGCATTGGCAGCCACCACATCATTATGTTTTAGCTACATAACATAGCTAGTCTAACATTAGCGAGTGAGACAGCACCAAATCTGACAGTACTAACGTTAGTCAGTAACGTTACGTGTTGTTTTGCACATGCACTTACAGTACTAGCCCTACGTTAGCTAGCCAAGTTAGTAGCTAGGTAAAAGTTAGTAGCTAGTTAACTGTCAAAATCTTTTCTCATGCGATAGCTAGCAAACCAACTTAGAAACCTTGCCACACCAAGTGTGCTAAAGAGGATGTTTCTTATTTGACACGTTTTGCTGACAATATTGGTGGTTGGTTGTTGGGGGGAAAAAAACAGATATATTCTAGCTAGTTAGCAAACAAGTTACAAGTAACTACCACCAAGTATTTTCCTAATAATTATCTTTGTATACCTAGCTGCATTGTAACTTTAGCTACTTTGTTTGCCCCTCTATTTGAATAGGCTATTCATGAACAGACCTATTCATTGCAACTCACCAAGAGAATGTCCGTGAGAACCCCTTATCAGGCCGTACTCTGTGGTTAATAAAATGAAGACATTTAACTAGCTAGTTATAATGAATTTAGACTACATTTAGATTTAGGACTTAGTTATAGTTCAGCTTAAGTATTAGCCCCCCATGTAATCCAGCTCTGGCTACTTATGAGCTGGAGAATGTGATCTATTTACCTGAGGGTATGACCTCAAGGTGAAGTGTGTTTTGCAGTCCAGAAATACTCTTCTTCCAGGTTTCATTTTCCTCCTTTTTCAATAATGTCTCGTTCCACTTTTCACCCCTCTGTCAACAGCCAAGGTGGGCAAAACATCACTCATCATGTCATTGGTTGGGGAGGAGTTTCCTGAGCATGTAAGTGTAGCTATGACTATATTCCCACTGGTTTATTTCTCAGTTTTGTCTGCAGTGCTGACACGTCTAACAAATTATACCCCCGAATGCAAACACTACATTGATGACTAAATAGTCAGCTTATTTATAAAATATGTATGCACTGGCTACTGCTACACCGTACAAAAGCAGCATTCTCATTGACATGGTACATTCAAAGTTTGCATACACACTGCTATCTACACCACAGCACACAGAGGGTGGCTCTATTCAACTGTGAAAGTGTGATTGGTAGGGAAAATAAACCTCCACTCATCCTCTTTACTTTGCATTTATAAGCACTCGTTATTGTAATATTTTCTTTGTATTTATTTTCTATCTGTTATTTTACCAGGTAAGTTGACTAAGAACACGTTCTCATTTACAGCAACGACCTGGGGAATAGTTACAGGGGAGATAATGACTCATAATATGCCACTTCTCCTCACCTTATCCAAAAAAGAGGACATTTCCAAGTCATTATCCCAGTCTCAGACAGTGTTATGCCTAAACACTCCTCACACTCTAACCATGAAGTTAATTTCAGCCTGTCAGTTCCAAGCTAATTAAAGGTTAATGGAGTCCCTCTGTCAGACTGTTGAATCTGTGTAATCCCCCTTAGGTTCCCCTCCGAGCTGAGGAGATCACTATCCCTGCCGATGTCACTCCAGAGAAGGTGCCCACACACATAGTGGACTACTCAGGTGAGGTGCTGCTCACTCAGTGGCCTAATACAACTCTCTTGCTATAGTCTGTGTATGTGCCTGTGCGTTTCTATGAAGACCGGATATCTTCCTAGCTGCCAGAAAGTCTTGTCTGCAAGCTAACAGAATGGCTGGTTAAGTGTAATTGCTTGCTTATTGGTCCAATTCAGTGCTGCTGCTGATGAGGTGCTGTAACTGTTATCAACTGGTTATCAGTTGATTAAATTGATTGCATTGTCTTGGCCCTACAGAAACGGAACAGACTGATGAGGTCCTCAGAGAGGAGATTATTAAGGTAAGGCTAGTTCTCAGTGTTGACCCACCTCTTCCTTAGCTGAACTGTACCAAGGGTGAAGTTTCCCCTAGGTACAGATCTAGGATCCGCTTCCCCTCCCTCAATCCTAACATTAACCATTAGTGGGGAAAATACTAAACTGACCCAAGATCAGCGTCTAGGGGAAACTTCACGCTACACCTAGCTGAACAGGTAGTGCTAAGCTATTAATCAAAATATCGGTTATTTTTCTGTTTTTAAACAACTAATTGACTGGCGTCGGTTAAGTCATTTTTTTGTTGTTTTTTTTCCCTGTGAGATCAATGCGCAGAAAACATGATAACATACTACAATCACCATAATCCATTGCGTGGCTACTTGTCTGGTCTGTTTCTTTTACGCCTGCCACGTAAGAGATAGAAGAATGTGCAATCAAGAGGGGATACATAGGGAGCAGTTGCTTTGCGAGGTATTGTTATTCAGCAGTCATAAAAGTATGCCTTATTTACAATGCAAACTACTAAAATAGTGATTTTTTTTCAGACAGCATAGGCAGCAGCTCTAAAGAGATGTGCTGATGACTTGGAATGAAATAATAGTGATCAAATAAAACAAATGTAATATACACAACATAAATATTTTATTAAAGTAATGTGAATAACTTTGTGTTGCCAAGGCAGCAGCTACTCTTCCTGGGGTCCGGCAAAATTAAGGCAGTTATACAATTTGAACAACATTACAATACATTCATTACAGAATTCACAACACACTGTGTGCCCTCACTTATTAACTGATGGTTAATAGGGGATACGCTGTAATGGGGAGTCACTACCATCATGGGACTTTTCTTTATTGTTTTATTCTGTGTTACAGCATTCAACCCACATAATGCATAGTGCATTTTTAATGTTTAAAAAACATTTTTTTTACTATTCTAACCGAAACCTAACAGACATCACAGTGCACTAATGAACAGGAGAAGCATCTGTAGATGACCAACAGTTGATCTCGCCTCATTATTTAATCATGTGTTGGAGTGAGCCTTTCCCAGCTGTACCTTACAAAATCACAATCATTTCAGTTCATTTGGAGAATGTGTTCGATTGCGTGCTTTAGTTGATGATAAAGACCTTGCACTCCAACCATGATCTCTCAACTCCTGCAGGCCAACGTGGTGTGTGTGGTCTATGACGTCACCCAGGAGGAAACTATAGACAAGGTATCCTCTCTCACACATGTACACTGTCTTTTATAGATCTTACATTTCCTTCTTGGAGAAACCAATATGGAAGCATTTGGCATGGTAGAACAAGCATTTGTATAATGTAGCCTACAGTATGGGATCAATATGATAAATGAGAGATTTTATTAGTGTTTTGCTATAATTTCTTATGCTACTCACTTTTCAGATCCGAACAAAATGGATCCCCTTGGTAAATGGCGAAGCAGAGAAGGGGAATAAGTATGTACATACTGTCGTTTCGATGACATTTGCTTTGAAGCTTGTGTACATCGTCCTTGCCTAAAAGTGTTGTGCTTGAACTAGCCTCTTTGGCCTTTTGTGTCATAAAACATTTAGATATCTTTGATCTTAAATTAATTCCTTATAATGTCACAGAGTTCCCATAATCCTAGTGGGGAATAAATCGGACCTTCGCTCTGGGAGCTCCATGGAGACCATTCTACCTATCATGAATCAGTTTTCTGAGATTGAGACCTGTGTAGAGGTAAGGCTTGCATCTCAAACTCACTCTGCTCTCTTCAGAGGCCTCCCCACTCACTCAGCGCAATGAGGACCTGATTTCGCACCAATAATTACTCCCACCGATCTTATGCAAACAATATTTAGTTGAACTGTTTTTGTTTGAACACACCTATGATGAAGCAAACCTGAGGTTTTGACTTTTCTCTCCCAAGTGTTCTGCCAAGAACCTGAAGAACATCTCTGAACTGTTCTACTACGCTCAGAAGGCTGTGCTCCACCCCACCGCCCCGCTCTACGACCCGGAAGACAAACAGGTCAGGGAGGACATTTTGAGGATCGCTTTATACCTTTGGAATGACCTGGTTTTATTGCGGAATCTTGCTTTGTTGAGTGTTAACTGTGTCTGTGTGCTGATGTTACTTCCAGTTAAAGTCCATGTGTGTCCGAGCACTCAGCCGAGTCTTCAGCATCTCAGACCAGGACCATGACCGCATCCTCAGTGACACTGAACTCAACTGCTTCCAGGTGAGAATCAAATAACACTCACCCATCCATTCTTTAATCTATCCACCATACGTCAATTAATCTAGTAATATATACACTGCTAATATATACACTAAAGTTTGGGGTCACTTAGAAATGTCCTTGTTTTTTGAAAGAAAAGCACATTTTTTTTGTCTATTAAAATAACTTCAAATTGATCATAAATACGCCTCACAAGTCCTCAACTGGCAGCTTCATTAAATAGTACCCGCAAAACACCAGTCTCAATGTCAACTGTGAAGAGGCGACTCTGGGATTCTGACCTTCTAGGCAGAGTTGCAAAGAAAAAGCCATATCTCAGACTGGCCAATATTTTTTTAATTAAGATGGGCAAAAGAACACAGACACTGGACACAGCAACTCTGCCTAGAAGGCCAACATCCCAGAGTCGCATCTTCACAGTTGATGTTGAGACTGGTGTTTTGCGTGTACTATTTAATGAAACTGCCAGTTGAGGACTTGTGAGGTGTCTGTATCTCAAACTAGACGCACTAATAATGTACTTGTCCTCTTGCTCACTTGTGCACCGGGGCCTCCCACTCCTCTTTCTATTCTGGTTAGAGCCGGTTTGAGCTGTTCTGTGAAGGGATTAGTACACAGCGCTGTATGAGATCTTCAGTTTCTTGGTAATTTCTCGCATGTAATTGCCTTCATTTCTCAGAACAAGAATAGACTGATGAGTTTAGAAGAAAGGTCTTTGTTTCCGGCCATTTTGAGCCTGTAATCGAACCCACAAATGCTGATGGTCCAGATACTCAACTAGTCTAAAGAAGGTCAGTTTTATTGCTTCTTTAATTAGAACAACAGTTTTCAGCTGGGCTAACATAATTGCAAAAGGGTTTTCTAATGATCAATTAGCCTTTTAAAATGATAAACGTGGATTAGGTAACACAACGTGCCATTGGAACACAGGAGTGATGGTTGCTGATAATGGGCCTCTGTATGCCTATGTAGATATTCCATTCAAAATCAGCCATTTCCAGCTACAATAGTCATTTACAACATTAACAATGTCGATACTGTATTTCTGATCAATTTGATGTTATTTTAATGGGCAAAAACGTGTTTTCTATCAAAAACAAGGACATTTCTAAGTGACCCCAAACTTTTGAACGGTAGTGTACATGCGCGCACCACACGTACATCCTTAAGAGAGAAATTGCAGGCAAGGTGTAAAACTGGCATGGCCATTGGAGCAGCCGGGTATAGTTCAACTCTTTGTGTGTGTGCGTGTGTGTGTGGTTCCTCAGAAATCGTGCTTCGGGAACCCTCTAGCCTCTCAAGCTCTGGAGGACGTGAAGACTGTGGTGTGGAAGAACACGAGCGATGGGGTGCAGGACAACGGCCTTACCCTGAACGGTGAGGGATGAACCCGACAGTGAGATGGCTCAGCCTTTGATGATATAGGACCTGTTGGGTTTAGCCTCTTGTGAAATTCAGTGTTGCCAGTAGCGCCAATAGTTAGTATGGAGCCGACGTGATAAGATGGCGACATAACAGACATGATTCTATTGTATCCTCTATCACCAGGCTTCCTGTTCCTCAACACGTTGTTCATCCAGAGGGGTCGGCACGAGACCACGTGGACCATCCTGAGGAAGTTTGGTTACGATGACTCGCTGGAGCTGACGGATGACTACCTATACCCACAGTAGGTGTTTTGGCTCCACTACTTTGTGTTACTGACCCAATCCCAGACGTGTTAGAGACAGTTGGTTACCTCCCCCATGTTGTAATGTGATATTGAAGATGATACTGTATGAGTATTGTCTCAAAGGTTTTTGGTGAGTCAGTGTTTTCCAGAAAACATCCTGGCTTTACACGATTTATGTTCATTTATCAAGCCAGAGCGATAGATCGTTCCGTTAGCTAAACCTCAGGCAAGTAACGTCTTGTGGGTTTGTGTGTGTGTGTACGATAAGCCCAGGTATGTATATGGCTGTTTGTTGTGTGTTGCTAGGTTACGGGTGCCCGTGGGCTGCACCACCGAGCTCAATCATCTGGGTCACCAGTTTCTCCAGAGGCTGTTTGACAAGTATGACGAGGTGTGTGACCGCCTCAGTGGCATCAATCAGGAAGTCCATTTATTTATATCCATCTGTCTATTTGTCAACAATGCACTAAGCAGGTTATATTTTAAGTGGAAGAGAATACACATTTTTAAGTAGAACGCCCCCAGTTCATTTTAGGCATTGAAATGTAACCCCACTCCAACAGCATGGCTGTTTTTAGGGCTGCTGAAAGTTAGGGCTTAGTGGTGTGTTTTACCCCTCTAACAATATTTATTTTTACACCAGGATAAGGACTCTGCCCTCTCTCCCGCGGAGCTCAAGAATCTCTTTAGTGTGTTTCCCTACATGCCCTGGGGCGCAGACGTGTACACGGCTGTCTCAACCACAGACGAGGGTTACATCTCCAATCATGGCTACGTGTGTCAATGGACGTGAGTATTGACCCTTGTTCGCTTTGAAGCTATCTTGGTATGTACAGTGCCTTCGGAAAGTATTCAGACTCCTTGACTTTTCCTCAATTCTGTTACGTTACAGCCGTATTCTGAAATGGATTACATACATTTAAAAAATCTACACACAATACCCCATAATGACAAAGCACAAACAAGTTGTTAGAAATTTTAGCAAATTTATTACAAATAAAAAAACAGATACCTTATTTACATAACTATTCAGAACCTTTTCTATGAGACTCGAAGTTGAGCTTAGGTGCTTCTGTTTCCATTGATCATCCTGGATATGTTTCAACAACTTGATTGGAGTCCACCTGTGGTAAATTCAATTGATTGGGCATCATTTGGAAAGGCACACACCTGTCTATATAAGGTCCCACAGTTGACAGTGCATGTCAGAGCAAAAACCAAGCCATTAGGGTTGAAGGAATTGTCCGTAGAGCTCCGAGACAGGATTGTGTCGAGGCACATATCTGGGGAAGGGTATGAAAAAATGTCTGCAGCATTGAAGGTTCCCAAGAACACAGTGGCCTCCAAGTTTGGAACCACCAAGACTCTTCTTTGAGCTGGCCGGCCGGCCAAACTGAGGAATCATTAAATAAAGGTTAAATACGTTATTGGTCAGGGAGGTGACCAAGAACCCGATGGTCACTCTGATAGAGCTCTAGAGTTCCTCTATGGAGATGGTAGAACCTTCCAGAAGGACAACTAGCTCTGCGGCACTCCACCAATCAGGCTTTTATGGTAGAGTGGCCAGACGGAAGCCACTCCAGTAAAAGGCACATGACAACCCGCTTGGAGTTGCCAAAAGGCACCTAAAGACTCTCAGACCAAGGACTGATGAAACCAAGATTGAACTCTTTGGCCTGAATACCAAACGTCATGTCTGGAAGAGACCTGGCACCATCCCTACGGTGAAGCATGGTGGTGGCAACATGCTGTGGGGGTGTTTTCCAGTGGCAGGGACTGGGAGACTAATCAGGATCAAGGAAAAGATGAACGGAGCAAAGTACAGAGATCCTTGATGAAAACCTGCTCCAGAGCGCTCAGGACCTCACTGGGGGGGAAGGTTCACCTTCCAACAGGACAAAGACCCTAAGCACACAGCCAAGACAATGCAGGATTGGCTTCGAGGCAAGTCTTTGAATGTGCTTGAGTGGCCCAGCCAGAGCCCGGACTTGAACCTGATCGAACATCTCTGGAGAGACCTGAAAATGGCTGTGCAGCAATGCTCCCCATCCAACTTGACAGAGCTTGAGAGGATCTGGGATAAAAAATGGGATAAACTCCCCAAATACAGATGTGCCAAGCTTTGTAGCGTCATACCCAAGAAGACTCGATGCTGTAATCGCTGCCAAAGGTGCTTCAAAAAGTACTGAGTAAAGGGTCTGAATACTTATGTCAATGTGATATTTAAGTTTTTTATTTTTAGAAATTAGCAAACATTTCAAAACCTGTTTTTGCTTTGTCATTATGGGATATTGTGTGTAGATTGATGAGAGGGGGAAAAAAACAACATTTTAATCAATTTTAGAGTAAGGCTGTAATGTAATAAAATGTGGGATAAGTCGAGGGGTCTGAATAAGGCACTGTAGCTTTGTGTGTATGTCAACCATGGGGGTTTTTATGTTTAGAATTTCAGTGTAAGGAGGTCCGTGAGTACAAATGAATGTGTTAGGGGATTTAGGTTAGGACAGTGAGTGTTCCTATTCCCTCCTCCAATTTCACCAATGTGACTTCTCTCCATATACAGGCTTTCAGCGTACCTTGATATCCATCGCTGTCTGGAGTACTTGGGATACCTGGGCTACCCTATTCTCACTGAGCAGGACTCCCAAACCACTGCAGTCACAGGTCTGTGCCTGTATGCATGTCAACACATCTTTTTTTTCCTTTCTTTTTTTTTACATTGCTGCAAGTAGCCTCTCTAGGAAAATAGACTGTATGTTAACAAGAACCTATAATCCTTGTGCCGCAGTAAACCTCACTCGCTGTACATAGAGGAGGATTAGAACTATAATCTGGTTCACTATAGGCCTTACAGACAGAATTATATCCAGTACATGTATGCTTTCTGAGGATGTGCAGTGACTCTGAAAGGTCAACTTTGAATATGCTATTTGACTGGTGCGAAGACTACCAGAGTGTGTGTTGTGTAGTTATTATATGCGATGATTAAACAAAATTCACACATTTATTTGAGGGTACCAATAATGCCGTAGTCGCATTCCTTCAATTGGTCAATTAGTCAATTAACCTCAACCCATCATCCAGTGAAACCGAGTGGGATTGTTTGAAGCGAAAACCTGCATCCACAGGGGTGCTTCAGGAACGCTGGTTGGTATGTGTGTCTGTGTGTGTAAAACTGAGGGCGTGGCTGCATGGGGTAGCAGGATTAGGGTAGGGTGACGTAAGTCTCACACCCACTCAGCCTGTGCCGTAGAGTCAAAAAGGTTTAGCTCACGCGGCTATAAATGTGGGAGAGGTCCTACCACCTCAGATCAGATTAAAAATGTATCCTGCGTTACCCACAAGGGGAAATACGATTATGTTTGAAATGCTTTGATAGCGCTCCATCATATTAATCAATAGTTCCCTGTCCTGACATGTCTGTTTCTCCGTGTATATGTACTCCCTGTGATTTCGGTGTGTGTGTCTGTGTTGGCGCTATCCGTGTGTGTTCCTCTGCAGTGACGCGGGAGAAGGCTGTGGACCTGGAGAAGGGCCAGACTCAGCGGTCAGTGTTCCTTTGTAAGGTGATCGGGCCACGGGGTACTGGGAAGTCTGCCTTCCTCCAGGCCTTCCTTGGCCGAAATACAGCGGTACGATCATCTCACTGTTGACCTGTTATTTAGACTAAATAGCGATACAGAATCACACATTCCTGGAGGATCCGTTTTGTACTTTGTTACTAGTAGTACGCATTGAACTCTTCATTGTAAACCATTCCGCTTTGTCAATACGTGTTCGAGCTGAGAAATGATGTTGAAAGCCCCAACTACTAGCATTGCTACAACTAATGATAAGAGTAACAGTCGGTGTGTTTGTTTCAGAGAGAGGAGCTTTCCACCGGTGCCTTTTCCCTCTACACCATAAACACTGTCCAAGTTAGCAACCAGGAGAAGTTCCTCATCGTGAGTTCCGTACCTTTTTACTTTCACCTCAACTCTGACCCCTGACCTTCGGTAGAGTGCATTAGCCTCACCTCCCATCTGTCGTCTTCCCCTGGCAGCTCTATGAGGTGGACGTGGAAACAAAGTTTCTAAAGGAGTCGGACGCGGTGTGTGACGTAGCCTGTCTCATGTATGATGTCAGCGACCCCCACTCCTTTGACTACTGTGCCAGCATCTACAAGGTGTGTGGCATCTCATGTCCTCTTCAGAGCATCTCTGGTTTTCACAGATATGATCAGGAATCTGTTCAATGTTTCACTCTTCTCTTTTTCTCTCCCTTCTTTCTTCCCCACATCCTCTTTCTCATTGCCGTATCCCATTTTGTCTTCATCCACATCTGTCTACTTTCCTTTCTGTAGCAACACTACATGGACAGCAGTATTCCCTGTGTGATGGTGGCCTCCAAAGCGGACCTCCCCGAGGTGAGACAGCTCCACGGGATGACTCCGGCAGAGTTCTGCTACAAACACCGACTGCCTCCGCCGCTCCCCTTCTCCGGCCTGTCCCTGGACTCCACCAGCAAGAACATCTACACCAAGCTGGCCTGGGCCTCCATGTTCCCGTACGTATGAGTTATTTGATTTTCACATTTGGCAAAGTGTTGGTCCCTCTGTGATTCACTCACCATTTAATCTATAGTTTCGCGGTTCAGTGTTGAGAAACTGGAAAATCATGTCACTTTTTTTCATGTCTGCACCTCGCGGTTTCATATGTCCTTTCATTGACGCCTTTGTCTCCCCCCCACAGACACCTGAACGGCTCCGACATGAGCAACACATCCTTCTGGCTGAGAGTGACGCTAGGAGCAGCAGTGGTCGCGGTCCTAGGCTTTGCCATGTACAGAGCTTTCGCCCGACAGAAATGACTAGGGTCCTGACCGGAGCCCGCCTTCCCTCTTTTTCCCTCAACCCCAATCTCCAGACCAATCCTCCAGACCAAGCACCTAGACACACTAGACCAGACAGACAAAACACAGAAACATTTTACTTTGTCATGATTTATACCCTAACCTCCCCTCTCCTCGTCTTTGCTCTGCTCTTCCAGTCTACTCCAGTTAGTCACGTCTTCTTGACTGACTGTAATAATCTCAGTCAAAATGGAGGAGCGTGACCATATCTCTCACCCTCTCCTGGCCACCTTTGCTCGCTCTGCCTTATGGTGTCAAAATCCAGGCTAAGGCGGTAGCCTCCCTGTGCGCAATGCAACGATTCCCCCAAGAGCTGCTACGAATATGTGGGTGCTTTATTAAATGGGGATATACAGATACAAGAACAGAGACATTTCAAACCCAAGACTTTTCCATATGTTCAGGAGGATGGATAGATGTATTTTTAATGTGTGGTCTTTCCTAAGGAAAATAATCTCAAAATGTAATAGCAATTTGGAAGAACATATCAAACTTTAAAAAGTCTGGTGCTGGTTAGAAACCAAAATGGCAAATTCAAACAGTCCATATCGCGGGGGGGGGGGTGAAGACGAGCCTTAGAGCACAAGTTATGGAGGACCCTGCTGCAAGGATGTAACCGAGCGTCAGACACTCTGAGCGGGCACAGGAAGTCCCCTGCAGAAGCTAAAGACTTGTCTTCCCATTGACCAAGCCACTGAGATAGACTTTCAGACCTGATTTGCCAAATACAGAAGCCGCTCTCTTACGGACCGTTCCAGTAAAATACATGCTTATCACTCCATTAGCTTCTGCTACAATACTACAGTTGTGGGTGAAATGATCTAGATACATTTATTTATGTAAAAAAAAAAAAAAAAAATAGCAGTAGTTGTGGCTTGCCAGATTAGAATTGAGAAGGAAGCAATGTCTTGTTGAGAGAAGTGACTATATTGTATTAGACTGATGAAAAAGAAACACTGAACTCTGTAATGCATCCTCCTTACTCAAAGTAATCAGTCATGTTAAAACAGCCAAATCATTTTTATTTTATGGTATTAATACTAAATCCTGCCCCGTGCACAAATTAACGCTTTGAATGATCATTATAAGGAAAATATCTGCCTCCCCTTGTCTTGGCTTTTATGTGCATTCACCATAAATTGGAACTTAGGCCCCAAATGTTATTTCTGCTAAATCATCCACGTGTGTGTGTGTGGGTGCACATGTATATTTGCATGTGTGCATACATGGACCTGTGTGTCAAGATTTTGATTGTATAATTAATTATCCCTTTTTTTTTCTTTTTCTTTTTTAAATATGGGAATCATACATTTTTATTGGTTGGTTATTTTAGTTGGGGACCTGCTATTGCCACAGAAAAAAAATTATGTGGATCTTATTGATTGAAAGTGATATAAAAACAACTAAAGTGAAATGCTGAATAAAACAAAACAAGGATTGTTTACTGTTTTGCCAAACTTCTATCCTTGACTGTCAGACTGTTTGAGTATTAGAGTGTGTTGTTGGTGCGTGAGTAAAATCACTGGGGAAGCCAAGCCCCCACCCCTCAAAAAAAATATATATAAGCCATATTACAACCTATGTGTTGTGATAATTGCATTGTTTGTTCTATAACCTGTTAATTCGTATGCCCTGCGATAGTGACATATAGGACTAAAGGCAGAGATAATAAGAAGACAGTGGTAGAATAAATTCAATCACACCTTTTGTTTTATCCCAAAACCTGGATAGCAACCTCTGTCCAGTGACGTCCAGAAAGCATATTACCTGTACAGCAACAGACAGTTACATGACCTACAGCATGGTCAAGCAAGTTAATGTTTCTGACATTTTCGGACCACTGAACAAGTATTGATTTAGAGTTACTGCAAGTTACAAAGCCAACACGAGGTGCCTCTGCTATTCCAGCACCATTTGAACTTCAACATTTCGACATCATCAAATCAACTCTGCTAAGTCTTAAGACAGTGACAACTAAAATATACCAAAAAAAACAATTTAGTCCAATCAACATAGGCTAAATATGTGGCTGTCCATGGTTCTGATTTCTGTGTGTGTGTGTGTGTTCATGCAAGTAGAAAACATTTTTTTTTTTATTTAACCTTTTATTTAACCAGGTAGGCAAGTTGAGAACAAGTTCTCATTTACAACTGCGACCTGGCCAAGATAAAGCAAAGCAGTGCGACACGAACAACAACACAGAGTTACACATGGAATAAATAAACATACAGTCAATAACACAATAGGAAAAAAAGTCTATATACAGTGTGTGCAAATGAGGTAAGATAAGGGAGGTAAGGCAATAAATAAGCCATAGTGGTGAAATAATTACAATTTAGCAATTAAACACTGGAGTGATAGATGTGTAGAAGGTGAATGTGCAAGTAGAGATACTGGGGTGCAAAGGAGAAAAAATAATAATATGGGGATGAGGAAGTTGGATGGGGTATTTACAGGTGGGCTATGTACAGGTGCAGTGATCTGTGAGCTGCTCTGACAGCTTGTGCTTAAAGTTAGTGAGGGAGATATGAGACTCCAGCTTCAGTGATTTTTGCAATTCGTTCCAGTCATTGGCATCAGAGAACTGGAAGAAAAGGCAGCCAAAGAAGGAATTGGCTTTGGGGATGACCAGTTAAATATACCTGCTGGAGCACCTGCTACGGGTGGGTGCTGCTATGGTGACCAGTGAGCTGAGATAAGGTGGGGCTTTACCTAGCAAAGACTAAAAGATGACCTGGAGCCAGTGGGTTTGGCAACGAATATGAAGCTATATGGGGCTTTGGTGAAATACATTGTGAAGTAGAAAAACATGTTAACTCACCCTACTTGTAGAGAAATGCCAATGCCATCCTCTCTCTTCCATGTTGATGAAACGGTCTATCACTCTGTCATACAGTACACTTTAAAAAAAAAATGGTCCTATGCTACCTGGCTAATTGCTTGCTTGCCAGCCTACCTTCCAATCGTGGAAACCTTAGCTAGTTCACATTAGCCTTCTACATCTGGCTACATATTGAACTTCCATCCTCTCAGGCCAGAAGCACAACAATGTATGAATTAATGGTTGGACCAGAATCACTGTTATAATCATTGGCCAGTATGGAGAATTAAGTAAAACCACATGTCCAAATACCTTATCTCCATCCATGGCTAATTAAGGAAATGGACAATTTTAGCTAGCTAGACACTGGAGGACAACAACACAACGAGATGCAACAGTTTGTGTTTTTCTGTCAGTGATGTATGCTCTCAATGGGCTTTGATAGGAGTGACTCCAAATCCCCGCTGAGTCTGGCACTTTTTTTTGTGCGCCAGGACCATTCACAGTTTAGTATAGTTTTTTTGTTGTCAAGGGAGACCAGGTGCTCTCTGGCTTCTGTGCTATGGGCAGCAACAATGTCATACTTGTTTGGACCAGACAGCATCATATACAGTTATAGTCGGAAGTTTATATACACCTTAGCCAAATACATTTGAACACAGTTTTTCACGATTCTTGACATTTAATCCTAGTGAAAATTCCCTGTCTAAGGTCAGTTCGGATCACCACATTATTTTAAGAATGTGAAATGTCAAAAAAATAGTAGAGAGAATGATTTATTTCAGCTTTTATTTCTTTCATCACATTCCCAGTGGGTCAGAAGTTTACATACACTCAAATTAGTATTTGGTAGCATTGCCTTTAAATTGTTTAACTTGGGTCAAACGCTTCAGGTACCCTTCCGCAAGCTTCCCTCAATAAGTTGGGTGAATTTTGGCCCATTCCTCCTGACAGAGCTTGTGTAACTGAGTCAGGTTTGTAGGCCTTCTTGCTCGCACACGCTTTTTCAGTTCTGCCCACAAATATTCTATTGGATTGAGGTCAGGGCTTTGTGATGTCCACTCCAATATCTTGATTTTGTTGTCCTTAGCCATTTTGCCACAACTTTGGAAGTATGCTTGGAGTCATTGTCCATTTGGAAGAAACATTTACGACCAAGCTTTAACTTCCTGACTGATGTCTTAAGATGTTGCTTCAATATATCCACACAATTTTCCAACCTCATGATGCCATCTATTTTGTGAAGTGCACCAGATCCTACTGCAGCAAAGCACCCCCACTACATGATGCTGCCACCCCCGTGCTTCATGGTTGGGATGTTGTTCTTCGGCTTGCAAGCCAAACCCTTTTTCTTCCAAACATAATGATGGTCATTATGGCCAAACAGTTCTATTTTTGTTTCATCAGGCCAGAGGACATTTCTCCAAAAAGTACAATCTTTGTCCCCATGTGCAGTTGCAAACCGTAGTCTGTTTTTTTTTATGGTGGTTCTGGAGCAGTGGCTTCTTCCTTGCTGAGCGGCCTTTCAGATTATGTCGATATAGGACTCATTTTACTGTGGATATAGATAAGTTTGTACCCGTTTCCACAAGGTCCTTTGCTGTTGATCTGGGATTGATTTGCACTTTTTGAACCAAAGTATGTTCATCTCTAGGAGACAGAACGTGTCTCCTTCCTAAGCAGTATGATGGCTGCGTGGTCCCATGGTGTTTATACTTGCGTACTATTGTTTGTACAGATGAACGTGGTACCTTCAGACGTTTGGAAATTGCTCCCAAGGATGAACCAGACTTGTGGAGGTCTTTTGATTTTCCCATAATGTCAAGCAAAGAGGCACTGAGTTTGAAAGTAGGCCTTGAAATACATCCACAGGTACACCTCCAATTGACTCAAATGATGTCAATTAGCCTATCAGAATCTTCTAAAGCCATGACAAAATTTTCTGGGATTTTCCAAGCTGTTTAAAGGTACAGTCAACTCAGTGTATGTAAACTTCTGACCCACTGGAATTGTGATCTGTCTGTAAACAATTGTTGGAAAAATTACTTGTGTCATGCACAAAGTAGATGTCCTAACCGACTTGCCAAAACTATAGTTTGTTAACAAGAAATTTGTGGAGTGGTTGAAAAACGAGTTTTAATGACTCCAACCTAAGTATGTAAACTTCCGACTTCAACTGTAGATCGCCTCCACAGAGAGGAGACAGAGAGGCGCTGTTTCGCTCAAATGCTTTGTCCTGTGAGATTCATTCAGCTGGAACATTATGAAACACAGAGAGACAAAAGATGAATTATTTTGTTATTTATTTGTCACTTTCTTTGGGAAGCCTGGCTTCCCTTTGAAATCCATTAAAACACACCACTAGTGTTCACTGGTTCAATGTGTGTTTAATGTGAGGGCCAAAAGCAAATGGCTAAATATCAAATAGATTTTCTGCAAAACTCCACGTAAAAGTATACAGGTTTTACATAAATGCATAATAAATGCAAACAGCATAACCAGTCACACCATTCTATCAGGTGCCCTCTGCTTATTTACCTATTTTTTCGAACTTTTTGCACGTGAGCAGTTGGCGTCCTCTGAATTTAATTAGGCAACTTTGCAGTTTGGAATACTATATGGACATGTCACTACTATATTGTGACCAAAAAGTTTCACAAATTCAAAAACGGCAACCTTTTAAAACACATTTTATATTTGGAATGAACTCCTGTCTCGACTCCAGTGCATATTTGCCATGAAGAACTACTGAACGCAAAATAGCTGTTCACTTAGGCTACCTTGGGCACAGGCAGCTGTGAAGTTGAAATGGTAGGATAGACCTACCAGGCCAACCAAGAGTTTTTCTTTTACAAGCAGAAAGTTGCATAGCTGAATAACTGAAATATTGATGTTTAAAGTTCAAAAGTAATAGAAAATAAATGCTAAACTACTTTGAAGAAAATAACTTTTGAATATTCTTATCCTTTTAGAAACATTTTAACTGCACTGAAAACCGCATGAAAATATGGAGAGTGACCAGGAGATGGAAGTGTCGAGTTAACTTCAGGTAGAAAAAAACTGTTTTCTTTAGGGGTGGCATCCTTTCCTTGTCCAAATCCCATCTGCACTGTACAGCAGGACAGAAAAAAAGCGATGGCTTAAAACAGATGCTCCGCTCAACAAATAATGTTGCTTCACCTATAGTTTAGGCCTACATTACAGAGACATGATACAAGGAAATTAGCGAAGGATGCTTCTTTAACTCGACTCAGTTCCTGACCTGTAGATCGGTTTTAAGTGCTTGGTTCAGGATTTGTCAAATATACTTTCTTTGAAGGTGTACCTTGAGAACACAAATTACAAGTCTAGTTTATTTAACAACACTGTTTTTTTAATACTCCGCCATTGTTGGTAATTGATTGGCACATGTTCTAAAACTGTAATAGCTTCGTCAGTTTGTGTAGGTAGTGTTATGTATGGTTGTAGTGTTGGTTGATGTCTGTTTTTGTCTTAAGACGTGATGTTCTAACTGTAGCGTAGGCCTACATCTAGTAAATAAAATAAAAGGCCATGAAGTGGGCTTTCTATGACCCCAGTTCTAGGTAATCAGTCAAATATGGCATTTTTAGGTCTACGGTAGCTAATAGTTTCAGTCAATCCGTATAAACCACAAAACATGTATTCATTATGTTACCAATTTGGATACCGGGGCGAATAACTTCATACGAGTCGAACATTTTCAGCTGGTTGCAGATGTCAAGGAAGCTCTCCTTTTGACTCGTTTTATATGCTTAGAATTGAGATAATAATTGTTTCATTCCTCAATCGCCCCTCGATTACGTAATCTGCAATTTATTCAAATGAGTGTTGCGAACGGTCGTTTAGACATGTACGCCTACGTATGTTTAAAATGCGCGTGAAGTTGTGACACATATTTCGATGAGAAAAGTTTATTGTATTATAAACAGTTTCAAAAGTAATGCAATACATAGTCCGCAGTGTATTACAAATAGACTGAATTAATTGAACATGGTTGGTTTTCAAAGTAGTAGCATTAATTAATTGACCATGGTTGGTTTACAAAGTAGTAGCATAGAGTCCGCATTTAGAGCCATTACGCATCACTTGAAAATCTTGCTGACGTCCATTGCCTACACAGTTCTATACATTGTATAGTTTAACAATGCTCGCTATTGAAACGTGTGTTTTCAGAATGACCTCGTCCAAGGAGAACAATAACTATTCACTTGTTCCAATAGCCTAAACAATAATAATTCCAGATTAGTGTCACATATATTTTCTAACAGGTCCATATGCTACAGGTTTCCAAAGATCACAGAGGATTAATAGCGTACATAGTAGCCCAACAATTAATGCTGTCACACACCAACACTTTAATTCCAGACCCTCTTTTACAGCATCAATGGAGTGGAAAACAATAGGTAAAAACGTATAAGTTCCCATGAGACCATACAAAAATAATATTACATATACGAAAAACATTTCCTCAAAGTATTTACAGTGACTTTTATTATAATAAGTCTCTCTGAAATGTCCATTTACTTCTTCTTTGCGGCTTTCTTAGCTGCGGCCTTGGGTTTGGGTTTCGCAGCTTTGGCCTTCTTGGGTTTCGTTGCCTTGGCTGGTTTGGCTACCTTGGTTTTCTTTGCTACTTTCTTCGGCTTTGGTGCCGCTTTCTTCGGGGACTTTTTCACTTTCTTCACTGCCACTTTTGCTTTCTTGGCTTTTACTGGTGATTTGGCCACCTTCTTGGGCTTTGCAACCTTCTTGGGCTTGGCGGCTTTAACAGGCGACTTCTTTGCTTTCACAACGGCTTTAACTTTAGGTGCCTTTTTGGTGTCCTCTGCTTTCGCCAGTTTGAAGGAGCCTGACGCGCCGATGCCTTTGGTGTGGCGCAGGACCCCTTCACTCACCATCCTCTTCAGGGACAGCTTAATCTGAGAATCGGCATTGTCCCCCACCTTGTAGTGGCTTTTGATGTACTTCTGGACAGATTGTCTGGACGCACCTCCACGGCTTTTATCTGCATGGACAGCTGCCTTAATCATATCCGAGTATTTCGGGTGTGAAGCAGGTTTCTTGGGTGCCTTCGCCTTTTTTGCCTTTGGGGCTGGAGCTGCCGCCGTCTCTGCCATAGTTGACTCGTGAGATTTGTTGAATTCTGTGAGAATATGCAGTTCAGTTCAAGTATTCCCGTCTGTCACAAAACGTCAAAAGCTGCTAAATAAATATTTCCCAACTTGTAATAGTCCTGGAAAGGTCCAGGTTAGCTAAAACGCAGAGCTTTATAATACAAAAAGTTGATGTAAATTTGCCACACACGATGGCGCGTCACAGCTGATTTTCTATTAAGGCATCTTATTCTACAAACGTTCCTCTGACTTTATGAAGCGGACGCGCGGACGTGATTGAGAACACCAACCGCCAGCAGCTGATCCAGCAGGCTCCATGGAACTCACGTCGTCCCGTTTGTGTTTCTTCATCCTCGAACTCTTGCTAAATTTAAAAAGTATTGAATTGCATATGTCTACAAAATCGACTGGCTTGAAAGTAGACACTTTGGGCTTTACGGGCATATTCATATTTTTATAGAATTCGCTGACCGATAAACTTTTATTTCATGAAAACCTTCCCGAAGCACTGCGCGTTGTTATCAATATTGAAGAATTCCTATTAAATTGACCCAAACAGACAGAACCGACGATACAAATGACGAATGCATAATGAAAATGAATCAATACTTTAACGAATGCACATGGTTTGACCCGTGCAACAGCTCGTTTTTGCTTTTAATACACCGATATAATTTTCGAACTAACACAGCCCGGCCATTGACTTTGAGTGACGTGGTCGAGATTATTTACTGTTAAACCTCCTATAAATAAATGACAGAATATCTGATGTATGGGTAAAGCATCTGCTGTTAATATAGATTTATATAGGCTTTTAGTGGAATGGTTACGTTTAATTTCTTTGATGTTTTAAGGCAGAATTGGGAATAAACAAACTGGCACTATGCTTCTTGCGACTGTGCTCCATTGTCAGGAAAGTTGCCAACACCTTCAAAGATCTGCTTCTCTGATAATAATTCACAGAATCTGTCAACATTTTCATCAAAGAAACATGATTATCTGATATTTGACGTGGTATTCGCTCAAGTGTGAGTGACAACTATCTACACAAAACTAAACCTATCATTTAACGTAGGGCGCATTGATGACATTCTTTTGTTCAGTGGCTGGTAGTCTATAGGAGCGTCGACTGAACAACATGACTACGCGTGGATCAACACATATTTCCCACTGCTATAAATGTTTAATGCGCAGTGATACAGGCTACATTTGTTACAACAGGAAACATTGCAATTGTTTGTTTTTATTTCAGATTTTCGTCTGATATTTTTTCCCTGTAGCTCAAACGCCATCTTGGATCCCTTAGTAAAAGTCACATTACTTTTTAATTCATTTTCTGATATTAGGCCTTTATGACTGTTTTCAATAAAGTAATTGTGACGTGCTATTTTTCCTAATATATATATTTTTTTGAATCACAACTTTTTATGTCATACTTTACAGTTGGTCCATAACGTGACATAACACTGTCAAGCAGGTTTAGGCTAAGTGTAGCAGGTGGTGTTTCCAATTTTGACCATTATTCAAGTCGTAGGATACCTAGTTATGCCAATAGCCCACTAGTCATCAAAGCGTATGTATTCCAAATCTTATGAAAAATGTATTCAAAATCTTATGGAATAGACTGCACAAAGACGGACCACGACTATACAGTTTTGCTGTATGCTCTCTCTCTCTCTCCTTCCTCGCTCTGACCCTTTCTCTCCTCCCTCTCTCAGATGAGTAGCCTATAAATGCGTGTGCGACAGTATGTGTGGGTTAGTGGGTGAATGAGTGAGTGTTCATGAGGAGCGCGCTAAATGAACGAATGAATGCGCGCGCACTGTCGTTAGGTTTGTAGTGAAAATGTGTATTCACGCTGACGAGTGCCAACAGTGGTCGACCTCTTTCGGACGTTCATGGCCTCCTTAATCGATATTTGTCAATTTTCTTATGGTCACAGAACACTCAAAAGTGTCAAAAGAAGGGTAGTTCTTCCGTCGGGGGTTGTGCCTAGGGTTTGGTGCTGAAAACAGCACCCAAACGCACTTCTCCCGCTTCAAGGCCACTCCCTCCTTTCACCGACAGAGGGACGTCTTTAACAATGGACGGACGGCCTGTTGGGTCAACAGAATCCATCGCATTATTCTTTGTTTATTTGAAGAACATAATGAATCAGTAGTCAATGCGCCAACTGTAGGGTTTGTAAATTAATTGACCTATGGCTACTGTAAACATACCCTCACTTGAATCTGTGCAGGATCTACAGCCATTTGTAACACCTCGCAATCATTGCATAATAGTGCCATATTTGGGTGTTTTGCTCCTGTTTCTGATGTAAGGTGTGTTGTGATTGTTAGATGTAGGAAATTTACAATTATTGATTAATGATGGTGATGGTTGTTAGAATGATGGAATTAGTAATAATAAGTAACATAATTGTGCATTATTGTCTGAGATTAATTGTATTTTTTTATCAATAATTATTATGACAGGCATAGGCAATCAAGAACTTATTAACTTATTAACAATGAACTTTTGCAGACAGTGCAGCCTAACGATAAGAACACTGTTAAGAAAACACAATTGTTATTCATCATTTTTCTTATGACAACTCCCTGTCATGCCCCTATCCTGCAGAGCTTTAATAATAATTACATATTTCAAAGCTTGCATATTCAGAAAACAAAGTTCACAATACTTTAAGAAGTATAGGCGATTCAGGTAGTTTACAATACTTTAAGAAGTATAGGCAAGTCAGGTAGTTTACAATACTTTAAGAAGTATAGGCGATTCAGGTAGTTTACAATACTTTAAGAACTATAGGCAAGTCAGGTAGTTTACAATACTTTAAGAAGTATAGGCAATACAATTTTAAGAACTATAGGCAAGTGAGGTAGTTTACAATAAGTTTGCATTCATAGTTTACAATACTTTAAGTATAGGCAATATATTTACAATACTTTAAGAGATAGGAATTCAGGTAGTTTACAATAAAGTATAGGCATAGTGTTTACAATACTTTAAGAAGAAATTAGTTTACAATACTTTAGTCAAGTTAGTTTAGGTATAGGCATCAATAAAGAACTATAGTATCCCACATATTGTCAATATATTCAAATAAAGCATTGTGTCAGAAATTCTTAGTCTTAGGTACATCTAAATGTATCCCTTTGCCAAATAGTAATTTTAGCCTTTTATTAAACCCTCCCTGGATCTGGCGTGCGGTGCCGCAGTCTCAAAGTATTATGGGAAATGTCAATCTCCATGTTGCTCAAGTCTTGTGTGTTTGTTATGGATGGTTGCCATGGAACCATTGTCTTAGGGTGTAAACAAATACAGCAAATTGGATCTACATATTACGTTATATGAAAAGGTTTCCATCTGAGACCCTCAACTGTAGTTAAATACTTTTGTGGCTTTTGTCACTCTTGAATACATTCAGATGAAGTGCACATGAAAGAGTAAGTCAATTATCCTGAGGTGCACTGTAAAACTATTTTGTTTGATGTTATGTCCTTACACAGTTGTTCTGTGTTCACTCACACGCATGCTGTCACTGTGTGTGTTTACTTTTGACAGTTGTGACAACACGTGCGTCTGTGTGAGCAGGTGACGGAGAACGAGTGTAGCAGCCTGCAGCACAACCCCCATACACACACACACACACACACACACACACACACACACACACACACACACACACACACACACACACACACACACACACACACACACACACACACACACACACACACACACACACACACAACGCCACACAGAGAGCAGTTTGTCTGTATGGGGCACCAGCCAAAGGCTCTCTTTGTGAGTCACTCGACCTTCCTGCCCCCTAAATGTGTGTGTGTGCATGAGGGTGTGTGTGCATCTCCCCCTGAGCTGAGTATTTAGAGCAGGTAACTTATTTCCACTGTGACAGCTGTCGCCCCCTCCCCCCCTGACAGTCCCCTTATCTGAAAAGCACCTGTGTGATGTCAGTCAAGCCAGTAGACTTAGTCTGATCAAGACTATTCTAGCCATTATAGTCCATGCCTTTGATCCACGATAAGGATATAACCATTAACTTACCCTTTATTGCTTTTGAGTTGATATGTCGTGTCAGCAGAAGTATGTTTCATTTCAGTTTAACACCGAAATTGAATATATAAGGACCACTTTCAATTTGATCACATGCTATAACCATTCTATCACAGTGTTTTTAGGAAAGGCCTTTGATCTTTTCATCGTGTAGCAGGTCCCTTTCTAGAGCAGCGTACATCTTAGCTGACATCACGAGCACTGAAAACATTAGGCTACATATTCTACAGCTCTCAGTAAGTTAATGCCGTAAAGTTGTGTGGCCAATGGGCATCTTGTTTTTGGACCAGCAGCTGAGGTCCAAGACTGTCAAGGCTTTTTCTCTGTTGGTCATCTAGATGTATCCTAGCTCCCTCTTTCAGCACCGATTTGGTGTTGAGGTGAAATATATTGATCATATTTCACTGGAGCGTAGTTAAGTGTTATGAAACCATTCTAATCTTCAGAATTATTTTGTAAACCCGTCGTTATTTACAGAGCCTAACAATGTCATGATGTGTGAGCATTGGTTAAGCTTCAAACATAAAGCTTGGTTGCTGACTGACAGATATCACGACCTGGTTTGACATAGTAAATCATTGTATTTTTCACATGCGCCGAAGAAGGTGTAGTAGACCTTACCGTAAAATGCTTGCTTACAAGCCCATAAACAACAATAAAATTTTAAGAAAATAAGAGTTAAAAAAATATTTACTAAATAAACTAAAGTAACACAATACAATAACGAGGCTTTATACAGGCGGTACCGGTACCGAGTCAATGTGTGGGGGTGCAAGTTAGTCGAGGTAATTGAGGAAATATGTACCTGTAGGTAGGGGTAAAATGACTATACATAGATAATAAACCGTGAGTAGCAGTAGTGTTAATTTTTAAAATGAGGGGGCGTGGGGACAATGCAAACAGTCCGGGAAGCCGTTTGGTTAATTGTTTAGCAGTGTTATGGCTTGGGGGTAAAAGCTGTTATGGAGCCTTTTGGACCGAGACTTGGCGCTCCAGCACCTCTTGCCTTGCGGCAGCCTATTTGTTTTCTTTCCAATACTTAAGGTGCACTTGATTCATATAGCTTCCTGACTTAACAGAATGGAATCAATGGAAAAGTACAAACCCCGCCCATGCACCTTAGATATTTGAAAGAAAACAAATACTTTCTGGTCCCGGGCTTTAGCTCTGAAGTTGGTCCTTGATGTTAACTCTTTTCACCAACAGATGGCAGCAGCCTCCTAATAGGGGCACTAGAACAGTATTAACCTTAGCCTACATATAGTTTACAGTCTAGGGTGACCTCAACCTATGTTTTTCGCCAGGACAGTCTGGTTTTTAATCTTGTGTCAGAAGGAAGATGCGATATAGAAAGTAAAATGTAATATCGCAAATATATGGGCAACTGCTCAGGTTTCTGCCAGTGATAAAAGAAGCATTCGTGTTGCAGTCCATTAGGGGTGCTTGGTAAAATCACTGGGGAAGCCAAGCTAAAAATGTATAAAACATTTTAAAACCTATGTGTTTTGATAATTGCGTTGTTTGTTCTATAACTTGTTAGTTCATATGCCTTGCCATTGGGATATTTTTTGTTTTTTATTTTTTATTATACATATTTTTTTAAATGATAGGTATGTAGGCCTAAGGCCGAGACAATAACAAGACATTGACAGAATAAATTCAACCACGCCTTTGTTTCATTACAAAACTGGAAAGCAACATCTGTCTTGTGGAGTCCACAAAAGATATTGCATGTAATTTGTAAGTCGCTCTGGATAAGAGCGTCTGCTAAATGACTTAAATGTATGTAAATGTAACAAACAGTTACATGACCTGTCTACACCATGGTCAATCAAGTTAATGTTTCTGAAATTTTAGGACAACTATTTATTTAGAACACTGGAGGGTGTTCCACAAGTCGCAAAAAAAACAGGAGCTGCCTCTACTATTCCTGCACCATTTCAACTTAAACATTTCAACATCATCAAATCAGCTATGCTTTGTCAAGGGAGGCCAGATGCTCCTAGTCAATGCTATGGGCGGCAACAGTAACATACTCTTTTTGACCAGACAGCATCAGATAGATGGGATACACATACAGAGGCAGAGGGGAGCTGTTTCACTCGCTCGGATGATTTCTCCGCGAGATACATTCAGCCTCTTGCAAAATGAAGGGAAATTATGAAACACAGAGAGACAATAACTTATATTATATTTTATTCTTGGTCAATTTATGATACTGTTGCAGTCAGTATTAATCAGACACACAGATCAATTCAGTGGTTTTGGACCTTCCTGGTCAACCTAGGTAACAGGCATTGAGGATAAATATTCAACCTTCCACAGCAGTTCTGTGATTGCCTGGTTGCCACGGTGAATTGGATTGGTTGTGTCCAGACACTAGAGTACTCTCCACTTTGTTCACTCAAAAAAACAACAAGAGTTTATTATTGCACTACCTCAGCTATTCCAGTTTTACCCGTATCATTGGAAACTGCTTAAAAGGAGAGAGACTTGATTCAACTCACTGAACAAATATCTTTGCCCTGACACCAAAATGTCAAAACGTTGCATGATATTCTAAACAGTTCAGAACCTCCTCTGGGACTTCAACATTGCAGAGATCTTGCAGAGCAATGCAGATCCCATGTGTACGTCTGGGTGTTGGAAAAACCTATCAACCTTGAGCAATTTTTCATCCTGTGAAAAATAACCTTAATGCATTTTACACTGTAAGAATGTGAACTCAAACTATCATATCTGTGTGTGCTCTTCCTCTTCCTCTCTCTCACTTTATTTTACTTGTTTCCACTCTCTTCTTCTCCTTTCCATTCTCCCCTCACTCTCTCCCTTGGTCTTTCTCACTTTCCCATGGTTTCACTCCTCTCCTCTACTGCATCCTCTCTCTTTCTTAATTTTTCCTCTTTCTCCCTCCCTATTCCTCCCTAAAGATTGCATAAAATAGGGCACTTTGGACTAAAACTGTGTCAGTCACTGACCCGATTCATTCGGCTGTCATTTTCATCACACGGGTGATTCCCCCCACTGCACATTAACCATCGCCGGGCATCTGAAAGCGAGAGGGTCAGGCATCATCTATCTTAATTCCCATCATTCAGCTCTGATGACTTTACCCCAGAGAGAGTGATCCCAAAACCAGCTTGTACTTTAATCTCGGGGCCTGTTAGCTGCAAAACATTTTGCAATGGAAAACATAGCGTTTCGTATTGGACAAGTTAATAAAATACCTTTGCTTTTCACTCCATTTAATACGGTTTTATTTTGTTCATGACTACTCTTTCCTAATACATCAACTATACAGCTCTTTTCAGCAGCAGTTGCAAAGGCCTTGTTGATTGTGTTTGAGTTCTTTATCTTTCTCTCCTCTATATATGTATCTATATATGTATCTATATATGTATCTATCTATCCATCCGCCCACCCTCTGCCCGCCTTTCCGCCCATCCATCCATCCATCCATCCATCCATCCATCCATCCATCCATCCATCCATCCATCGACAGTATTTCTCTCTCTCATTCACTCTCTCCTTCTCCCTATCTCCTTGTCCCTCTCCTTCACTGAGACCCTTAGCTCTTGAATGTTGCAAATGTTATGTAAAATAATTACTGGTTGTTGGTCTCTTTGCATAATCTGTACCATTCCGCCCTCTCAAAGAGACTAGAGGAGGGCTGAGTCACAGGCCAGTACATTACTCTAATGAAGAAGGATCCACGGTGATGGACATACACACACACATACAGTATTTATATTACTCTAATGAAGGCGGAACTGTGTAATAGATACACTGTACACACACTCTAATGAAGAACAACCTGGTAGAAAAATGCTCATCCATACATCCACCCACCCACAGTAACACTTATAGGCTTGTATATGCTAATGAAGACACTGTTGCTATATGGGGTCACACATACACACACACACACACAGACTGGATAAAGACCTGCTTTAGTGTAGGCCGCACACGTTTAAACTTAGACATCCATTCTACGGAAACGCACCATGATAAGCTGCCTTACGGACATTAGGGTCATTAAGCCTGTTAACAGAGTGCAGGCTGACTGGCGGTCTAATTAACGTGTGTTCCTCTCCGAAGGCCTCGTTATTCTCCCCCGGGCCTCTGACGTCCTTGTTAAAGACAAACTAACTGGTTGTGTTTGGTCTTTCTATCGAGGTGAATAGAACAAAATGGGGGCTTAAGTCAAACTCAAGTGAGGGATCTTTCAGTCAGTGAGGCCCATCTTGTGTTTTGGTCTTGAGGGTCCTGATCTCAACATGACAAGTATGTTAGTTCATAGAAGATTCTATTTTGAGATAGGAAAGGTGTTAGTGTTGGGATGTTTCTGATGCTCCCACAGTTTCTTTATAGGATAAATATTTGTCTCAAGGCCAGATTGAAAGATTACATTAACCACGTTTCCATCCACACTTTTTATACATGTACAATCATACCATGTAAACCAAAACAAAAATCACGAAAGCTGTGATGGAAACGGTACCACTTCATAAATGCCGACAGATCATTTGTTCATTCGACATGGTGTGATCTTTTTGTGGAGGTAAAGTTAATTAAATCAAGAAGTGGCAGTGGAAACACCATTATGCGCAAATACTGATATAATAACCATTATATCGGCGTTTAAACTTGGAGTCACACAACGATGGTGTGTGGTCCTCCCACTACGACTAGAGAAACCATTCAGTTTATTAGGCTACAGATGAAATAAATGATGATGAACTTCACCGGGTGGTGAAAGTGCACAGTGATCTTGATGCTCCTTCCCAATAAATATCAATGGTCTTATTCTGGTGACATGATGAGCTTGACTGCCGTTTGACAAATAAACCTATTATCCATAATAATCTCATCATGTCAACTAGCCTACCGGCACAGCCTAACTGCACTGTATCTGCGAGCTGTTGGCTAGAACACATGTATCAAGACCAGAGAAGCACATGTTCTATTTAACCAGTAGAGGTGAGTGGGTAATATCACTGAGAAAGCCAATCAAAGCCAGTAAAAAAGCCATATTACAACCTATGTTGTGATATTTATGTTGTATGCTCTAAAACCCATTCATTAATACGCCACCTTAACATACAATACGGCCATGACAACAAAAAGACCACAGTCTTTATAAGCCTCTCTATGGGCAGGGCATGACAGCTAAACAGGTTCATGTCAAGCCCTGCATGTTTTTTTTTTCAAAAGTTTCATGGAATTTGGGCCAACATGGCTGAACACCAATGATAGGACAGCATTTCCATGTTATAGGATGCATTTTCAACTGTAGGTTGAATGATAGGACAGCTATTTCCATATTAAAATGTTATAGGATGCATTTTCTCCATTGTTTGTGATGGTAGGCCACCCTGGTAGTCCTACATTATGATCAAATAGCCACAGTAGCCTACTTGGCCACTGTTGTAACTTTAACTTAAAGCCAGTACAGCCTCAGTGTTCACAGTAAACGCACACTGGAAGTTGCACAGAATTTTCACAACTTTCAAGTTTGCTCTTAGCAGACCTGAAGTTTGCTCAGCGCCGCAAAAAGATTGAGGGAACATTGCTAGGAGATAAATGCACTTTTCAACAGGACAATAACCTAAAACTCAAGGCCTAATATACACTGGAGCTGCTTACCAAGAAGACATTAAATGTTCCTGAGTGGCCTAGTTACAGTTTTGAATGAAATCTGCTTGGAAATCTATGGTAAGACTTGAAAATGGCTGTCTAGCATGATCAACCACCATGTGCAAATATTGTACAATCCAGGTGTGCATAGCTCTTAGAGATTTACCCAGAAAGACTCACAGCTGTAATCGATCGATGCCAAAGGTTATTCTAACATGCATTGACTCAGGGGTGTTTAATATTCAATACATTTTTTTTACGTTTCTAAAAACATAAAACATATTGAATCTGTTATGAATTCAGGCTGTGACACAGCAAAATGTGGAAAAAGTCAAGGGGTATGAATACTCTGTGAAGGCACTGTACATTCATCTGCCTGGAGAGTGTAGGACTGTCATTCAACCAAGATTAGTAGGTTCCCAACATTAGGAAAACGCCCAGTCAGACAGTGCTAAGAGTGCAGGTGTGTGAGCCCACCCAGGGGACAACCCATCAGAGACCACTCCATCTCTCACTGACAGGAGAGGTGCGTTGGTGGGAGGTTATCGGGCGTCATGTCTGACCTGAATGATCTGACTACATTTCACCATACTGTAACTGCTCTCCAGTTCCTGACTTGACATATTCGTTTGAGTTTGTTGTGGTGCAAAGGGCCTCAACAGAGCATCTCCAGCTAACCTTGTTCTGTGTAGTTTTCTTGGCTTCATCCCAGGACGTTCCTGTCTTCTTCACCTCTTCATTTGTCCTTTATTATTCTCTTTGGGCTCCACTTCCTGAAGTCGACAGCTTTCCGGTCATACCTGTGGGCACGATTCACTGTGTTAATGAGGTCTGGATATTGATGTTGTCTAAGATGATGTCTTTAGTCTGAATGTATTTACCAAGAGCTGGAGAGTCACAGTGTGTGGTACAATTACGAGACAAACAGAGAGAGAGAGAGTCTCTGTCTTGACACTGGGCCAGAGGCAGAGCAGAGCACCATAGGAGCTGAGAGTTGGCACTGGACTGGGGATGGAGAGGGGATCATAGCTTATTGTTGTCACACATTGATGACCTCATACACCAGCAGGTCATAAATGAGCCACAGCAGCCTTACCACAGCTTTCAATTGGACACTAATACACCAATTCACTTCATAAGGCAGGATTTACTGTATCCCCAGCCATCCTCATTGTCCTTAAGAGAAGTGATTATGATGTATGCATTCGTGAATAATAATGTGTTCTCTGCTAAGGGGAGCTCCATCTGAAATAGGTCTGGTAATAGCACTGCTCCTACCACGGCTGTCCACACATGGGGTTACGAGTCGCCATTCATCAATCTAATGTTCTGACCCTTATGTTCAGGCCCCCATACAGTGGTCTCTTTGTCATTTACATTCATTATGCATGGGATTAACATAAAAAAGGCTTTGTACTGGTATTACTTATAAGGATCTATTGTACGCCAGGTATTTCTGCCAAAGTGTTATTGCAGTGGTATTAAATTGTGTGTTACTACGGAGGGGGATTCTGTATGCCATCCAAACTCTGTCTCTCAGTTATGCGTGGCTGTTTGTGAGTGTGTGTGTCCGATTGCATGTGCTATAATGTCAAATCAAATTGTGTTGGTCACATGCTTCGAATACAACAGGTGGAGACTTTACAGTGAAATGTTTACTTACGAGCCCATTCACAACAGTGCAAAGTTAAAAGGTAAGACAAGTATTTGCAAAAAAAAAAGAAATAGTAACACAATAAAAACAATATTGAAACTATATACAAGGAGTACCAGTACTGAGTCAATGTGCAGGGGTACGAGGTAGTCGAGGTAATTGAGGCAATACAGTATGCACTAAGGGGTCAAATTGACTAGGCAATCAGGATATATAATAAACAGAGTAGCAGCAGCATATTTAAAGTGCTTGTGTTTGTGTGTGTGTGTGTGCGTGCGTGCGTGTGTGTGTGTGTGTGTGTGTGTGTGTGTGTGTGTGTGTGTGTGTGTGTGTGTGTGTGTGTGTGTGTTGGGTTAATAATTGTGTATGTTTTGGAGTGTCAGTGTAGTGTGTGGTTAGTCTAGTGAGTTTGCATAGAGCCAGTGTAAGGGAGTCCAGGCAAAACAATGAAGATAAATAAATAATATAGGGGGCAATGTAAATTGTCCGGGTAGCCATATGATTACAGTTCTGCAGTCTTATGGCTTGAAGCTGTTCAGGTGCCTTTTGGTCAATGACTTGGCGCTCCAGTACTGCTTGCTGTGCGATAGCAGGGAGAAAAGTCTACGACTTGGGTGGCTGGTGTCTTTGACAATGTTTAGGGCCTTCCTCTGACACCGCCTAGTATACAGTGTCTTCGGAAAGTATTCGGACCCCTTGACTTTTTCCACATTTTGTTACGTTACAGCCTTATTCTAAAATTGATTACATCATTTTTTTTATCTCTTCAATCTACACACAATACCCCATAATGACAAAGCAAAAACAGTTTATTTTTTTTTTTGCAGATTTAAAAAAAATAAAAAACAGAAATACCTTATTTGCATAAGTATTCAGACCCTTTGCTATGAGGCTCGAAATTGAGCTCAGGTGCATCCTGTTGTAACGGTCTTCTTCCTCCTCTGACGAGGAGTAGTTGGAAGGATCGAAGGACCAATGCGCAGAGTGGTAAGTGTCCATATTTTTAATAAAGAAATTGAACACTGAACAAAAACCAGAAAGTGAACGAACAAAACCGAAACTGTTCTTTCTGGTGCAGAATACAAACACTCAACAGAAAATAATCACCCAACACTCAAGGGTGAAAACAGGCTACCGAAGTATGGTTCTCAATCAGGGACAACGATTGACAGCTGCCTCTGATTGAGAACCATACCAGGCCAAACACAGAAATCCCAAATCATAGAAAAATGAACATAGACTGCCCACCCCAACTCATGCCCTGACCATACTAAAACAAAGACAAAACAAAGGAACTAAGGTCAGAATGTGACACCTGTTTCCATTGATCATCCTGGATATGTTTCTACAACTTGATTGGAGTCGACCTGTGGTAAATTCACTTGATTGGACATGATTTGGAAAGGCACACACCTGTCTATATAAGGTCCCACAGTTGTCAGTGCATGTCAGAGCAAAAACCAAGCCATGAGGCCAGTTAATTGTCCATGGAGCTCCGAGACAGGATTGTGTCGAGGCACAGAACTGGGGAAGGGTACCAAATATGTCTGCAACGTTGAAGGTCCCCAAGAACACAGTGGCCTCCATCATTCTTAAATGGAAGAAGTTTGGAACCACCAAGACTCTTCCGAGAGCTGGCCGTTCCAGAAGGACAACCATCTCTGCAGCACTCCACCAATCAGGCCTTTATGATAGAGTGGCCAGACAGAAGCCACTCCTCAGTAAAAGGCACATGATAGCCCGCTTGGAGTTTGCCAAAAGGCACCTAAAGACTCTCAGACCATGAGAAACAAGATTCTCTGGTCTGATGAAACCAAAATTGAATTCTTTGGCTTGAATGCCAAGCATCACGTCTGGAGGAAAAGCTGGCACCATCCCTACGGTGAAGCATGGTGGTGGCAGCATCATGCTGTGGGGATGTTTTTAGGAGGCAGGGACTGGGAGACTGGAGAGACCTGAAAATAGCTGTGCTGCAACGCTCCCCATCCAACCAGACAGAGCTTGACAGAATCTGTAGAGAAGAATGGGAAAAACTCCCCAAATACAGGTATGCCAAGCTTGTAGTGTCATACCCAAGAAGACTCGAGGCTGTAATCACTGCCAAAGGTACTTCAGTACAAAGTACTGAATACTTATGTAAATGTGTTGTTTCAGTTTTCTATTTTTAATAAATTAGCAAAAACATATTTTTTTTTAATTAACAAAAACTATTTTTGCATTGTCATTATGGGGTATTGTGTGCAGATTGATGAGGGGGAAAAAATATTTAATACATTTTTTAATAAAGCTGTAATCTAATAAAATGTGGAAAAAGTCAAGGGGTCTGAATACTTTCCGAAAGCACTGTAGAGGTCCTTGATGGCAGGGAGTTCAGCCCCAGTGATGTACTGTGCCGTACACACTACCCTCTGTAGCGCCTTGCGGTCGGATGCCGAGCAGTTGCTATACCAAGCAGTGATGCAGCCAGTCATGATGCTCTCCATGGTGCAGCTGTAGATTTTTTCAGGATCTGAAAGCCCATGTCAAATCTTTTCAACCTCCTTTGGGGGAAATGGTGCTGTCGTGCCCTCTTCGTGACTGTGTCGGTGTGTTTGGACCACGATAGGTCCTTAGTGATGTGGACACAGATGAAGTTGAATATCTAGACCAGCTCTACTACACCTCCTTTGTCTTGCTGACGTTGAGGGAGAGGTTGTTGTGCTGGCACCACACTGCTAGGTCTCTGACCTCCTCCCTATAGGTTGTCTCGTCGTCATCAGTGATCAGGCTTACCACTGTCGTGTCATCGGAAAACTAAATGATGGTGTTGAAGTCGTGGGTGAACAGGCTGTACAGGAGGGGACTGAGCATGCACCCCCGGGGGGGGTTAGGGTCAACGTTGCGGCTGTGTTGCCTACCCTCATCACCTGGGGGCGGCCAGGATCCAGTTGCATAGGGAGGTGTTCAGTCCCAGGGTCCTCAGTGATGAGCTTGGAAGGCACTATGGTGTTGAACGCTGAACTGTAGTTAGTGAACAGCATTCCTTTTGTCCAGGTGGGAAAGGGCAGTGTGGAGTGCAATAGAGTTTGGGTCCTCTGTGGATCTGTTGGGGCGGTATGCGAATTGGAGTGGGTCAAGAGTTTCTGGGATGATGGTGTTGATGTGAGCCATGACCAGCCTTTCATAGCATTTCATGGCTATAGATGTGAATGCTATGGGGCGGTAGTCATTTATACAGGTTACCTTGGTGTTCTTAGGCACAGGGAGTATGGTGGTTTGCTTGAAACAGGTATTACAGACTGGGTCAGAGATAGTTTAAAAATGTCAGATGAAGACACTTGTCAGCGTCCCGGTAATCTGTTGGGTCCTGCGGCCTTGTGAATGTTAACCTGTTTAAAGGTATACGGAGAGCCTGATCATACAGTCATTCAGAACAGCTGATGCTTGCCTCGAATTGAGTATAGAAGGCATTTAGCTCTTCTGGTAGGCTTGTGTTACTGCGTAGCTCTCGGCTGGGATTCCCTTTGTAATCAGTGATAGTTTGCAAGCCCTGCTGCATCCAACGAGCGTCAGAGCCGGTGTAGTAAGATTCAATCTTAGTCCTGTATTGAAGCTTTGCCTGTTTGATGGTTTGTCGGAGTGCGTAGCAGGATGTCTTATAAGCATCCGGATTTGTGTCCTGCTCCTTGAAAGTGGCAGCTCTAGCAATTAGCTCAGTGCAGATGTTGACTGTAATCCATGGTTTCTGGTTGGGGTACGTACGGTCACTGTGGGGACAACGTCGTCGATGCACTTATTAATGAAGCCGGTGAAGATGTGGTAGACTTCTCAATGCCATAGGATGAATTCCAGTCTATGCTAGCGAAACAGTCCTGTAGCTTAGCATCTGCTTCATCGGACCACTTCCGTATTGAGCATGTCACTGGTACTTCCTGTTTGAGGTTTGCTTGTAAGCAGGATTCAGGAGGATAGAGGGCGGGGGAGAGCTTTGTATGCATCTCTGTGTGTGGAGTAAAGGTGATCTAGAGATTTTAGCTCTCTAGTTCCCTCAAACTCATCTGGATCTTGAATCTAGTTCCACACAATGTGTTTCCCTCTAATCAGGGACTGATTTAGACCTGGTACACCAGTGTGTAGAATTAATTATGAGGTTGTACAGAAAACAAGCAGGCTCTGGAACTCATAGGGTGAGAGTTGAATACCCCTGCTCTAGTTGCACAGGTGACATGCTGGTAGAAATGAGGTAAAACGGATTTCAGTTTTCCTGCATTAAAATCACTCGCCACTAGGAGCGCTGCCTCTGGATGAGCATTTTCTTTATCCATTCCGCTCGTTGAGTGCAGTCTTAGTGCCAGCATCGGTTTGTGGTGGTAAATAGACACCTATGAAAATTACAGATAAAAACACTCTTGGTAAATAATATGGTCTACAACTTATCATGAGGCGAGCAGAACCTCAAGACTTCCTTAATATTGTTAATAAAGAGACGCACACCATCACCATTGATCTTACCGGACTCTGCCGTTCTGTCCTGCCGATGCATAGAAAAAACAGCTAGATTTACATTATCCATGTCCTTGTTCAGCTACGAATCCGAGAAGCATAGTATATTACAGTTCCTAATGTCCCGTTGATAGGATAGTCTCGAACGGAGCTTGTCCAGTTGATTTTCCAGCGATTGCACATTCGCCAATAGAACAGAGGGTAGAGATGATTCATTCATCGCACCATGGTGCCTGCATGCCGGCCACTGTAGCACCGTCTACAATTGTCGGCGATTAGGGCCCTGTCTTTTGCATCCGACACATTGAAGTAGAAGTACTCGTCCAAATCGAGGTTAGTGGTTGTTGTTCTGATGTCCGGAATCTCTTTTCGGTCACAGGAAACGATGGTGGAAACATTATGTACAAAAAAACTATAAGATCAATGCAAAAAAAGACAGAAAATAGCATTATGGGTCAGGAGTCTGTAAAACGGCCGCCATTCCCACCATTTTAATTACAATCCTAGTGTGTTTGAGTGTGATGTTTATTCACATTTGTCTGTTACAATATGTGATAGGCCTGCATGTAGATGTATGCATATATTCCTTCTGTTCATAAGTAGCTTAAGTCTGTCTGTCTGTCTGTCTGTCTGTCTGTCTGTCTGTCTGTCTGTCTGTCTGTCTGTGTTACAGATGTGCCTACGTGCATCCGTATCTGAGGCCGCAGTGGAGCTTATCCTCTCTCCCTCTCCAAGACGCCCTCCTTGCAGTGAGGAGAGGAGCTACAGCCAGTGGCCCCTCCTTCTCCGGTTCTCATTGGCTGAGAGGAGCCACCTCCCTCCTCTACCTCATTGGCATGCAGGCAGTGCAGTGTGAGTGAGTGAAGAGAGAGGAAAGAGAGAACGAGAGGGAGCAGTCAGTGCTGTAGGGAGGAGGAGAGTGAGTGAATGAGAGCTGCTGGATCTGCTGTTTGATTGTAATGCTGGGCTGCCTCCTTCCACACTGCACTGGCACAACATAGTACCCTGCCACCACTACAGACGCTGCTGATTACTCCGCTAGTTTGCCACACTGCTAGCAGGAGAGCCAGGGGCCACCAGGAATCAGGCTAGCTGGGCTTCTCCATCCTTTGAGCAGAGGACGTAGCCACGTCGTGGAGTGGAGGGGGCTAACACTACTGTTTAGGTACCCGCTTCTACTTCATCCAAACATCCCTCTCCCCACCACCACCACCAGCAGCAGCCCGCTCGCTCCTCTCTATGCCCTTGTCCTCGGTGGCTCCTCTCAACTCCCTGGCCAGTATATGGATAGAAGCTCTCTGTTTCAGCTCATACAAGAGCAGGTAAGCAAGCAAAGCAGCGATTGGGGGTTTCTATGGTTACCGTCTCCTGCCAGCAGCCAGCCGCTGTCTGTCTATCTAAAGATGTAAGGCAAGAGGCATCAGTGAGAACTGCTGCTAGGGGAGAGGGGAGTGGGAAAAGGGGCATGTCGGCACACTGGGGTGGAAAGTGTAGTAGACTGATGCTACTGAGGAATACTCAGGCAATATAGGGTGATAGAAGAGTATACCTTTGAAGGTGAGGTCAGATCATGGATCACAGTTTGCTGAGGTGGCAGTGGCGTATTTTCCTGGTTTACCTGTGCAGCAGTGTTATGAATTAATTGATTGTAGGTTGCGGTGGTAATGAGGTAATTTACCTGGGGATGGTTGGTCCTGACCTGATGATTTTACTGTGATCAGTGGGCCACTCATCTGGGACACTAGTTCTGGTTGTACCTGTGTTATTGTGTGCCATAGGTCTGTCTAGACGTCTAGTCTTTTTCCTAGTCTTTTTCCTTTTTCCTATCTCAAAGACACTCAGAGATGTTACTCTTGGCCAAAAAATAACCCAGAGGCGATGTTGTGCTCTGCAGTATCAAGGTCCAGCACAAAGACATCCACAGACAGCCACAGCCTCAAGCACCCTTTCAGCTCTCTAAGGAGGCATTTATTAATCTTTGAACATTCTTCACATTTTTCAGTTCTTGTATTTAAAGTGTTTTGTTAGCTAAATCAAAGCCTACTTTATTGCTTTGTTTTATCAACTTTGTGTGTGTGTGTGTGTGCATGCTAGTGTTCATCTTATCAGTCTGCCCCCCCTAACCCTAACCCCCCCATCCCTCATTCATGTTATTAGCTGACTGGACCATCCCACTGTTCTGAGGCACCAGTGGGGGATTTGCCTGATTGATAGATAGAATGGGCAATCATTCTGCTGAGAGGGAGGCATTGACTATCTGCTGCAGGGTCTAAGGGTCACGAGGGGCCTATCTGTAACACATTGATCAACAGACTTAGAGGTGTGTGTGTGTGTGTGTGTGTGTGTGTGTGTGTGTGTGTGTGTGTGTGTGTGTGTGTGTGTGTGTGTGTGTGTGTGTGTGTGTGTGTGTGAGCGTGTGTGGATGCCCGCGGGTTTTACCTGACCTTTTTTCAATATGTGTGTGTGTGTTTATGTATGACAAGGGGAAAGCCACCAAGGAATATTGAGTGAATGTGGTTAAAGGATGTGCTGTGGTCATGGTGGTGGTTTTCAAAGTTCGCAAGTAGCAGCAGGCATAGTGAATCGTTTATGAGCAGATCCTCGAAGATACAAAGGTGATAGCGTGATCATTTACTTGAAGCTTTAATGTGTGAGGTTTCAGTGGAGAAACACTCTTTATGTTAGAGGGCTAGTTGCAGGCACCTCTTTCATATTGGGCTGCTACATCAGACTCTGCAGAGAGAGAGAGAGAGAGAGAGAGAGAGAGAGAGAGAGAGAGAGAGAGAACGCTACATGAGTGACTTTATTAGTCTTTGTCTGCAGGAGGTAGCTGTGCTGAGCTCAGGCTGTTTCTGTTCACCCCCCCCCCCCCCATACACACACACACACACATATATTTATTTAAATAGCAATGACACTTAATAAGGAAACTGGGAGCTAGAGCTCCACCATCACTGAGCCATGCGATCATTAGTTGATAAATATCTCCTCTGCGATTCCCCTCCTTCCAGAGTTATTTTCACCTGCTACATAAAGGACAGGGTTATACCGTTTTGACGTATATATGCCAACCACAGCATGGATGAGGTTCTTATGTTCCCTTTCCTTTTCCTAGAGGTCTGATACCGTCAGTGTGGTGCTTTTCATGCGCGGCATTTGAGGAATGTCTCTTGACGTTTTTTTGTGTGACAGTGCTGGATGTGTAAATGGAAGAAAATGTAGTAATCGGTTCGAGAGAGAGCTGTTGTGGTGGCCTGGCTGCCACCATCTTGCAGTCAGTCAGTGCCACAGTAGCCTAGAATGCTGCAGCCGTATGATAATTACAGAGTGGCCCAGTCAGAGAACAGCTGTGTATACCCGGTTAGCTCAGATACTAGCACTATGGTAATACACTGCCACGCAAGTACTACTGCAACACTTATACTACTCTCAAAATACTGCAATACTCAGATGCTTCATGTGTACTACTACACTACTACATCACTCTAATACTACTACAGTACTATACTGAGTGTACAAAACATTAAGGACATCTGCTCTTTTCATGACATAGACTGACCAGGTGAATCTAGGTGAAGCTATGATCCCTTATTTGTGTCACCTTTTAAATCCACTTCAATCAGTGTAGATGAAGGGGAGGTGACAGGTTAAGAGTCTTGAGACAATAGAGACATAGATTGTGTATGTGTCATTCAGAGGGTGAATGTGCAGGGTCAAATATGTAAGTGCCTTAGAACGGGGTATAATAGTAGGTGCCAGGCGCACCAATTTAAGTGTGTCAAGAACTGCAACTCTACTGGGTTTTTCACACTCAACAGTTTCCCGTGTGTATCAAGAATGGTCCACCAACCAAAGGACATCCAGCCAACTTGACACAACTGCGGGAAGCATTGTAGAGTCCACTCCCGGACTAATTAAGGCTGTTCTGAGGGCAATATTAAGAAGGTGTTCTTAATGCTTTGTACACTCAGTGTATATTGCTGCACTCCTACTACTACAATGCTAAATTAGCACACTCATGTTACTACAGTACTACACTCCTACTACTTCAAATCAAATCAAATCAAATTTTATTTGTCACATACACATGGTTAGCACATGGTTAGCAGAAATGCTTGTGCTTCTAGTTCCGACAATGCAGTAATAACCAACAAGTAATCTAGCTAACGATTCCAAAACTACTACCTTATAGACACAAGTGTAAGGGGATAAAGAATATGTACATAAAGATATATGAATGACTGATGGTACAGAGCGGCATAGGCAAGACACAGTAGATGGTATTGAGTACAGTATATACATATGAGATGAGTATGTAAACAAAGTGGCAGAGTTAAAGTGGCTAGTGATACATGTATAACATAAAGATGCAGTAGATGATATAGAGTACAGTATATATGTATACATATGAGATGAATAATGTAGGGTATGTAAGCATTATATTAGGTAGCATTGTTTAAAGTGGCTAGTGATATATTTTACATCATTTCCCATCAATTCCCATTATTAAAGTGGCTGGAGTTGAGTCAGTGTGTTGGCAGCACCCACTCAATGTTAGTGGTGGCTGTTTAACTGTCTGATGTCCTTGAGATAGAAGCTGTTTTTCAGTCTCTCGGTCCCAGCTTTGATGCACCTGTACTGACCTCGCCGTCTGGATGATAGCGGGGTGAACAGGCAGTGGCTCGGGTGGTTGTTGTCCTTGATGATCTTTATGGCCTTCCTGTGACATCGGGTGGTGTAGGTGTCCTGGAGGGCAGGTAGTTTGCCCCCGGTGATGCGCTGTGCAGACCTCACTACCCTCTGGAGAGCCTTACGGTTGTGGGCGGAGCAGTTGCCGTACCAGGCGGTGATACAGCCCGACAGGATGCTCTCGATTGTGCATCTGTAGAAGTTTGTGAGTGCTTTTGGTGACAAGCCGAATTTCTTCAGCCTCCTGAGGTTGAAGAGGCGCTGCTGCGTCTTCTTCACGATGCTGTCTGTGTGGGTGGACCAATTCAGTTTGTCTGTGATGTGTACGCCGAGGAACATAACCTCTTGAATCTCCCCATCCCGGATCCGGGATCGTGACTAAAGCCTCAGGCTCATTAGCATAACGCAACGTTAACGATTTCTGAAAATTGCAAATAAAATGAAAATAATGCGCCTGCTCTCAAGCTTAGCCTTTTCTTAACAACACTGTCATCTCAGATTTTCAAAATATGCTTTTGAACCATAGCAATTGACTAATTTGTGTAAGAGTATGCTAAGCTAGCTTAGCATTTTGAGTAGCATTTAGCACGCAACATTTTCACAAAAACCAGATAACCAAATAAATAAAATCATTTACCTTTGAAAAGCTTCGGATTTTTTCAATGAGGAGACTCTCAGTTACATACCAAATGCGCAGTTTTTCCTGAAAGCGTCTGTGTGTAGGAGAAATCGCTCTGTTTTGTACATCACATTTGGCTACCGAAACGAACCGAAAATTCAGTCACCTACAAAGTCAAACTTTTTCCGAATTAACTCCATAATATCGACCGAAACATGGCAAACGTTGTTTGGAATCAATCCTCAAGGTGTTTTTTCACATATCTCTTCATTGATATATCGTTCGTGGAAGCCTTCATTCTTCTCTAAATTCCATGGAAAAATACTTGCAGCTGACTTTTGCGCACCAATTTCGGCGCAGGACACCGGGCGGACACCTGGTAAATGTGGTCTCTCATGGTCAATCTTCCAATGATCTGCCTACAAATACGTCACAATGCTGCAGACACCTTGGGGAAATGACAGAAAGGGCAGACTTACTCCTCTCGCATTCACAGCCATATAAGGAGACAATGGAAAACAGAGCCTCAAAAATCCTGCTCATTTCCTGGATGCCGTCTCATCTTCGTTTTGCCTGAAGCTCACGTTCTAGGGCACGCACAGAAAATATCTTTGCAGTTCTGGACACGTCAGAGTGTTTTCTTTCGAAAGCTATCAATTATATGCATAGTCGAGCATCTTTTTGTGACAAAATATCTTGTTTAAAACGGGAACGTTTTTCATCCAAAAATGAAATTGCGCCCCTAGAGTTTCAACAGATTAAAACTTACTACCCTCTCCACTACTGTTCCATCGATGTGGATAGGGGGGTGTTCATAGATAGGCACTGCGCAAATAATTACTGAAATTACCTAGAACTTCCTTGTTTTTATTTATGGATGCTGTCTGTTCCCAGGTCAGGGTCTTCTCCCCTTCCCCACTGTAGTGCTGGTTGCTCAGTTAAGTGAGGTCTGCACTGGGGTCAGCCTCAGTGGCTGGTTGCTCTGCTGATGGTAATAGAGGTCCTGGGGGTTAACAGAGAGGTCATTCCCCTGCAGCCTCCTTCTCATCCATACTATTTCATCCCCCTATCTTCATCCATCCTCTTCTACTTGCCCCCACTATATTTTTCTTTACCCTATCTCGTCCTCTTTCTTTTCATTAACCCTTTCACCCTCTCCATTCCTTGGTACTGGTGTCACCCCCCCCCCCCTTGGGCCCTTAGCCCTCCCCTCTTTCATCCTCCCTTTTCCTCAGCCCATCCTTTTATCCATTCCCCTCATTATCTCTCCAACCATCTATATCCATCCTTCCTACTCCAGTGCTCCACCTCCCCCTCTAACCTTTCTTCATCCCCTCTCTTCCCTCTTTATCTCCTTCCGTCTCTTCCTCATGCCCCAGCACTCCTAAAGGGGAAATGCAAAAGCATGTAACCATGGCAATGATGTGGCTTGTCAACGCGTCATCCTCCCGCTGTTGGATCGCTTCAATAACAGCTGCCTTTGTGCACCATCCCCTCCCTCTTCTCCTCTCTCACCCCTCCTCCCTCTCTCTGTTTTTCCCTATCTCTTTTCCTTTCTTCCTCTGTCAGATAGTCAGGAACCCCACTACCCTGACTAAGCAAAAAGGCTCCGCTTACAAGCATCATTCACGCGACTCCGTTTTCCTAATTAAATGTATTGATTGTTAATAGTTCTAATTACCAACAAAGACCAATCCTTCACCGCCTCTTCACCTTCTCAGAAGATGGTTGCTCCTGGTACTTGTTAAACCAGGCTGGCCTCACAGACTAGACGTAACATAGTAAACAAAAATGCGGGATATTCAAATCAGTGCGATATGTTACCTTTGGTAGGCTTATATAAGACATACGTTTACTTAAGGGAATAATGAAAAGAGAGTTGCGTGTTTGAATTTCATCACGGACAACTTTAGCATTTGAGCTAATTAGCAACTTTTCAACTACTTACTACTTTGCAACTACTTAGCTTGTTTGGTAACCCTAACCTTAGAACTTTAACGTAACTCCTAACCTTAACCTTAACCCTAAACCCTAGCGTAGCTTACATTAACCACCTAGCTAACGTTAGCATTAGCCACCTAGCCACCTAGCTAATGTTAACTCCCAGTAAATGATAGCAAAAATCTTTGGTTAAATCACATTATCTGGTGGAACAATCTGTAGCTAAGAGAATTGGTAATCAGCAAAGGAGAGGCGTTCACAACTAAAAAGAGAAGAGGTTTTACAATCGAGATACAATAGATCTCCGATTGTACAACTAATCTACTTTTAGTCATAGATATGACTACCTGTAGTTGTTTAGCTAACTTAGCAAGCTAGACTAGCTAGCTACCTACCTAAGTTTGCAAACATAAAAATTATGTGTAACACATGTTAAGTTAGCAAACAGAAAAATTAACTGTAACACATGTTAGCCAGCAATACACAATATGAGTTTCAGTAGATAAACTAAATTTAGCTAGCTACGGGGCTTGCAGGAAAAAATAACTTACTTAGCAAGCCACAATATTTGTGATCTTCCCTCTTGGTGCTGCCATTGGCTGTAGCTGAGCTTTTAGCTAAATTCAACTCTTTGTTTCAAATCCTCTTCGCTATATTCCGGGTTGAAACATGTATGGTTGAATGTGACCATGTAGCAACTAAAAAAAGGCTTCATTGTTCAATTCGTGTTGGTGAGAGGAATCACTTGAAGCCATTGCGGTCTGGTCAGTTTTTTCAGTTTTGACCAAAGGATTGTGTTATTGGTGTACGTCTCCCTTTCAAAAAAGCCTGCATTAGTGGAGGGACAGGGCAAGAGCACGAAGCACCACCCCACACCACACGGGTTGTAGTCTTTCAGAGACTGGAGAAAAGCTGTCAGCTTGCATATCTAGCAATGAATCCGTTGATAGAAACATAATTGAAATACTTCCAATGGCTCTATCAAACGAGGACAACCATATCAAGGACAAGGACAACCATATCAAGGACACCAGAAGCAGTCATAAGGTGTATCAGTCAGCGCGCAAAGCCCAGACCTTCCTCCTGGGCAGTTATGTGTGAAACACATTTCACTGACCTAGAAATGCCTCGGACATGATGAAAACAAGCCCAGATTCTCCCAGGGTGAAATTCCCCTTTAATGTATCACAACTTTTATTTTTATGAAATAAACTGAGTAGGATGGTGATCCCCATCCTCTTTTGAGGAGCCTCCTGGTTGAAGGGCTCTGGCTAGTATTACGTAGCCAGCTAGAAGGATGAATCAAGAAGCTAACGTTAAACGGAGCCTACCTTCGCAGGCTACTAAGATCTCATAATAACTTTGCTTTACAGAGAATAGACTACTGAGACGGAAGGTGATGTGGCGCTCAGTGGTGAAGCTGAGGTAGGCTGCAATGCATGCAGAAGGAAGCAGAGGAGTCAGAGAGAGAGAGGAATCAAGCAGAGAGAGAGCTTAGTACAGTGGTTCCCATACTTGGGGTCGGGGCCCCATGTGGTGACACCTGAGAAAATCTGTACTAATCTTATCAAACAAGTTAGGGAAAAGATACAGTATGTTTCAATATGAACATCTCCACATAGCCTATCTCCCCTACATTAAGATGCAAACAAAGTTATAAAAATGTTTTTGTTTATATCAGTGGTTGTTTACCTCTATATCACTGATATTAATACAGAATAGTAAGTAATATCCTAGAAATTCATGTGTATGTGATAATACGATCATCTCTGTGCTCCATTGATGTGTTTGTGCAGAGCTTGATTAGTAATGCCTCGGAATACAAACGTGAAGGCTGTGTAGTTTGAGAAAAGAGATATCTATGTAAAGAGTTGAGGATTTTATGCTATTCATCATTACAACTGACTGAACAGTCGCTGATGCTATACGTGTCAGTGTGAATAATTTCTCATATTTCCCTCCTTTCAGGGAGAAACATTACATCTGTATAGCTAATAGGCTATGTGTTTGTAGATTGGTTGAAGTGAATGAACCTACAGCAGTCAAGGTAATAATGGCTGGGGTCATTTTTGCAAACTTTTGCTGTTTTTTTTGCTTGCCCCCCCTTCCGAACCTCAGTAAAACTCAAACCATGATTATGGTCCTGCCCTCCCTTTCGCCCCCTCCTATCATCCTAGTGTCCTACACTCAGCCTGTGTAAAACGCTGGTTGTATCTGCACCCCTTCGCTCTCTCTCCTCGGCACCGGGGGCAGAATCGACTGTGATTCAACAAACCTCCATGAAACACACAGTAAGGGGATTAAGTAAAAATAGATCTGAGCCTTCTTTCTTTCTTGGTTCATTTTCATACATGCTTTCGCTTTAGCTGCATTTCAGGAAGCCTCATACAAGCTCCAGGTGGTCAGGTCCAGCCAGTGAGGGGCCCCGGCGTTCAGCAGAGATTACCCAGTGTGTGTTATGTCACGAGTTGACTGATTACCAGTTTGTGTGTGGGTGTGTCCGTATCCGCGTGTTTCAAATCAAATGTTATTCATCACATGCGACGAAAACAACAGGTGTAGACCTTGCAGTGAAATGCTTGTGTCCGTGTCCACGTGTGTGTACATTTGTACGTGTGCCTGCCTGTTGGGATTAAAAATAGCTTTTACAACAAAGTGTGATAATGAAAACACAGGCATTTACAGTCGTTGCTGCTATTAGCATTCAGAAAGGGTAGGGCGCTAACATTTGATTGCTAGTATCAACAGAGCTAACATGCTACCATCTGACTTGAACCATCATCAAGCTTACACACTAGTACATGACTGCTGGTACCCTGCCCCTGGGTTAATAAATAAATAACAAGAGACCTGGGGAGGGTAAACAGTCGATTCATTTGAATTAAAGAGTTGGTTTTGTTCAATTAAACAGCTGTAAACGCTGCTGAAATCAGTACAGTGGACGAGGAAAATAACTCCACAAAGAGAGAGTGATAGGCCTTCAGAAAGTATTCATACCCCTTGACTTATTCCACATTTTGCTGTGTTTACAGCCTGTATTCCAAACTTTTTTTCTCACCCATGGACACACAATAGCCATAATGACAAAGTAAAAATGTTTTTTTTTTTGTGGAAATGTTAGCAAATTTATTGAAAATTAAATATAGAAATATCTCATTTACATAAGTATTCCCACCTCTGAGTCAATATTTTGTATGCACCTTTGGCAGCAATTACAGCTGTGAGTCTCTAAGAGCTTTCCACATCTGGATTATGCAACATTTGCCCATTATTAATTTTCAAATTCTTCAAGCTCTGTCAAATTGGTTGTTGATCATTGCAAGACAACCATTTTCATGTATTGCCATAGATTTTCAAGTAGATTTAAGAAAAACTCTAACTTGGTAAGCAACTCCAGTGTAGATTTGGTCTTGTGTTTTAGCTTGTTGTCCTGCTGAAAATTGACTGAACCAGATTTTCCTCTAGGATTTTGCCTGTGCTTACTTCCATTTCTTTTTTATCCTGAAAAACTCCCCAGTCCTTAACGTTTACAAGCATACCATAACATGATGCAGCCACCACTATGCTTGAAAATATGGAGAGTGGTACTTGCTAATGTATTGGATTTGCCCCAAACATAACACTTTGTATTCAGAACAAAAATGAATTGCTTTACCCACATTTTTTGCAGTTTTACTTTAGTGCTTGATTGCAAACAGGATGCAGGTTTTAGAATATTTGTATTCTGTACAGGCTTTCTTCTTTTCACTCTATCAATAAGGTTAGTATTGTGGAGTAACTACAATGTTGTTGTTCTCTATCACAGAAATTATACTCTTCAACTGTTTTAAAGTCACCATTGGCCTCATGGTGAAATCCCTGAGTAGTTTCCTTCCTCACCGGCAACTGAGTTAGGAAGGACTGGGTGTATTGATACACCATCCAAAATGTAATTCAAATCAAATCAAATCAAAGAGATATTCATTGTCTGATTTAGGTGCAATAGGTTCCCTTTGTAAGACAATGGAAAAACTTTCCTGGTATTTGTGGTTGAATCTGTGTTTGAAATTCACAGCTCGACTGAGGAACCTGTGTGGGATGGGGTACAGAGATGGGGTAGTCATTCAAAAATCATGTTAAACACTATTATTGCACACAAAGTGAGTCCATGCAAGTAATATGTGGATTCTTAAGCACATTTTTATCCCTGAACAAAGAGGTTAAATACTTATTGACTCAAGCCCTTTCAGCTTTTCATTTTTTATTCATTTGTAAACATTTCGAAAAACATAATTCCATTTAGACATCATGGGGTATTGTGTGTAGGCCAGTGACCAAAATAAATCTTTATTTAAGACATTTTTTTTCAGTCTGTAACACAACAAAACACAACAAAACACACACACACACAAAACACACACAAACACACACACTATGTATAAGGCACTCCCAAGGATTTTCTGATTGATCTTCCTTGCTAAATTGAGCTGTAAAGCTGTTGACCTTGTGGCAGCTGCAGTATAGACGGGTACTGCCAGGCTCAGTGTTTATACAACCACTCTCCACTCCTGATCCTGAGGCAGTCAGGGAAATTACCTCTGCCCACTGAGTCACAGGGCCATCTATATTCAGAACGAAAGGTCCCAAACCACAATGGGGAACATTGAGAGTCCCTCCCATCTTTACACAGACCAACATGATACACACTGTGGGTGACTCCAGAGTGATGCAACAGCTGAAAGACCATTGTTCCGCCCTGGAGCGACAAGGAGCTGTTGGTTTACTCTCAGATGAATAATGAGTCTACGTTAGCATTACAGGAAACATAGTAAAGGTGTAGGCACTGAGCGGTCGTCCCATATGGTCTGTTTGTGCTGGATGGGTTTGGCCTTAGGTAAACTCATACACAGGACTAGACAACTCAAACTAGACACCCTAATGAAAAACTAGCACGGAATATTAATGAGCCATTGAATCAAATTAAATTGAATATTTAAAAAAGGAAGGAAAATAGGCAGTTGATGATGGATAGATACAGTACAAACATAAAAACACAGTCGGACGAGGGCTCATACACACTGTACACCACACGCACATACACACCCTATACTTTATGGGCCATTTTTAACCGGCACTATTTCGGACGGTTAAACTCTGGCGATTTTTATGACACTCCCCCACTTAAATTAATCACGGGTAGACCGAGGCGTGCGAGCTTCAGCGGTAGTAACCCACAGGGGCCGGTCGCCTCACAGTGAGAGTGGTGATTAATGAAAACCACACTGTCCTGATTGGTCCACAAATTCAGCTAGAACGCGACTCACTAAACTCGTTAGAAGGAAAAACTGACTTCGACTCCAAAATGAAAGGAAAGACTCCAGAGAATCTAATGCTCTCTACTGATTTCATTCTGTACAACGACATATGGTGACAGCGGTGGGATTTCAGTCGTACAGTGGGTTCAGGTCACGGTGTACCATTTTGACATGTTGGCCCAATTTGGTTATCAGTCCTGCCAAATGACTGATGTTATCAGCCTGCTCTGTTCTTCTCGCCTGCCCATTTAATTCGAATAAATACAGCTAGCTAGTGTTCTGTTTTTAAGGCTGGTCTAATTCTTCCATTGACGTTCCCACTGAAAGTATGGCTTAATTAATGCTGCTCTCATTGACAGACTCTTCTCTCTTGCCTCCGTTACTCTCCATTGTCCTGGTCTGTTTGTTCTATTGTCTGTCTGCTGTCGACTGTTGTCTATGGACTAGTCGATAACCACAGTACCCCTCTACATAAGTGTTGTCTATTGAGCGCAATGTGCTTTTAAAAAGCACTGCAGATGAGATGTGTTTTGTATATCAAGAACGGGAGGTAGAGAAAGAGAATTATTTGAATTGAACAGGATTAATTCCCTTTCAATTTACTCAACGTAGGAACGGAATGTCACTTTTCAAATCTTGAGTTCCCTGAATTGAGCCGATCCTTGCTAATAAGCCCTACTACTAGAATCGTCACCAGCAGCATTCTGATCAGCCTGCACTGATATTCATGTGTTGTTGTGTTTTGACAGCTGGACCCAGACAACACCGGTTTCATTGCAGTGGAGAACTTCACCAGTCTGGTGGAGCACCATGAGCTGCAGCTGGACCCCTCCAAACTGGACATGCTGTTTGCACTGGTGCAGAGCAACGAGGATGGACAGGTGTGCTACCAGGAGCTCATCGAGCTGGTGAGTGACAGGGAATGGACACACACACGCACACCAACACACGCCCACGCACATACACGCACACACACAGAAGCACGTATAGTATGTGCACACACTTGCTACAGAATGATTCGAGGTTCATGATGTCAAAGTGTACCTGCCCATTGCAGTCTTTTGTTCTTCAGAAAGAGGTTTGATCTTTCTAATTAAATGTAATTATAAATACACACAAACAAAATGTAATGATAAATAAATACACACACAAATGCCACACACACACACACACACACACACACACACACACACACGGTTAATCATTATACTGTATAAGCTGTTGGTAGAGCAAAGGGGAAATTCTGCCTCAATGTCTTCTACTGAGCAGTGTTTTGAGTTCTGATGCTGCTAGGAGGTCAGAGATATTCTTGTTCATTCCTCTCCACTTAACCTGTCTGTGTTTAGACCTTTGTTCCGATATATCACATTAATGCAAAGCCTTTTAAAGGGGCTGAGGTGATTCTTAGTCTTGAGTGTAGCCGTAGACCAGAGCATGTTTCTTCTCCTTGCAGCATATGGGTTTATGCAGCGTGATTCATTCAACACGATGCAATTCCTGACATGTTTTCACTTCCCTAAGCTGGTTCCTTCCTTCGTTCTTTTCTGCTCATAGTTTGTAATGAAAGCTGTTGAATTTAGTTCCCATTCTAAATGCTCAGGTCTAGCTTCTAGTGTGTGAGCAGCAATGCAGATGCAGGTGCTCTCGCCGACATTCCAACCCCTTCCTTTAGTTTGCCCTTCTCCTACTGTCCACCCCTCCCTTTTTGGATCTTCATGCCTCTTCCTTCTGTTACTCCCTCCATCCCAGATGTGATACTCTTCCCTCCGACTACCCCCTTCTGCAAATCTTATCCTCCTTTAATAGTATCCCCCCCCCTCAGAATTTATCTTCTTCTTCATCACCCGTGTAGCTCCAGATCGTATGTTAAAACCCTCCCCAGGTTTAGGCAGCATCAGCGAGACAGTTTAATATTCACCGTCAGCCAAATGCAAATGGGGTTCGATCAGCCCAGCATTGGTAGAAGCAGGCAGTGATCTAAGGTCATTTGAGAATGCTCAGCCTCACAGAGATATCGACATCCATGTCTGATTGGTAAAGATTTGTCTGACAAACGTGTGCGCACACACAGTTTGCATCCATTTTTCACTGGATGGGCACAGACACACACACACAGAGGACGTGCACTTGCTCACTAACACATGATCAGGGAGGCTAACACATACACACACAGACTCATTCACCGTACACACGCTCAGCGTACCGATTTGCTGACTCATTTGGATGATATTCAAATGCTGACGGGAATCTGTTCTCTTCTCTGTGTGATGTGTGTCTTATAGGAGCAGGTCTGGTTTAGTTTGTTGGGGAGAATATGCAAATGTAGCGTGACATTTTTAACCAGGTCATAGCCAAGCTGACACCCCCCCCCCCCCACCCCTGCCTTCCTCTGGTTGTCTTCTTCTCTTTCTATCACGCTTTATTTTTCCTTCTCTCTTCTTCCTTTGGTCCCTTCTTTCTTTCTCTTTCCATCTCCTTCACTTTTCCTCCGTCTGCCTGCCTCTCTCCCTCCCTCTCCTTCAGGGAGAATTAAAAGGGGGACACCACTGACAGTATGTGTCAGAGGAATGGTATTTTGAGTTGGGAAGCGCACCGCTGCCATTATATTACCACCAGTGTCGAACGTCTGCCGTATGGCCTGAATTAAGACCTGGCAAAGAAGATAAAACACCCCTGCCTGTGGAGCGTGTGTGTGCGTGTGTGCTGTGCGTGTGTTTTCACACATCTGTGCACTCTACATACTGTACATCAGCAGTTATGTCTAGCCTTTTGGCCCCGAGGCGTGGGACTTTCATCCTGTTAGTCTGCTGAACAGGGATGTTAAACTTTCCTTCGCTCTATTGGTCTTCGGGCTCGGTGTGAGTTGTTGATCCACACAAACTGTCTCGACGTGACTGGGTGTAAATGTGTCGGAAGCGAGCTCTTGGCCCACAAGTTCAGTAGCTTATGGCTGCGTGAGTGTTTGAATGTGTTTGACTTCGTCCGTGTTTTTCATGCCGGCTGATCGGAGCCGGAGAGCTCCATCGGGCCAGCCTGGGGGGGGGGGGTAACTCATGCTCCGCTAAAGCCTCTCAGGGGGATCGCAGACTCCGAGAGGCCCACACACACTTACAAACACACATACACACACACTTACAGACACACACCTCATTGTCAGGTGACTGTGTTCAGGAAAAATCCCTTTCCCTAGTCATTGTTCCTCCTTAATCGGAGAGATACACCAATACGGATCCCACTGCTGCCACCATCTGTCAGTGTGCGTTGTGATTTAGTCATGGCAGACAAATATAGAAAACGCTAGGCAAACTTTACCAAGCATGCTTCAGTCAACAACAGTATATAGTGAAGTGACAATATTTACAGTTTTCTATTTAACACCAATATTGCTGCAGGGATTCTCTGTGTTTTTGCTTCGCTTGAAGAGGGGATGAGGTTGACACCCTAAGCCCAGAGCGCCGTTTGTCACCTGTGACCTGACTGAAGCTCTCTTTGGGAGTGTTTAGTGTCCCTAGCAAGGCCATTTGGGATATTTAGTGGCTCCAGTGTGGTCGTTCTAGTGTTTTGAGACTTCAACGGAGTCGTGCTGACAGTGTTTAGTGCCCAGGGTGCATCTGTCTTCTGAGTTGACGAGCAGGATCTCACTGGAGGGAAAGACAAAGAGGAACAGATGCACCTTATCATCCCTTTCTCACACACACACACACACACACACACACACACACACACACACACACACACACACACAGTGGCTGTTCATCAGCTCCACACACACCTTCGCAACACACAAACACACCCTCGCAACACACACACACACCACACACCCTCGCAATACACACTACAAACTCAGGCAAGCACCATGTCTCTTTTAGGTGGGTTGCTGGCTCTAAAGTGGTGCACTTTGCTTAAGTGTCGTGGAGTGAAGGTTTTTCCAGTTTAGGTCCTGATGATTAAACCATGAAGGAGGGTTATGGCTATGGGCTGCTTTGGAGATAAAGGTGGGCTCTCATTTTAAAAGGGTTTTTGGTAGAATGGCTCTGAGAATCTGGGTCAGTGGAGAAGGTGGGCGAACACAGTGATTTAGTTTCTCTTATATTACTGTGTGTGTGTGTGTATTTAATAGCTTAATAATGCATTATTAATGACCAGTAAATGAGAAGTAAATTGTGTGCTGTTCCTGTTTAACAGAACTAAGTGATGGTGAGTCATTTACTGCATTGGTGATTCAGGACTTTTTTATTTAACCTTCATTAGGACATTAGGATTCCAACCTGGTTCTGCACAGTATGTAGTAAATCATTTAGTAACATTCATTGAATGAGTTCTGCATTGCTTGCTGTTTGTGGTTTTAGGCTGGGTTTCTGAATAGTACTATGTGGCAGGTAGCCTAGTAGCCTAGTGGTTAGAGCGTTGGACTAGTAAGAGCGTTGGACTAGAAAGGTTGCAAGATCGAATCCCCGAGCTGACAAGGTAAAAAAATCTGTCGTTCTGCCCCTGAACAGGCAGTTAACCCACTGTTTCTAGGCCGTCATTGAAAATGAGAATGTGTTCTTAACTGACTTGCCTAGTTAAATAAAGGTGAAAAAAGTGATATCTGAAGAAAAAAAGGCTTTATTAATACATTTGATTATTCGTCTAGCTAGCATTTAGCAGTAGGACTCTCTGACTCTACACATGAAATAAGTTCAGCTCACATTGTTTGGTGAGCATCAGGCCCAACTTTGGAAATGTTCTGGAATGGATAGCCTGAATAATTTAGAATGACTCTATACCAAACAAAATATACACATGTACCTCTATAAAGAGATGACTATGGAACAAATAGCATCTTTATGTTTCATTATTAATTCAAACTATTGAGCAGTACTGTATTGACCAGTACTAATTAAGTCATGAAGGACAGAGGCTGGAGCTGAGCTGAGTACCAACATGTACTGTAACCACCTTGCTGTTTTAAATACACACGACTGGACACACACGCATACACACACCGATGTCAATTAGGTCCAATCCGGGATTCTATCTAAAGCTCCATCCTCAGACTTATCCATTAATATCAATTATTTTCCCTGGCAGACGTCTCCTTCTTGTCAGGGAAGTTTTAGCAGTGGACCATGTTGATGCCAGAGTCTGAGGTCCTCGTGTGAGTAGTGATGGGATGCTAGTACGCCCTGCTAGAGTGCTCCTACTGAGTTTCTCAGTGCTCGCCAGTCAAGTCGCCAGCTCCCACGCTAACGTGCTTTATTGTCTGCCTCCCTCTCTCACATCCCGAACTTCAAAGGCCGCGCTTAATGCTCACCTGAGAAGCGGCGGTCCCTCATGTCTGATGGAGAAGGCGGGGCAGAAGGATAAGTGTCTTTCGGGAAATGTCTCCCGGGAACATTCAGGAGCACAAATGTCAGCGAGCGAGATGAAACGTGTCACTAAGAGGAGAGGCAGCAGGTGTTTTGGGAGAACAAACAGATGAAACACTGGAAACACAGGCATCGTTTAAAAAACAAATCCCACAGAGAAGGAAAAAAAGACATTTGTGTATACATCAGCCCCAACCACGCACAAACACCTTCCTTTTATCTTAAGTCTTCTAAGAAAGACATTATTGAAGACGGGTGGAAACACCCTAATTTCCCTTCCCTCCCTGGAAACACTCTAATTAACCTTTCCTTACTTCCTAATGTCTCCCACCCCCTCGCTGCTGCTTTCCCCTCCCTCCTAGCGCACGTACAATATAATTACATTCCCTGGGCTCGATCTCCGTGCTAAAATATGCTGTGGTGCTTCCACGGGAGGGCCGGCAGCGCCTCTCGCGCTCACGCTGGTTATCGCCATGCCACAGGCCCACACTCGCTCATTGTTCAACCCCGGCATCGTAATTACTTAATACGGCATCCCGTTCCACTAAACTTCCCCACCACCATCCACCACCGCTCTACAGACTAACTGTATTTATGTTATTATTAAATTATTTACTTTAATATCCTCAGACGGCTAAGTTCCATTTATATGTGATTGGTTTGTTTATATATTTCTTAGTCTCCTTGTTTTTCTTTCTTTAATTAGCGCTGTATTGATATTGCCCCCGATTTCTTTCATTATTATTATGCTCCCCACAATGTCCGGATGTAATGAGCCTGCACACAACAGCACCTAATGAATTACGGTTGGTTTGCTTTCGCTGCCTGTCTGGTGGAGTCTGTGGGGACTCTGACAACTGCTGCAGTACAGATGGATACAGTAGGAATGTGGCTTGCAATATTGCCTGTGTATCATCTTGGATTGAAGCATTTCTCCATTGTATAGGTAAACGCGGATCGGTTGACCTTTTCCACTGTCCTTTCCTTGTGGAGCTTTTCAGATTTATTTTCGCTAGAATATTTTGAATCTCACCTTTATTTAAGAGGACATTCATTTTCTTCCAGATTCATGCTACAATATGTGTCTTATCTAGTAATATTTAGTGGTATTTCGGGCTTCAACTGTCAGAGTGATGGTTGCACCAGGGTGTTAGCTCAATGTCCTACCAAAGCAGCAGACATCCAGGGTTCCGTGTACCATGTCACGCTAGCCCCCAGCTGTGCCGTTTACTGCTCACTTAGCAAACCTGGAGTCTCCATGATAACAGGAGCCTGTCACCCGTCTCCCCACCACATTCTCCTTCCCTCCTCCTCGGACAAAACAGCTCTATTCAGCAAAGCTTTGCCCCTCAGTGGCAAAGTCGCACGTTTATTTTGAGTGAAGAGAGGCGCCACGTGTACCTGTCAAGGCAAGGCAGCGCTGAAATAATCTCCTCCACTTTTAGCACTGAAAGGTTCAAGTTGAGGTACATCTTTACTCTCCTATGGAAACTGGAGGAACGGAGATTCTATTTGTTTAAAGTTAGCACATTGAATGTCTTAGCCCCAGCTAGTCTACATGGCTTTTCGGTTCTCTGTGCCTTTAAAAGTTTGCTTCAGCACTTTTGAAAGACATGGGGTTACTGCATAATGGTCGTGTTTCAACTTCTTCAAGCAGTTGAAGGTATTTAGCATGCCAATTCTAATTTCCAATCAAATTATCGCTTTCTCTGTCAGATTCAAAGAAATCCTAACCTCTCTCTCTCTCTCTCTCTCTCTCTCCCCCTTCTCGCTCACTCCTTCTCTCTTTGTCTCTCTCTCTCTTATCTTCCACCCTCCTCAGATGAGCAGCAAGCGCTCCAGCAGTTTCCGACGAGCCATCGCCAATGGCCGCCGCACACTGCAGCGGGAGATCCTATTGGACGAGACGGGCCTGGGCGTGTACAAGCGCTTTGTGCGCTACGTGGCCTATGAGATCCTGCCCTGTGAGACAGACCGGCGCTGGTACTTCCACCAGAACAGCTTGTGTCCTCCTCCTGTCTTCATGGCCATCATTACCATCATCCAGGTGAGAGGTCTAAGATGACTGAGCTGCTCATTGTTAAGACCTTATTGCGTTGTGATCCACCCGAAGATGTTAGTATTGACTTATGACCTTTAAAATAAGCAGTACAATGTTTCTGGCATAAAAGATCTTTAGCTTGAGGAATGAGGAAATGGATGTGACCAAAATTATGGGCACTGGGCAGTCTGGACACTGACCCACGCTTTGGTAAACAGTGGTTAAGTGTGCGTATATTCAATGCCAGATCTCGAAGGCAACACTGTCAAATTGGCTTTCATGTTCGGATTCTTGGATTCTTATCAGCAACTGATGTCGAACTGGGCAACCAAGCCAGTGGAATATTCTCTGGCCAGTTTAGTGATATTAATGGAACAATTTAGTGACGGGAAAAAGAGAAAACCACCAGACCACTTTAGCCCGGGTGGCCATGACTTGAATCGGCAATGATATAAAGCCACAGCACTTCCTCTTCGAACTCACTGTCATTCTGACGAAAGCCAAGTACTGTAAGTGCTCTTAAATGCTTCACAATGGCAGGGAACGGTCTGTAATGACAATTTGGCTACGATAAAGACTATTTCCCGTTCATTTAAATTCATTGAAATGATGATTAATTGATCTATGAAAAGGAGCTAATGGAATCGGACCAGCTGTGTGTGTCTCTCTCTCGATGTGCATCGCCTGTCGGTGCCAATGGAAGTCTTCAACCAACGCAAGGCAACAAAAAAATGAAAAGACAACATTCAGGGCATTTATTAGCTGAATCCCAATTGGCTCTCATAACAGAACTCTGTACTATGTGATATAAATGAGTGTCTGAATGAAGAGACGTGGGTGTGAACCCAGCGCGTGTGTCGCCTCTCCCGTCAGATCGTTGTGTTCATGTGCTATGGCATCATGCTGAATAAGTGGGTACTGCAGACATACCAGCCAGACTTCATGAAGAGCTCCCTGGTGTACCACCCCAGACACCGCCTCCAGGTGTGGCGCTTCTTCAGCTACATGTTCATGCACGTTGGGTAAGAAACCACCCCACCTCACACACACACACACACACACACACACACACACACACACACACACACACACACACACACACACACACACACACACACACACACACACACACACACACACACACACACACACACACACACACACACACACAGTGCAAAGCCAAACGTAATTGATACTGCATTGACAGATAATAGACGGGGTTGATGGATAGACTGTGATAGATGACTTCTGTACATACCTTTGATGAAGTGTCTAGACCAAAGGAGCTGATTTAAAACACTATGCATTATTCCTTTGTCATTGAGACCAGTGTCCACAGTGTCCACTGTTCACTGTGTCTCTCAGGTTGGAACAGCTGGGGTTCAACGCTCTTCTCCAGCTGATGATCGGCGTTCCCTTGGAGATGGTCCATGGCATCCTACGCATCAGTCTGCTCTACATGGCTGGTGTAGTGGCAGGTGAGTGTCACTGTGTTAGCATCATTGGTTGATGTGATACTATCGTGGGTTAATGTGTTAGCCATCGCTGTGTTGTACTGCGGATAGTACCCTATTTTGGTACTTTGGTGTTTTAGTTTTGTGTTGGTGTGATGTTGTGGTCCCTTTGTGTATTAGTCTGTTCCCCGTGGCTGATAAGTTAGCCATAAAGGGTAAGTGTGCACTACTGTTCTCATCCAACACAGTGGCTTGTATAAGTGTTTTAGTATGTGCACTTCAAAGATGACGTACTGTTGTGGTCTGTTTGATCCTTTTGATATATGAGACAGACCGGCTCGATTCGGTCTTATGTAGCAAAACTTGTATTGGTGTTTTCTACATTGGATAAAAGTAGAGACTCATTGAACATTGTATATCATACACTACAGTTGAGGACTAATGGGAAAGCAATTCTGCTTTGAAAGTTGATCAACTTGTAACCCCACATTTGAGAAAATGGCCCTTGAATGTATTGGTATCCCTACTGGAGAGCTCTTCTTTGTCTACACCCATTCAGCATGGTTCACACGCACTTAAGCCTTAGCTCCACCTGTTTCTTTAAGGATTCACATGTGAGGCCATGTGCTAAACAGAGTGAGTATGGTAGTGTACTAAACAACCAAAGATTTCAAGACTAAAGGCTTGTTTTTACTACGTCTATCGACATGTCTGTAGCTGTGACATCAGGAACATTCTATTGTCGTCCGACATCAAACTTGTCGTTGTCTTTATGAATAAGTATAAACACAAAAATGACAGGCTGCATGACATTAGCAGCCTGGTGGTCCAACATTGCATAACTGGTGTATTTTAACACCAACGAACCCATCTGTTTAAAAATGAATGTAGTATATGTCAATCTAGCAAACCAGGCAATGTTTTGTTTTGTTTCTAGCGTGTTAGCTAGCTACAGTGCTGTGAAAAAGTATTTGCCCCTTTACAATTTTCTCTACTTTTATTACAGAATGATCTTCAACCAAAACCTAATATTAGATAAATGGAACCTGAGTGAACAAATAACACATAATTACGTACTTATTTAATTTATTTCATGAACGAAGTTATGCAACACCCAATGCCTCTGAAAAAGTGAATTGCCCCTTATACTCAATAACTGGTTGTGCCACCTTTATCTGCAATGACAGCAACTAAATGCTTCCTGTAGTTGTTGATCATTCCACTCTTGCATGCAGAACTGCTTTAACTCAGCAACTTTTGTGGGTTTTCCATGAACTACTCGTTTCAAGTCCTGCCACAACATTTCAGTTGGGATTAAGTCTGGACTTTGACGAGGCCATTCCAAAACTTCAAATTTGTTGTTTTTTAGCCATTTTATGTAGACTTGATTGTGTGTTTTGGATCATTGTCTTGCTTCATGACCCAGCTGTACTTCAGCTTCAGCTCACAGACAGATGGCCTGATATTTTCCTGTAGAATTATCTGATACAGAGGAGAATTCATGGTTCCGTCTATTAAGGCAAGTCATCCAGGTCCTGAGGCAGCAAAGCATCCCCAAACCACCACACTACCACCATCGTGCTTAAACGATGGTGGAAGATTCTTAATGTGGAATGCAGTGTTTGGTTTTCGCCAGGCATAATGGCATGAGAACCTCATACCAACGGTCAAGCATGGTAGCTGGATTTTCTCCATCTCCTTAGCTGTCATACTCTGCTTTCGCTGGACATTCCACTGATTTCAAAACGGGGTCCCCCAGAAAGCAGAGAGCAGTTCTTCGGGATATCTTTCAAAAAAGCAGCGTTAGAAGGATTAGCTACCTACACATACCAAGCAGCTCATGTTAGAAAGAAGCATGCTCCATGGCAGACCAATCTGAAATAATCTCTCGGCATGTCCAGCCCATTCATTATCTCAGCCAATCATGGCTAGTGGGAAGTTTCCTGTCTTTTTCTGTGGCTTAACCAACTAGGCTCGTAATTTAACAATTTAATTCATATTTACAGATGGCATACAAGTTTGTTATTAAGGCACATGAAAGTTCACATGTTCCAGAATGCATTTCTGCCAAAAATGCATTTTGATTTAAAAAAAATGTTTTTACATTCAAATGCCTCTCCTGTGAAGTAGTGATGCGCGACATATGCCTAGTTTCCTGAAATGAGTCACATATACTGAACAAAAACATAAAACGTAACATGTAAAGTGTTGGTCCCATGTTTCGTGAGCTGAAAAAAAAGATCCCAGAAATGTTCCATACGCACAAAAAGCTTATTTCCCTCAATTGTTGTGCACATCTATGTTAGTGAGTATTTCTCCTTTGCCAAGATAATCCATCCATCTGAAAGGTGTGGCATATTAAAAAGGGGATTTAAACAGCATGATCATTACACAGGTGCACCTTGTGCTGGGGATAATGAAAAGCCACTCTAAAATGTGCAGTTTTGTCACACAACACAATGCTACAGATTTCTCAATTTGAGGGAGCGTGCAATTGGCATGCTGACTACAGGAATGTCCACCAGAACTGTTGCCAAATAATTAAATGTTAATTTCTCTACCACAAGCCACCTCCAACGTCGTTTTAGAGGATTTGGCAGTATGTCCTACCGGCCTCACAACCGCAGACCACATGTAACCACAGCAGCCCAGGACCTCCACATCCGGCTTCTTTACCTGCTGGATCGTCTGAGACCAGCCACCTGGACAGCTGATGAAACTGAGGAGTATTTCTGTCTACTACAAAGCTCTTTTGTGGGAAAAAAAACATACTCTGATTTGCATGGCCTGGCTCCTCAGTGGGTGGGCCTGACTCCCAAGTGGGTGGGCCTATGCCCCTGCCCAGACATGTGAAATCCATAGATTAGGGCCTAATGAAATTATTTAAATTGACTGATTTCCTTATATGAACTGCAACTCAGTAAAATTGTTGAAATTGTTGCATGCTGGGTTTTAATTTTTGTTCAGTTACATAGCCTCTGTGAGTCCAGGTCACGTAACTGTATACTTGAACCACTTTTGTTCAGAGAAGGAGCTGACTCACTTGAAGGACTGTTGACAACAAACTTCCTTTCTTTCCGTCCTCCTCATTGGCAGTGTGGAGATTGAGGCCTATGAATCCACTTTGATTCTGTGATGATGTGGTTTCCATTGTCATATATCACCCCCACTACTGCAGAAATCGTATCGACTCTGATGTGCAAAACTATTGTTTCCATAGCTCAATTTCATCTACATTCTGCATTATTTTGTTTTCTGACTTCGTAAGCCTAATTCCAATTTTACGCTATTCATAAATATTGCTAGACCTGTATAATTTCACGGACTGTTTCTCAATTGTCTACTAAAAACATAAATTCTTTCACTACCCCAGTTTTCCTCCTAGCGTACAGATGTAGGATCTTAATTTGAGCCAGTTTGCTTCAGCAGCAAAATAATCTATCAACAGGAAATATTAATTATTATGTGGGTTATAACTAATAGATATTTTTGTAGGGGTTGATATATTTTTCGTAAGAGAAAATCAAGTCTGTAATTTCAAAGTGGAAATTCTAAACTTCAGAAGCCTTTTTTAAACCTCAAATACACTGCATGTTTTATATTTCCTGCATTGCAGTAAAGTTCTCCAGCAACAGTGTGATCAAATTAAGATACTACATCTGTAAGCTTGACAAAACGTCGTTCAACTCCTTGTACTCCCTGAAAATGACGCACGCACGCACACACACACAGTACATGCTTATGAATTATTGGAGCTTTGATTTAAAAAAAAATGTATGATGACAGAATCGCAGAGAGGTGGAAAGAGAGAGAGAAAGCGAATGAGAGAAGCTGAGTAATGCAGGCTTCGTCTACCTGGTATTGGCATAAGAGCAGACGAGATTCTGGGATTTGAGATGCAGTCAAAACAAGAAGGAGGAGGAAAAGCAGTGCCAGACCTTTTTTGAAGCAGTTGGAGCAGTGCCCGGGGAGTTTGGGGTTCATAGGCTCAGCCGGGGCTCAAAATCACAGGTTCAGGTAGGGTTATAAGGGGGGCTAATGATGAGAGGTACATGTACTAACAGGGGAGTTGTGAGAGAGCGAGGATTGACTTCCAGGTGAGAGGTTAATGGGGCCAACCGCCGCAGCTCTAGGCACAGGGGGAGGGTAATAAAGACACGGAGCCCCGAGCCCTCTTGCCTTCGGCAAACATTTTCCATGAAAATAACAGGCAGACATCAAACAGGGAAAGGGGGGGGGGGGGTACTGACGCTCCGTCTGGAGTTTTAGTGCGGCTTATTTAATGGCAGACACGATATAGCAAGCTTTAAAGCTTTATGCTGTTGGAATACATTTTCTGTGATATGAAGTTTGAGTTTGGGCCGAGCAGCAGCCCCCATTAACATACCGTAGGCGATCGTAACAATACATTTTCTACTGTGCTTTCCATGGGTTATTCCAATATGTCTATCTTTTGTGAAGTTAAGGCATACCTCAAGGAGAACAACTATGTGACATTGAGTCTTCTTTGCATTCAAGTCTCTGTATTTCCCAGAAATCTCCTCTCTTTGATTGTTTGTGAATTATATAAAAGTTGCCCAGGGATACAGATTACTGGAACTCAGTTTGTAGCCTCATGTTTATATTCATGTTTTGTCTTGCCTATATGAGTTCAATCGTGTCAGAATGAGTTTGTTTTTCTTGGAGAGCAGTAGACCTCACAGGGTTTAGTTGTGCTCTGTGATTACATCCTCACAGACCTTCAGCAGGTAGTGTGTGTGTGTGTGTGTGTTCGCGCGCGGTACACAAGTTAAAGGAAGTCGATTATACACAGTAAACATGTCCAATCTATAGTTATTTTCAGGTTTCTCTTTTGAGTAAATATACCATCAGTTCTTCATTAAATTATGTGAAGGATGATGAAGCCTTGCTAATCCATGAAAGCTGCACTGCGTGCCTGTTTTCAGTATCCACCAGAACATAGCCTAATTAATTAATTATTGTAATAGAAGGTCACTGCACAAAGCCTTGTATTTCCAAGTGTAAATACGCTTATACTTTCATTAGTGTGTGTGCATTAGTGTGTGGGTGTTGACCAAAAAGCAGTGGACTTTGTAGACCCATAAGGACCAGTGGCGGCTGGTGACCTGAACAATTTAGGAGGATGGGAGACCCACGGTATAGGCGCAGACCGCACAGAGACGACAAAGCCCGTTTCAAAATCGTTCATGGCAAATTATTTTATAACCTTAAACACTTAACAAAGACATTTAGAGTAAAATATGATGGGGAATGTGAATGAGAGGCCTACTTACAGTGTTGGGAAGTGATCACAGCAGTGACTGAATGAGGGTATGAGGCATGAGTGGAGCTGTTCAGAGACTTGACTTCAGTGCAGGGCAGGCTCATCGTGGTTGGATGGTGCTGGAGAACAGCGCCACACTTCCACTGAGGGCAGGACAGGATTTGACTGGGAAGTCAAAATGCAAGAACACAACACAGTTAGACAAAAAAAGCGAAGAATGAGTTTGTCCAAGCCAGGATTAAAAACACATTGATGTGTATGTGTAATTGTGATAGTGTATATGATTGACTCGACATAAAGTAATGAGAGAACATTGACAGGGTTTCTTACAGTGCTTGGAGAGGAAGGTCAGGTCATATCAGGAGAGAGTTGACACGTAGTGGAGTGGACATCCCTTCTTAATCAGGGGACGGGAGGGGACTGTAAATATAAATAGCAGATCCATTCCATTAGAGCAGCACCATCATAGGTTTGGGCAACACGTTTCTCCATGAAGTTAAACTCAGACATCTCAGACTTCACAAAGTAAAACATAGACTGCGCATCAAATTAGCCAAATAAATGTTCCCGAATAAAGCCCTGATCGTCCACATAACAGACACTAACTAAGAACTGCGAGCGACAGCTGATGTCTGGGATTTCACCCATTTGCCATGCGAGAAAATGTGCTGCGCCAACCTCTCTTTTAATCTCACTTGCAATGGAAGCTATCAAATCATCCTGAATTGATTTTGACTGTAACAGAGACGCAGGAAGCAGGTGCAGTCAGTGAGTTCAATAGGAACGACCAGAGTGAATACAGAACCATGAACATGAAAACAGGAAACAATACTACCTCATGGGTGATGCAACGGAGTGCTAGATAAAGGGGAAGTCATCAGGGAGTGATGGAGTCCAGGTGTGCCTCATGATGGGGTGCAGATGTGCGTAATGATGGTTGCCAGGTGTGCGTAATGATGGGTTGCCAGGACCGGTGGTTAGTAGACCGGCGACGTCGAGCTCTGGAGTGGGGGACCGGGAGTAGACGTGACATCGACATCCCAGAGAAGACAGTAGATACTTCCATGGCCCGAGCAGCCGCACACAAGTCTAAGATCACCATGCGTAATGCCAAGCGTCTACTGGTGTGCTGTAAAGCTCGCCGCCATTGGACTCTGGAGCAGTGGAAATGCGTTCTCTGGAATGATGAATCATGCTTCACCATCTGGCAGTCTGACGGACGAATCTGGGTTTAGCGAATGCCAGGAGAACGCTACCAGCCCCAATGCATAGTGCCAGATGTAAAGTTTGGTGGAGGAGGAATAATGGTTTGGGGCTGTTTTTCATAGTTTGGGCTAGGCCCCTTAGTTCCAGTAAAGGGAAATCTTAACACTACAGCATACAATGACATTCTGGACGATTCAATGCTTCCTACAGTTTAGGGAAGTCCCTTTCCTGTTTCAGCATGACAATGCCCCTCATGCACAAAGCGAGGTCCATACAGAAATGGTTGGTCGAGATTGGTGTGGAAGAACTTGACAGGCACAGAGCCCTGACCTCAACCCCATCGAACACCTTTGGGATGAATTTGAATGCCGACTGCAAGCCAGGCCTAATTGCCCAACATCAGTGCCCGACCACACTGATGCTCTTGTGGCTGAATGGAAGCAGCAATGTTGTGGCTTGTGGCTGAAGTCCCCGCAGCAATGTTCCAACATCTAGTGGAACGCCTTCACAGAAGAGTGGAGGCTGTTATAGCAGCAAAGGGAGGGGGGGGGGGGCAACTCCATAGTAGTGTCCATGATTTTGGAATGAGTTGTTCGACAAACAAGTGTCCATATACTTTTGGTCATGTAGTGTATGTGGAAAAATCCATACTGTAGCTCTGATATCAACATATTCATTCAAACAACGATATGGCTTTGCAGTAATGCTGATTCTCATTTCGAATAATGGTTTCAATCCATCATTGAGTTCTCTCTTAATGGGTTTGATTCAGGAGCATTCTGTTGGGCATCCAGTTGTCATTGTGATAAAAACCTGAGATGGGACTGAATCCAATTTTTTGTTTTCTCTGTTCTTCAGTTTTGTAGAAATTGCTATGATATTTCCACAAACCGCCTTCTATTTTTTTTTAGAAAATATTCACATTTCTTTGCAAGGGACCCGTGTGGGTTGACAAGTCATTGTCAATTTTGTCTCATAGTTCCATCATGTCAAGGATACACATTAAATCGGTATTAAGGAGTCCACATTGTATTTCCCAAAGGGGAAATTTAAGGCATAGGAATTCGATGCGCCATGATATGAGATGGATTAGCTATCCTTTGTATTTGAAATAATTGTTTTATCAGAATACAATGTTAGAATCTTGGCCCTCTTTAATCTCTTCCCAGGAAGTTGATTTGTATGAGTGTTGTTGTGGATACCTGGTATGGCTGTCGTGTTCCAGAAGATTCCGATCAGACAGTTATTTTCCCTTTTCTGAGGCCCAATGTGGGAAAACTTTAAGCCAAGCCTTTAGAGAGAGGGAAAGGGAGAACGAGAGCACAGTGGAAGAGTAGAGGAGAGAAGAGGGTGCAGAGAACACAAGGCTAGATAAATCACCTCGGGTGCCAGGGAGAGGTGACTCAGGGCGTGACTCGGACACCCTGACACTGAGGCTCTGATTCCAGGCGGAAGAATATTTAATATACACTGGTCTGATTTGAGACAGAGGAGACACTCTTTTGGCTTATGTAGTTGTCAATATGGCTTTGTTTCTGCTAGTTGAGTCACTTGCTTTATTATACGTTTGGTTCTGGGAATTTATGAATGGTGTTCTACACTACACAGTACATTAGTAGTATAGCCTGTACTGAGCTCTGTTTTAACCTGTATTTTCTATAAACCTTGGTGCTGCATTAAGCCCCTGGCCTTGTGTGTAGTTCTGTGGCTGTGAGCCCCTCAATGTAGTCTCCCGGGGGCAGGGTAGTGTGAATCTACATCCAGGAAGCAGGCAGGGTGACCTTGGCGCGGTGCAGTGGGTGGCTGGTTGGTTCATTGGCTGCCGGTGTAGATTATGGTAATCCCCCAGCCCTTCACCATGGGGCCCTTCTCACCATCAACCCCACCACACAATGTGGCACTATCCAGGCTCACTTCCTCTCCCAGTCTTCCCCCTGCGGCCTCACTGGTAATGATACCAATGACAACGGATGGCTTTAGTGTAGTGCAAGTTGTTCAACCTCATCCGAGGATCTTGGACGTCTGGGGGAGTCGCCCATCTCATGCTTGGTTGTAATGCAGCAACACCCTCCTGGGTGATGCATGGTGGCCATTTTGTGCCAGAATTGTTTCTGAAGTGTTGTGGTTGTCCCAAATAATTACTTTATATTCTATTTCTGTGGGTTGTTCAGTCTAGTCCAGTTACATTCTGTTTGTTTCCATTGGACACTGAACAGTGGCTCCGTAACCTTGAGCAAAGCACAGGACTGTATTTCATGGATGTTTTCTTGGCAATCTTTTTAAAAGATTGGAATCATTTTCTCCCAAGGTCATTAGTTGTGTTTGCTGAAAAGTAGCCGTGACTGAGAACAACATTGGTTGTGACCAGAATCTACACTCTCAGGAAAAAAGGAGCTATCTATAACCTAAAAGGATTCTTCGGCTGTCCCCGTAGGAGAACCCTTTGAAGAACCCTTTTTGGTTCCAGGTAGAACCCTTCTCCCATGGGGAAAACCGAATAACCTTTTTGGACCATTTTTTTAAACAGTTTTTTCAAACACATACCAGTAGCCACTTATCAGCACAGGCATTCACACACATCCAGAGACACAAACAGTACAAGCAAACGCCATAGTATACACCACACTTACACTCTCATTTGCTTATGCGCCCCGCTCGCCCCTCTTTCAATCTCTCTCAATCTCTCAGAAACACGCAAACACACGTGCACACCACACACAGAGGTGAGATGTGATTATATCTGGCCTCTGGCACCCGGTGCTGTGTTGAATGGTCTCTTCTCTCAGCGGCTCTGAGGATGTGACTGCTGGAGACTATTGATTTTTCTCGATGCCCCCTGTGCTTCCGGGAAACATAAATATTATCATATTTTTCCCAGCCTGACAAATTTGGACTGGGTAGAACGCTGCCTGTGATAGAATCAACCCAATCTCCGAGGAGACCAAGGGCAAGGTGTCTTTGGACCGGGTGTTTTAGCACAGCGCAAATGTTCTGCATTTTATATCTCTCTGTGGGATGATTTGAAGCGCTGCTCTCGCATCGCACTCATGTTGTTATTGCTGTTTTTGTTTTTATAGAGTAGCGTTTATGGAACCCTCTGATTATGTGGAACTCGGTGTTTAGACTGGGCTGTTGTGTTGTTTGTATATCGAGCTTAAATGTTGTCTCTGGCTGGCTAATATGACCAAACATGCACTCACTGACATACACGCGCACACAAGCTCAAAACCACACGCATATACACTCCCGCTCACACACATCCACCCCACACATCGACCCCATGACTGCTTCTACTGGACTGCTATTTATTATTACTACACAATGACTATTTATTATTACTACACAATGACTATGTATTATTACTACACAATCACTATTTATTATTACTACACAATGACTATGTATTATTACTACACAATGACTATGTATAATTACTACACAATGACTATGTATAATTACTACACAATCACTATTTATTATTACTACACAATGACTATGTATTATTACTACACAATGACTATATATTATTACTACACAATGACTATTTATTATTACTACACCATGACTATGTATTATTACTACACAATCACTATTTATTATTACTACACAATGACTATGTATTATTACTACACAATGACTATTTATTATTACTGCACAATGACTATATATTATTACTACACAATATATTTCACAACTCCCCGGCACGTGTAAATATCCTACTTCGTCTGAGCGCCTTCTGGTGTTATATTTGAGCTGCATTTGATCCTATTTTTATTAATTGAGTTTGTATTGTTATTATTCTTTAGACACTTACTTGCTTCCCTATTGTTGTTGCATTGTCTAGTGGTGAACCTGCAGGTAAGCATTTCGTTACACTGTGTACTCCATGTGCATCATGTGTATACAATATGACAGAAAACACACTTGGAACTTGATATGGGGACTCTGGTGGTTTGTTGTGACTGGATGTCCAGGTGTGTTTTGAAAGGACTCATTCCCTTGGTGACCTGGTATGTGTGAACTGGGGATGATGAGTAAAAGGCCTCAGTCTCCTCTTTCCGTTAAGGTCATTCGTCGATTTGTATCTCTTCCTCTGTCCTCTGACTCTCCACCAAGCCAGGGAGATGGATTGTGGTGGCAGACTGGATGGGACTGATTGTAGATTGTTTGGCTCCCCTTGGAGAAAAGCCACAGAGACGAGGATGAGGATATTCCCCTTGTCTTTCCGTGGCCACGAAGGACCAGAGAAGGGCTGGCGGGGAGAGGGAGTGTTTATCTCTATCCCAGGTATGCCTCCATATTTTAAACAAACTTTCCCAGATTGACAGGACCATTGCAATTCTATTGGGACTTGAAAATGGACTCCCGTCAAGTAAATTACCTTTGGCGTTATGACCATATCAAATAGAGTAGACAAAAGCGCATGTGAAAGATGGCTAGCCTCCAGTTATGCCACCCCATCCACCCTCCTCTTGCCCACTCCTGTCCGCCACTCATATCAAGACCAGGCAGTAGAGTTCCCGTATGGTCTCATCCTGTTGCGTGTGGCTCTTGTTGTGTAATGTCTGCAGATACCACCCCATCAGAAATCTATTTGACCAAGGAACAAACGTGCACCACTTTATAGATCTGTGCTGTATAAGGTTCAAGGCTACGGTTAGGTTTAAGATAAAGGCTGTGTTTGTTTCCTTGCAAAGATGATCCATGTGTGCTTATCCCAGTGTAACAGAACAATGTGTTGACCTTCTGACCTAAGCTCAGTGGCAGTTCTGTCATGTGCACCACTTGCGATTATTCCTTCCCCATTGCAGTAAACTTGTGTTGATTTTAGATTGTCAAGGTTGCTGATTACAATTTCCGAGCCAGGTTTACCGTGGCTGCCTCTTCTCTCAACCTTGTTCTCTGCAGCACTGCAAACAGCACACTAATTCATCTCTGTCTCGTTAAAGGATGCCAGTTTCACAGTGGTTACTCCTACTCCAGGTAAACCCCCACCCCTCGAGAAAACACACACCTGCCTTTGGTTAAGAGTCCTGCCCCCATGCACTCTCTCTGCTCTCTCTCTCTCTCTCTCTCTCTCTCATCCTCTTTCTCTCTCACCCCCTTTCTCTTTCTCTCCCTCCATCTCTGCTTGGTAAATAAATCTGATCAGGCATTTCCTCAGTTTATTAGCCAGGCGAGGCAGCCTTTCGAGTGGGAGAGTGCTGACTGCAGCACATCTCACTTGCAGGGCCGGGAGATTTAATACATAGCAGATGTGTCTGTCTGAGGCGAGCATGTAACAAACTGAGCAACCGGAACTTCGACTAAACAATCCTCTCAGAGGATAGAAATAGCCTCTATTGAAAAGAGCTTTGAAAGGAAGAATTCTCAAGCACCTGAGTCTGGGTTTGAGGCTGAGGCAAAGTGGAGTGCAGTACATTTCAAATGTTCGGTATTGATTATAGACACACATCAATGATGATTACCAAGAAACATTTTGTTAGAAAAACAAGCTGTCCGTGATGCAGTTTAGTCTGGGTAATAGCAAACTATGTGGGATCAGATATCGGACACGGTCATCGCCTTTCCGTGAATCGAGAGCTCTGGCGATGATGAGTTAACTGACAAAATGTTTTATGTCCTTCCTTTCACAGTGAAGGATTAAAAGCAACAAGAGAATGTGAATCATGGAGTGTGTGAATCACATGAATAAATCACCACTCATTGTCCTTGCAGCGTCCCTTTCTGATTCACTGATTGACTGGCCAATCAGGAAATGCTGCTCAATGCATGTTAATGCTCTGGGCCAATTAGTCAATTGGTGTCTTTAGTGCTCCATATAGTTTGGCTCATATAATAAAATAGGTTGACAAATCCCACATGTTTTCATTAAGCACTTATCTGTCCAAAATCACCTAAAATGTGTAGCGCTACAACCATACCTTAACCTGTTCCACCTACAAATGTTTAACCCTGCTATGCTGTTGAAATACTCTACAAAAGCTATCCTTTTGAAAACACTAAGCATGTTTGCTCCGAAAGCACGAAGGTGGGTGTATAGGCAGCCAGATTCGCTTGTTTGGTGTTGTTGAAGGATTCTTAAGTTATTGCATCATTTTCTGTTCTGTTCTGTAGCTGCCAGTTGAACCACTGGAGTGACTCCCTTAGGCACTCAGCTCTGGTCTTGGATCAGTTGTCCCTTGGTCATGGTTAGCCATTGCTTAAGGGCATCATCTACTAACGTCACTGCCAATCTGCTTGGTTTAGTTTGACAGGCAAAACCAGAGTCAGTCGAGTTCACCCACAAAAGAGGATCATCGTCACATAGTCACTGTAAATGTATAGTGTATATAGTGTAAAATGCATTCTATGCATTCTATTACTGTAAACATATTGTGCGCACATACTGTATACACACACACACACACACACACACACACACACACACACACACACACACACACACACACACACACACACACACACAAAGACCGGGGGGTGAACTTGATGATGCTTAGAAAATCAGCACAGTAAATGCATCTGCGCATGAACTGTAAACTGCCAACAACACACAGAAATAATCTGAGACCTCACGTCTGGGCTCCCGATGAGTGAGATATCCCTAAATCTTCAACTCCCCGTGAACAGGAGAGCCCAGATGACAGGCCCTGGTTAATATTCACATCCAAAGCCCTTTAACCAGCGCTGTGCTAGCAGGAAGAGGGAGCTGTGTGAAAGACTGCTGTCCTCCCCACGGACTCCTTCACTTCCCTTTCAGGCCGGGGGTCTTTGGGCCCCCTCCCTCCCTGCTCCCCCCCCCCCACCCCCCCACTTTACTACAGATGCGGCGTCCCGCCAGCGACTAGTGTCATGTGGCCCTGGGCCGCTGGCTGCTTAATAGGATGTCGCCGTAGCGATGTGGCAGCTTGCCGCACTAGTGCTAAAACAGTGCAGTGTTGTTATGACAGCCTGCCAACTACATTACATCTCTGTGCTGTGTTCTGAAGGAAACGCATTCCTAGTATGAGTATCATGAGTTACTCTTGCATGTGTACTGTGAATTCACCTTTGCAGTTCAAATGTACATGAAAGCTTCACTTACAGTTAGTCTTAACTGGAAAATAAATGCTGTATTGAAGTAATAATTTAACCATATTGAATTAATATTTTTTGAGGAATCGAGGAACACATCTGAGAGGAGCCTGTGTGAAAGTTGCTCCAATTCCATTTTTTCCCCCGCGACTTTGAAGAGATCAGAGAGCACTCGGTATGTAATTGCAATTTCTTGGAACCACAAAAAAAAAATGGGGCAATATGGATCTTTACAAGTCTTCAGCTGCTGCACTCATTTCATCAAACGTCGAATCCTCCAGAAATCCATGTAAAATAGAACTGTGAGTGTCGGGGGGATAAAGGACTCAGGGAACGCACTCCGATTTCCATCTGTCATCTGATGATGATCACCACCGCCACCACAGGCTGACAGGGCACTCTTTAAGGAGCCACACACACACAGGCACAGGCACACGCACACACACACTATTGGTAAATAGCCCACCCATTTTCACCTACCTCATCCCCACAGTTTTTATTTATTTACTTTTCTGCTCTTTTGCACACCAATATCTCTACCTGTACATGATCATCTGATCATTTATCACTCCAGTGTTAATCTGCAATATTGTAATTATTCACCTACCTCCTCATGCCTTTTGCACACATTGTATATAGACTCCCCTTTTTTTCTACTGTGTTATTGACTTGTTAATTGTTTACTCCATGTGTAACTCTGTGTTGTCTGTTCACACTGCTATGCTTTATCTTGGCCAGGTCGCAGTTGCAATTGAGAACTTGTTCTCAACTAGCCTACCTGGTTAAATAAAGGTGAAATAAAAAAATAAAAATAAAATAAAAACACACACACACACACACGCACACGCACGCACACAGAATATGAATGGAATAGGCATTATAGATGAATGCCCGCACAATTTTATTTTATCAACCCTTTTTCATTTCTGCTCATTTCCATAATTAGTGAAGGCTGACGGTGTCCTTGTGAACAACTGCCACTGTGATTAACTGCTTAAAATTATGTCTTACTTCACTTTGGCGGGTACAGTAGAACAACAGTGAGGACACGCTGTGACATGTTGTAGTATGATTGCGATATCTGTATAGATTGCACAGTTTAAAGAACACATTTACCACAAAACCAAGTTTTACTTTGAAATTCGAGACAATAATTTGATGGGGAGAGGTTTTATCAATTTTTTTTGCTGTAAATGCTTTGACAATGTGCGCCTACACAACTAGACAGTACCTGCTACCCATATAATTACGTATAAATATAGTGATACCCCGCCTCCCGGGTGGCGCAGTGATTAAGGGCGCTGTACTGCAGCGCTAGCTGTGCCATCAGAGACTCTGGGTTGGCGCCCAGGCTCTGTCGTAACCGGCCGCGACCGGGAGGTCCGTGGGGCAACGCACAATTGGCCTAGCGTCGTCTGGGTTAGGGAGGGCTTGGCCAGTAGGGATGTCCTTGTCTCATCGTGCACCAGTGACTCCTGTGGCAGGCCGGGCGCAGTGCGTGCTAACCAAGGTTGCCAGGTGCACAGTGTTTCCTCTGACACATTGGTGTGGCTCTGTTAAGAAGCAGTGCGGCTTGGTTGGGTTGTGTATTGGAGGACGCATGACTTTCAACCTTCATCTCTCCCGTACGGGAGTTGTAGCGATGAGACAAGATAGTAGCTACTAAAACAATTGGATACCACGAAATTGGGGAGAAAAAGGGGTAAAAAAAAAATTATATATATATATATATATATATAATATATATATATATATATATATATATATATATATATATATATATAGTGATACCCGAAGAGACACTTCACGTCTACATTTTTTCCACTCTGTCTGGCCACATTAGCTTTTTGACCCCATCATGTACTTTGCCGGTGTCTGAAACGCCTTTACTTAACCAATCAGGTTACGTTCACAGTCTAGCAGGGGAATTGGCCCATAGCCAAGCTATGCAGATTTCTAACTAGACTGTTCTTATGTATACAGGACCAGATAGTCGAAAAGAAAATTTGAATAAAATTGTATTTGTCACATGCGCCGAGTACAATTGGGTGTAGACTTTACAGTGAAATTATTACTTATGAGCCCTTTCCCACAATGCAAAGTAAAAGTAATAAAATGTAGCAAATAAGGCATAAAAACCAAACTGTAACAATAAAGACTAAATAACGAGGCTATATATAAGGAGTACCGGTACCGAGTTAATGTTCAGGGGTGCGAAGTAGTTGAGGTAGTTGAGGTTACATGTACATGTAGGTAGGGGTAAAAGTGACTAGGCAATCAGGATAGCTAATAAATAGAGTAGCAGCAGCATATGTGAAGAGTGTGAAAATGTGTCTGTGTGTGTGTGTGTGTGTGTGTGTGTGTGTGTGTGTGTGTGTGTGTGTGTGTGTGTGTGTGTGTGTGTGTGTGTGTGTGTGTGTGTGTGTGTGTGTGTGTGTGTGTGTGTGTGTGTGTGTGTGTGTGTGTGTGTGTGTGTGTGTGTGTGTATGCGTATATGTATGTGTGTGTTGGAGTGTCATTGTAGTATGTGTGTGTGAGTCCAGTGATTGTGCATAGAGCCAGTGCATGAATGCCAGTGGGGAAAAAAGGGGAAGCCATGTGATTAACTGTTCAGCATTCTTATGGCTTGGGGATAGAAGCTGTTAAGGAGCCTTTTGGTCTCAGACTTGGCGCTCCAGGACCGCTTGCCGTGCGGTAGCAGAGAGAACAGTCTATGACTTGGGTGACTGGAGCCTTTGACCATTTTTAAGGCCTTCCTCTGACACCGCCTGGATTGTAGGGAGCTCGGCCCCAGTGATGTACTGGGCCTTACGCACTACCCTTTGTAGCGCTTTGCAGTCAGATGCCAAGCAGTTGCCATACCAAGCGTTGATGCAGCCTGTCAAGATGCTCTTAGCGTTGCAGCTGAGGGCCCATGGCAGATCTTTTCAGCCTCATGAAGGGGAAGAGGCGTGTCGTGGAGAATCTTAACAAAATGTAACACTTACAAGAAATGGGAATTCAATATAGGCTTTTAATACAAACATATCAGAAGCCTAGATGGTCCGGGGAACACACACTTTTCCAGAGCACTGGCTCTGATTTATACACATACAACATTTGAGTCCATCCCACATGCAAATTAAGTTACTTCCCTCAGTCCATCTGCCACCATTATATCCCAATCTGTGCATCCTGCTTGTTCACGCCCAATAACGCCATATCTGCTTTCAGTCAAGTTGTAATGGTGACAGGACCTCTTCATGTCCCAAAAATAATACATGCCCATCTTATCCTATGGGCCCCTTATGTTTGGCTTGTCCTTATTAGGACTAGTAGACTATGTGTCTCTTCTGTTCATGTCCTAAAAATATATGCCCTATGTCTATAGTCCATCAGTTGGTCATTTGGCTGACCCCCTCCTTTGTATGTCCCTCTGACCTTGGTATGTCCAGCTGGCCTTACTTTGGCTTCCTGTCTTATACAATAGACAATGCATTTTACCAGAATGGCAAATGCACTCTAAGTGTATCTTTCTCTTGTGGTACAGTATTAAGTTTCTTCCTATATGTACATCCTTCTACCACAAAACCCTCCTCTGGTGCTTATTTAGCACCAAAAACTACACTAAAAGGACATAAAGAGTGGAGGCCAATATCAACAGTTGACAAAGACATTAACAAAAATAAAGCTTACAAATCACCTGGACCAAACATCACCAGATCCTATTTGCAACATATAACACTTACAAAACCCAACTAGACCAAACATCTCCAAACAATAACATAGATAGGAGTAAAAGATCTAGTCTGCAAAGAATAAAACACTTATAATCAATCATTATATTGTGAAGAAGCAATGAGCATGTAGGATGCCCACACATCCAGAAACTATCAGCTATTCCTTAATCCTGATTCTTTAACATTTCAAGATATAATGTTACTTGAGTTATATTACCACATTTTACCTTTGTGTTTTACAATCATTACTTTATCAAATTGACTAACTCCTGCAATTTCTATCACCCAAATAGTTTATTCAGTTAACTATAGTGTTTCCCACATTCATCCCATTATCTCCATAGCTGTAGAAACATTCTTAAAAAAAATATTTTTTTTTACAATAGTAAACCTATCATTATGAGGATCATTCAATTCAGTTCTTATGTTGCACATTCATGTTCTCCCAACATATTTTTTATTTAATTCACTTCTGCCTTTAGTGTTACCTAGTACCAAACTGCATTCTGTGTTACACAAAGGAATGTAGTATTTTCTCTGAATACATTGAACATTTTACATTTAACACATTCTTCAAATGATGCAAGTTCAGGTACTATCAAAAGATCAGACAAAGGTGATTTTCTGCACAAAATACAATTGTCCATCCAATGTTTGTTTTTGCTGTATACTAAGCCCATTCGTACCACTCGTTCTTCACTACTTCTCGTGTGGTGTTCTTGAGTGGTTCTGATTCTGAGATAGATGTCGCATTTACAATGTTTTTGTCTTGAGGTATATCATTAGAGTTTGTCAAAAAGTTCCAAATGTCAGTAAAGAACCCTCCTGGTTCTGATGCTTTAGGTTTCTTTGTCGTTCTAGCTCTTCCTGTTTAGGTATTGGCGTAGGACCAATTCTAATGACTGACGTGCTACTCCCTTCGGTCAATCTTGTTCTCGTTATTTCAACTATTAATTCTTCACCTTCAACTGGTTCAATCTGATTCATGGTGAGCACCCACTTGTCTACTTCTTTGGTTAACGTCAGGTCACATCCTTCTGAGTCCCAAATGACTTCTCCCTTCGTTTGATGATGTGTCCATCCACCGAATGCAATCTCCGGTAAGGGTTTGATCCTTTTGTCTTCTGTTCTCCTGTTTCAGTTATGTGTTGAGGTGGAACAGAGATTCTAACCTTGTCAGTCTTTTTAGATTGTTTGACTGGTTCCTCTCTTCTCTTCCTGTTTCCACCCTACATCTTGATTGTGCGTGTGTCTGTTGTTTCTATCCTAGCGTTCACTGTTACTTCTGTTATGTCAATGTCATTGTTCTTCTGTGGTTCTAACTTCAATTGTCTGTTAAGGAGACAATTCAAGAGCTGAAAAGTCAATTGTGGGAAATCCCCATTTTCTTCAGCTTGCTGGACTTTTCCTCCTCTTTGTGGGGTCTCTACTTCTGTTCCTTGTGAGGTCTCTCCTTCTGTTCCTTGTGAGGCCTCTCCTCCTTTTCTTCCCCTGAGGCTCCCTCCTCAGGCCGGACTGGGCTTCCATCTGGAAGGGTGTCAATTTTAGGGAAGAGATGTTCCCATTCTATAGGTGATACTTCGGGGTCCCACTGTGGAGGGCTTCTGTCAAAGAGGTCTGCCACAACAGGTATGTCATCAGGAGTATCAGGAATGATACTGCCTCCCATCCCTGGACTCTCTGGCCCCACAGGAGTGAATTCTGGTTGTTCGTAGGTTCTCTCTCCAGTATTGTCTCTCCTTCGTCTTCTTCTGGGTGCATTAGGTGATGCACCTGTCGTATTTTGGCTTTCACTTGGTCTGCTGTTCTCTTGGCTCCTCCCTGGCGTCTCGATTTCTTTCGCTGTTCCTGCTCCTTCCGAGCTCCTGTCTGATGGATCAGCATCCTCTGTGTCCTCATCTCTATATGTTTGTGTCCTTATTTCTGTTGGGACTCAGGTGCAGTGATTCAGATGGTACCATGGTACCACGTCTTGCTTCCTTTCACTTGGACGGCCGTGTTTGTGCTGCGGCCTCCTCGTAGGGTCCTTCTCTCCTCGGTTGATCCCACTTCCCCCGGAACACTCAAACGTAGACTAGATCTCCTGGTATCACTGGGAGAGGTCCTTCTGGTCTCCTTGGATCATCAGATGTGGAACCTCTCGTCCTGGTTCAGGTTTCTGCCTTCTTTCTGTGAGGCATTCAGACTTAGAGTCTTATGGCCTCTGTTCTATGATTACACCATACATTCTCTTACTTCCATCACTCATCACACAACAAACTGACATTCCAGCTGAAGCTGGCGAACCCTTCTCCATCTGGTTTCCTAAACATAAGACTTGGAAAACAAAGGACAAAACACAACAGTATTGACAATGTTATGTGTTATGCATGAATATATTTATGAATACTGAAATCTGAGACCATGACAATTCCCACTCTCTCTTCACCTGACTCTATGCCTCCAGGATACTTTTCTGCTGGACTCCACAAAAATAAAAGCCCTGAAAAGCTTCCTCGTGCTTCCATCCAGTCTTCCCCTTTCGGCCCCAGGTTCTGAGAGGTGTTCCCAAATCATGTCATTTTTTACGTAGTTCCCCATCTGCTCTATTTCAACTGATAAGCATGTGCATAACCTTAATCAACATTATTTCTTCTTGAAGTAATTCAACACTGTATTTGCTTTCACATCAAGCCTTCAACATGTTGTTTAGAGTACAATGACCCTAACATCTATCCTTTTTCACATGATGCATTAACAAATAAAACAAGTAACCCCCAAACTCAACCCAGTATGTCTACAGTTGAATCTAGTCTTTCTCTCTCTCTCTCTTTTTTGTTTCACATCCTCTGTCATGGTGTTTTCAAGCTCCCCCATTATTCAGCTGCAGCTTACTTCTTGTGAGACTTATGCACCCACCAAAGAGAGACATGACGATCTTTACCACTGCAGGTGCTGTAAGAAGTATACCCCCAGCCTGGTGTATCTTGATGTACACTCAGTCTCCAGAATTCAGCCCATGCCCTTCCATCTGGCCTCTTGTGTGCTGTTTTTTTCCTGAGGACATACACGCTAACACATGGGTTATTTCCTGACAACAGACTTTCTTCTTATAGCAAGATCACTAAATCTTATTTTTTAAATAACAGCCCTATGTAAACATTCTGTCTCAAATACTTGGCCTCCTGCCACAAAAATATTCATAATGATAGCCAAATTATGGTCCCTACAGCAACTGCTGTAAGAATAACATGTAATCAGTCAAGTGTCTTCCAGTTGGAAGAATATCCAATCCTAACAAAACTAAGTCCATGCTTCTTAAACTTTTGCTCTAGTGTTCAAAATGCCACTACTTATTACTTTTACCTTAATCTAGGTATGTGTAATGTTCTATTTACTTTTAGAATTGTCCCTATATTTTATATCCCTATATTTTTACAAGACCAACTGTCCTTCCTTTTCTGTGAGTTATCTTGTCTATTAATATACATTGTTTCTAGAAATAACACCCCTCCGCTACCATAACCTTCATGTATGAGCCCCCAATGTAGTTACAGTTTTTCTAACCCATAACACATAAGTCACTACTCCTAATTTCCTTCCATAGTTTGATACATACTTAAACATTCTCAAATCATTTTTAGTCAATTTATATCAGTCCCTCCTCAGGAACAATATACACACTTATTTTCCTCAAAACAAAAATAAATTGACCAAACAAGAAACAATAGTAAAGTAAATTATAATAACTGCATATTTGCAATAAATTACCACTATTTGTAATGTAATTAAACCTGGGGAAAACGTCCATCCGTTTCGTTCTATGCCCATGTTGGTCTCTTTCTTCTTCATCCTTGGGTGTTATCGCACAACAGACTATACCTTTTATTCAATTACTTATATCATTCCAATTTATCACTCCAATTATAGTGACATTGTAAAACAAAAGAAACAAAAACCTTTAATCTAATATTCTGCAAGTTCTGTCAATCAACCTGTCTCAGGATTAGTTTCCAGAGCTTCCGGAAGCCTAGTAAATTTAAACAGTCCTATATCCAAATCATAACTAAATGTTGTTTATAAATTGTTCCAACCCAATATTCAGGATAACAGTCCTTAGTGCTTACTTTAACTCAAATTTGACCTTCTCAATTCAATACACATCTTCCCTTTAATAATTAACATTTATACTAAAAACTTTTAGTACCAGTAATATCTATTTTCCAATACGCCCTTTTGTCTCTGTTTTTCTGTCATGAGTGGCCTGGTAATAAAAGGTCATTACCCCAATCCCCTTTAGTCTTTCTTCTCCCAGCACATATCATTCCCGCATGTCTATTTTAGATACAGTTCACAGGTCATCAGACACAGTTGCCCCTCACTATTCAGCCAGTAGGGTGGGTTTGAGTTTCACACACACTTGTTGTGGTGATAATCTCTCCCATGCATTAAAGCATTCTGACGTCACCTTCCATGATAACTCCCTTATTTTACTGGCGATCTCTCAGGCGAGTTACAGATTATGTAGTTATCAACATAACCCTCGCAGAGACCCCCCACTCCAATAAACCAGTTGGAGTAACTGTTATCCCTTGTTAACATATATTTCCCTTTTATATGCAGAATGAACAAAGCACATTTGTATTTACCCAAAGACCATAACCCCAGGGAACTGATAATTTATCCTATGAACCCATGTTAAATAAAAAATAAACCTATTTGAATAACTAGTCAATTTAAGATTACAACTCTTCATCATTTTCCCAAGGAAATAATAGAATTTCAAAGTGATTGTACACTTTGAATAGAGACTGGTGTTTCTCAATCATTTTATAATTAAATCCCACCTGTTCCAACAATTTCTAGTGAAGTTGATCAGTCTTCACGGGAAATTCTTAGGGTTCAGGGCATTTGACACCATTAAAATGTTTCAACTCCCTTTTCTTTAGAAACAACTTAAATACATTTTCAAAAACATTTCCATCCTTCTGCATACCCAATTTGAAACTGAATTGGAAAAAACCCCTTCCAGAATAAGTCCACTATCGCATATTCATTCACGATATAAGATGTATTGGTTACACACAGGAACGGGCCTCACTTATCCGGAACTCCAGTTATAGCCTTATCCAGATATTATTATTATTAAAGTGGCCAAATATCTCTAACTGCTTTCCTCAGTACCGCAGTCTCCAATGACATTTTGACCAGAGAAAATGTAACCCCTTTTTTCTGGAAAAGAAATGCACATTTCTTTAACATTTACAATGTTACCTTTTAATCAGCAGGCCAATAGTATTACTTATATATTGATTTCATTCTATAAGCGTTTTAGCAGTTTCAGAGTGAGGCTATAGAATGTCTAACAAAACGGAAAACCCCTTACGTTTTTCTGAACATGTGAGAAAAGTTTAGCCATGCACAGAACGCATAGTTTCTTCCTCGTCAGTTATCTGTATCTTACCCTTAGAAATTGAAAACACCCATATATTACATTTTGCTTTTCTTCTAACTAATTTTACCACATTGGTGATTTCTCATATACGTTTATTTTCCGTCTTTTGACGCTAATAACAACTTCTCCACGTATTTTATCACCACTGAAACTGTTGTTTCAATGCTAAATGATTCCAAGTGGGGCTATTTGTAAATCACATCGGTACCTTACTAGAAGTTAGGTAAAACGTGATCTAGTATGTATTTCATCACATATAAACTGTAATCTCTTTGAACCACTTATTGATCGATCACAGACTATACACCGCTGGGTGAAAATTCCATTCTTACTAACCTCAAAACGATTAGTTGTTGCTCTTTTGAAAAAGATGCAAACTCCTGTATAGTGGCATTCTCTGCTACCGCACTAAGTTCCAGGGTCACCTTACACTCATTCTTCCCCCATACTTGTTAGCTCCTGATCTACTACTTCTTACGCTTAGATATTTTCTATAGCTCTATAGCTCGCACGTCTGCGAGGGCAAGCAGAATCATATCTGTCCCCCATCGTAATGTATTTTCGGATGATTGAATGTTGACTTCAGAACGCTGGTAAATTGAGCTTCTTATTATGGTTTTATGTGATTGTTCCAATTCCTAATTGCCTCCCGGAATCGTTTATTTTATTTATTCTGTTTACCGGGTAATGTTGTCCTCCATTATCCAGTTGGCTCTTTCATATTCAAGCCGAATTTGGTAGAATTCACGTGCGCTTCTTTCAGCGACTCCATGGCTTTATTAAATTCCGCTATCTCTGTATACTGGGGAGAAACAGTCCGTTTGTTGCCATGCCACTATTTATTTTCCTAAATACTCCCATCGCATTATACACCTTTTATTTACTATTTTCCAAGGTAGAGCTACCCTACTTTCCCAAATAATAATTTATTAGTCACATCACTTAATTCCTCCTATCAAAGCCTACTTTATAATGTCTACACTTTCTTATCTCTATTTATCCGCTTGCTATATTCTCTCTTAGCCTATTTTGCTGTTTAATTCCTGATTCATGGTTTTAGTGAAACAGTCTCTCCTGTCCTTCAGGCTATTTTTAAATTGCAGCCTCTGTTGCTACAAAGTGCCAGAGTCGCCTGCTGTTTTTCCTCCTATTTTGTTACAGGGCTCGTGATATTTTTAAATCCTTTCTTCCTACTTCGCATCCGTTATATACTATCCATGCCTTGTTCAATACAATAGTACTAATAGTACTAACTACAGGTACCGCTGTAGTGTTGGTGACAGAGACCCGGGTGGATGTAGTACTAACTACGGGTACAGGTACAATGGTCGTTTAACACATTATCACGTCAATGTTTTATCCTTATTTATAACTTATTTTGCCCAATATTTATCGATTTAGTTCCTCTTCCCAGTGAGAGTTAAATGCACTCTCTTTCTCAAATTACACTCAGTTAACTGAGGCCTGCGCATTCCTCTTCCTACCAGTTGGTCACAGACACACAGCCTGTTCTTCCTCTTTTTTAAATCTGCTCATTCATCACAAAGAATTGTCATTCATACACACCCTTCGTTTTACCTAAAACAACCTATAGTTTTTCCTACTAACTTATTTCACTTCCTCAACATAAGCCGGAATTTATACTATAGGATTTTTACCGATATGACGAGACTACTGCCTAACCGGGTCAGCCTGTCTTCATACCCATACCCTTCATAACCATACTTCACTCACCCAATACTGGCCTCTATTTCGTATAAGAGCAATATCGCGGCCCGTTTAGCTAAACGGAGCGTTTTTATCCGCAGGATTTATTTTGCAGTTGAACCCAGCCAAATCGGGTCAGAGTTCTTCCGCTTCCTATATATTCACCCAAACAGACCCTCCTGTCGTGAATATCCCACCTAAGCAGACCCCTTTTCTAATCTCTTTTAATAAAGGGCGGTGTTCGTGGATATTTCTAACTACTTTTTTATGTAGATCACTATTCTTTTAGAGCTGTATTCATAAGTAACCTGTCCATTCAGTCCTTCTACTAATTTTATTGAAGCGGTATTACAGGATTTTCTACCTACTTTATCTGTTTTGACCGTATGGGCTGTCCCACATATGGCATTTCAGCCATAGAGCGCAAACAACCACACCAGTCAGGCCACACCAGGTCCCCAAATGAATGGTCTGGTGAGGGGGGCAGTCCGAATCACACACACTCGACCCAAGTCGCTCGCTCAGGTTGATTGGGCTGCGTTGTACACACATCCCAAAACAAATCCCGAGACAGTCGAGCCCGGCCAAGCAGAATCAGACGGAACAACTCCCCTCAACCAACCCAAACACGTGGGTCCGTTCGAACCGACCGATCAGAACGAATGCATGCCCCCTCCGCTAAACGCCCGACACCCACAAGGTTCACAGCCCCTAGTCACTTAGTCCTTACACCTGCACATATATGTTTATTTATCTATTTTTAACAACCCCCAAAATCACACATGCATGCAATTCATTGAATTCAAAAGTTCTTCAACATTTACTGGGTTTTTAGGAAATTTTAAAGAGAGACCTACGTGACGCCCTTCTCGCTGAGACAGGATCTCTGAAGCAATCTATACAAACATTTCAACTACGTAAGAACAAGCTTACCTTTTTATAGTTGTGTGGCCACATTTGTTTGCAAGATTGTCCAAAGAAACTATCATCAGCCCGGAACGTCACTCTTTGCGATCCCTTGGTCTCCTGGCAAAAAGCTTGCCAAGTTATGTCGTGGAGAATCTTAACAAAATGTAACACTTACAAGAACTTGTGAATTCAATATAGGCTTGTAATACAAACATATCAGAAGCCTAGATGGTCCGCAGAACACACACTTTTCCAGAGCACTGGCTCTGATTTATACACATACAACATATGAGTCCATCCCACATGCAAATGAAGTTACTTCCCTCAGTCCATCTGCCACCATTATATCCCAATCTGTGCATCCTGCTTGTTCACGCCCAATAACGCCATATCTGCTTTCAGTCAAGTTATAATGGTGACAGGACCTCTTCATGTCCCAAAAATAATACATGCCCATCTTATCCTATGGGCCCCTTATGTTTGGCTTGTCCTTATTAGGACTAGTAGACTATGTGTCTCTTCTGTTCATGTCCTAAAAATATATGCCCTATGTCTATAGTCCATCAGTTGGTCATTTGGCTGACCCCCTCCTTTGTATGTCCCTCTGACCTTGGTATGTCCAGCTGGCCTTACTTTGGCTTCCTGTCCTATACAGTAGACAATGCATTTTACCAGAATGGCAAATGCACTCTAAGTGTATCTTTCCCTTGTGGTACAGTATTAAGTTTATCCCTATATGTACATCTTTCTCCCACAGGCGCTGTTGTGCCCTCTTCATGACTGTGTTGATGTGTTTGCGCCATGATAGGTCCTTAGTGATGTGGACACCGAGGAACTTCAAACTCTCAACTGTCTCCACTACAGCCCTGTGAATGGGGGCGTGCTCAGCCCTCAGCTCCTTTGTCTTTTGAGGGGGAGGTTGTTGTCCTGGCACCACACTTCCAGGTCTCTGACCTCCTCCCTGTAGACTGTCTCATTGTCGTCGGTGATCAGGCCCACCACAGTCGTGTCGTCAGCAAACTTAATGATGTTGTTGGAGTCGTGCGTAGCCACACAGTCGTGGGTGAACAGGGAGTACAGAAGGGGACAAAGCACGCACACCTGAGGGGCCCCAGTCAGCATGGCGGATGTGTTGTTGCCTACTCTCACAACCTGGGGGCGGCCCGTCAGGTAGTCCAGGATCCAGTTGTAGAGGGAAGTGTTTAATCCCAGATTCCTTAGTTTAGTGATGAGATTGGAGGGCACTATGATGTTGAACTCTGAGCTGTAGTCAATGAACAGAATGATCATGTAGGTGTTCCTTTTGTCCAGATGGGAAAGGGCAGTGTGGAGTGCAATAGAGATTGTATAATCTGTGGGGCTGTATGCTAATTGGAGTGGGCCCAGGGTGTCTGGGATGATGGTGTTGATATGAGCCACGACCAGCATTTGAAATCTTTTCATGGTGTTGGGTTCTGAGAATAGGAAATATACTTATTCATGTCACTGAAGGAGAGAGGGTAATGTATAACGTTTACATTATGTCAGGGATCCGATTGAAAGACTGAGTGCAGAGACGCGATCACATGTGGCAGGTATTGATGGATTAGTGATGAAGGGGGGTCGAGGTCAGGTCAGGTCATATTAAGGGAGGAAGAACAGTTTGGCCCATATCACTTCGTGTCCTGCCTAGCAGTAAAATATACAATGTTTATACAGATGTGTAGGAGGAGACTCAGCCTAGGAAGAAGGGTTAAATACCAGTGCTTGTGTGAAAATGTTTTTGTCCTGTGCAGCTGTATTGATCCTCATGGAAGAATAAACGTGGTTGAGCTTTCATGGTGTCCGGTGAGTTTTTTACTCTGAGAATTAAAACCTAACAATGGCTACAGATGTGAGTGCTTCAGGTCGTAAGTAAGACAGGTTACCTTGGCATTCTTGGGCACAGGGACTATGGTGGTCTGCTTGTAACATGTAGTTTTTACAAGCTGGGTCAGGGAGAGGTTGAAAATGTCAGTGAAGACACTTGTAGGTTTCGATCTTGGTAATGTATTGACACTTTGCCTGGTTGATGGTTCATCAGAGCAGGATTTCTAATAAGCTTCTGGACTAGTGTCCCACTCCTTCAAAGTGACAGCTCTAGCTATTAGCTCAGTGCGGATGTTGCCTGTAATCCATGACTTCTGGTTGGGATATGTATGTATGGTCACTGTGGGGAAGATATCGTCAATGCAATTATTAATGAAGATGATGACTGATGAGTTAAACTCCTCCAAGCCATCAGATGAATCTGTCTGTGCAAGCCTGTGCAAGCGAAACAGTCGTGTAACTAAGTATGCGCTTCATCTGACCTCTTCCGTATTCATACTGGTACTTCCTGTTTGAGTTTTTGCTTGTAAGCAGGAATCAGGAGGCTAGAGTTATGGTCAGACTTGCCAAATGGAAGGTGAGGGAGAGCTTTGTATGCATCTCTGTGTGTGGAGTAAAGGTGATCTAGTGTTGTTTTCACCTCTAGTTGCACAGGTGACATCCTTGTAGAAATGAGGTATCACAGATTTCAGTTTTACTGCATTAAAATCACCGGTCATTAGGAGCGTCGTCTCTGGGTGAGCATTTTCTTGTTTGCTTATGGCACATACAGCTCGTTGAGTGCGGCCTTAGTGCCAGCATCGGTTTGTGGTTATAAATAGACAGCTCTTGGTAAATAGTATGGTCTACAACTTATCATGAGGTATTCTTACTCAGGCAATCAGAACCTTAAGACTTCCTTAATATTAGATTTTGCGCACCAGCTGTTGTTAATAAAGAGACGCGCACCCCCTCCCCTGAGCTTACACAAAGCTGCTGTTATGTTCTGCCTATGTATAGAAAAACCATCTAGATTTATATTTTCCATGTCCTTGTTCAGCCACGACTCGGAGAAACATTGGATATTACAGTTCTTCAGATCGCGTCAATAGGATAGCCTCGAACGGAGCTCTTCCAGTTTATTCTCCAGTGATTGCACGTTCGCCAAAAGAACAAAGAGTAGACGCGGCTTATCCACTCTCTGACACAGTCTCATCAGATGTCCCGCACGCTGGCCTCTATAGCACCCCCTCCTCCTTTTCTGAGTGTCGAGGATTTGGATCTGGTCTGGGTGGTCTTTCGCCTCCGACTCATTGAAGTAGAAGTCCTCATCCAAATCGGGTTAGTGACAGCTGTTCTGATGTCCAGAAGCCCTTCTTGGTCATAGGAAACGATGGCGGAAACATTGTGTACAATAAAAGGAAAAATCAGCACAAAATAACACACAAATAGCAATTGGTCGAGTGCCTAAAATGTCCGCTTTTCCTTCCAGCGCCATTATCATTATCTTTTATGGAATTGATTAAATCATCCAACTGACTGGTCTGTGTAGCATGTACGGTGCCTTCAGAAAGTATTCATACCCCTTGACTTATTCCACATTTTGTTGTGTTACAGCCTGAATTCAAAATGGATTAAATATTGTAAAAAAAACAACATCTTAATGCTAAACTTTGTGTTAACAGTTAGTGTACACTTTCCTGTTTCAGCATGACAATGCCCCCGTGCACAAAGCGAGGTCCATGCAGAAATAGTTTGTCTGCACAGAGCCCTGACCTAATCGAACACCTTTGGGATGAATAGTAAGACCGACTGCGAGCCAGGCCTAATCGCCAACATCACTGCCAACCTCACTAATACTCTTCTGGCTGAATGGAAGCAAGTCCCCGGAGCAATGTTCCAACATCTAGTAGAAAGCCTTCGCAGAAGAGTGGAGGCTGTTATGGCAGCAAAGAGGGGGACCATATCCATATTAATGCCCATGATTTTCGAAAGAGATGTTCAACGAGCAGGTGTCCATATACTTTTGATCATGTAGTGTATCAGAAGCCAATGCTTCAGTATAATCTACATGGGATCAAGAGGACATTATAGTATCGTAGCAAGAGATAAACCCTCCTACTATCCTACTATGGTCTCCTTGTGGTATGTGTAGATTATGGTCTTTGTAGCTGTCCAATTTAATATGTGTCTAAGTACAGTATTTAAGATAACATTTGTGACTATGGTATTTTTTGTTTAACGTGACTGTTTTGTTTTATGAGCCTGGTGGTGTTGCTGGCAGCTATAGTATAAACCATGTGCACACCAGCACAGAAGAGAAAAACAGTATGCGGGTGTATAGATATAAAGAGGGCAAGTCGAGGTCAACTGACGACAGACACACAAGGGTGTGTTCTTTTGAGTTTCAGGGGGATGCTGGGAGGAAGGTGACTGAAATTGCTATGGTGATGATGACTAACCTAACCTCTCTCTTTTTCCTCCATCTCCCAACATTTTCCTCTATATTTTTCACTCTTTTTCTGAACATTGCGCTCTATTTCTGAAAATTGCTCTCTTTCTGTCTCTCTTTCTCTCTCTCTCTCTCTCTCTCCCCCTCTTTCTCTATCACCATTTCTCTCTCCCCAGGTTCCCTGACTGTGTCCATCACAGACATGCGTGCTCCAGTGGTGGGGGGCTCCGGGGGTGTCTACGCTCTGTGCTCGGCGCATCTGGCCAACGTCGTCATGGTAACTGCCGTCATCATCGCCTTCATTGTCACACTTGATAGCAGTATCAATGGAGACCAAAATGTCAGAGAAATCCCGTTAAGAGAGTTCTCCTCCACACAACATCCTTCTGTTTTTGTTTTGTGTTTAGATAGACTCTTGTGCTTGCCCTCATCAAGCTCTGCAGGTGTGAGTGGGATGTACAATGGGAGCTATGCGTTTTAGCAAGGATTCCATGCCAGAGAGCACACACAGAGAGTGGGTCCCTATCAATACGATGCGATATGGAATTTTTATAACCGGCTAACAAGCACTTTTTTTGATAAGAGCCATCGAATATTCCAGAACCCCCATGATCATAGCTTATCAGAAAGGAACTCTGCATTTGGGCTATTGACTTAACTTGAAAGGCTGTTTTAATTCCTCCCTTGATCTGTTATTCGTTGTTTTCCTTTGTAATTTATTCTTAACACCTCTCTATTTAGAAGTGCCAAACTCTATGCATATGGGAATATTAAAGGCTATGTCAATCTGTTCCTCAGTACTCCCTCGGTGCCTGGTCTGCCAAATGTCTCCGCAACAGAAAACATAAAATGTGTGATCACACTGTCTGTGTGTGTGTGTGTGTGTGTGTGTGCGTGCGTCAGCATCAGTGTGTCTGGATGTGCGATGTCTCAGCACATTCTGTCAGAAGACTCAGGGCTGTGTAAGATCTGATGAATCACTCTTAGTAGAGAAGGCCTTCACTACAAGCAAAAGAGATGCCAGCAAAAGTCAAACTCAAAATGCATCAGCAGCCCCAGAGTAAAGAGTTTAAACTTTGACCCCTACTCCCAGAAAACTAAGCGTCTGTTGTTTATTATACCTGGCCCCTGGGTTTGTTTTTTCTTCTTTGCGTCTCAGGGGGTGGATGTGTTTTTACTCCAGTAGACCTCATCTATCTGTCCAAAAGCTTTTATCGTCAGTTATTTGGATGAGACGGTTGAACAGCGGTTTTGTCTCACTGCTGTCAAGGCCATCAAAATGATTTATGTTAAATCGGCCAAATGCCTCTTCATACTACATTAAAGTTCAGACTGAACAAGAAATCTGCACCTATCCTGGTTGAATTAACACTTTAATTTGTCCTCCCGCGGCTAACTAGAGACCCCATTAACCTTTTATGTACTGTATGTTGATCTTATAATTTATTGAAAACTTAAGTGTCATATACTCATCCAAGGTTAAAGTGAGAAAAACGTTAAATTTTATTCACCCCAATGTCTGTGCGCGTGTGTGCGTGCGTGCGTGTGTGTGTGTGTGTGTGTGTGTGTGAGTGTAAATGGGCCGTTCCACCAATTGGGTAGCCTTTTAAGTAATGTAAGCTGGTGGGAAAAAAATGTTTAACATTCTGTCATAAAGAGCACTTGTTCAACTTAACAAAATCCTTTTAGGGCTAGGCGTCCCGCAAGCGGGACAACTTCCGGTGAAGCTGGAGGGCATGCAATTCAAATAAATAATCATAAAAATTATGAATATTTAACATTTAGGTACATATAAGTGTCTTAAATAGGTTGAAAGCTTAAATCCTTGTTAATCTAACTGCACTGTCTGATTTACAGTAGCTATTACAGTGAAAACATGCCATGCGATTGTTTGAGGACGGCACCCCACGTCAAAATATTTTTCCACTCGCAACGGTTTCATATTCACAAATTGCGATTAAATAGTCACTTACTTTTTGAAACTCTTCCTCTGATTGGTCATCCAAAGGGTCCCAGCTATAACATGTAGTGTAGTGTCGTTTTGTTAGATAAAATCCTTCTTTATATCTCAAAAAGTCAGTTTAGTTGGTGCCATCGATTTGAGTAATCCACTCGTTCAACATGCAGAGAAAGGAATCCGAAAATCTACCCCTAAACTTTGTTTCAACAAGTCAAAATACATTTCTACCTACTCCTCAGATACCCTAAAATGTAATCAAACTATAATATCTCTTACGTAAAGAAGTATGTTCAATAGGAAACCGATTTTAGCAGGTGCGTCCTGTCTTCATGGCACGCGCTAACACGAATTTCCAAGACTGTGCACCTTACTAAAACTAATATATCTTATTCGTATTTGAAGTTACAAGCATGAAACCTTGAACATATACTGCTGACACCCCGTGGAAGCCATAGGATTTTCAATATGACCTTATACTTGCCATTCTAAGAGGATGGTCTCTCAAAAACGGTCTCTTTGGATTTTCTCCTACTATATCTATTGTGTTATATTCTCCTACATTATTTTAACATTTCTACAAACTTCAAAGTGTTTTTTTCCAATGGTACCAATTATATGTATATCCTGTTCTTCAGGGCCTGAGCAACAGGCAGTTTACTTCGGGCACGTCATTCAGGCACAAATTGAGAAAAAAGGGGCCGAGCCCTAAGAAGATTTATTTAAAATAAAAAACATGTTTTCACATCTCGCGAGGTTAAATAAAGAAATGACTATAGTAAGTGCCTATTAAGTGCCAAATAAAGTAACAGGGTTGCCTGTAACAGGGTTTAAAACGTCATCTTAAATCATCCATAACTCCCCTCGTGACAGGGGGAATGGAAGCCTGTTGTATTCAACGGGGAGGGGCAATTAAATGCAAGCTTCACACATTTTTATTTTATTGTTAAAACATTTCTAGCCATCAATGGTAACAGGGTTGACGTTTTATGCTCGACCCGCTCATTTTTCCACCACAAAACATAAGAAAATGTACAACGCTATGATTTCACTAGTGTAGATATTTTATTTTTATTGAGCAACAAGCTAAAGAAAATAAATAGGATGAAATGAGATTAGCACTTTGCTCATAAGAATGAAGACCTTTTGAAGACAGACATTTCTTTTCGGAGCTAATGTAAAAGATGTACCACTTCCTCTCGATTCGGCCCATACCTGGCATGAGCACGAACACGTGACCTCTGCCTTAAACACCTGTGACTGCCCTCCTCAAGCGTCTTAGCCAAATGCGCCACCTCAAAAGCTAGCTAATGAGGCAATGCAAGCGGGGACACTTAATGTCGAGGAGTAGGTTTCACACATCCCCATGTGCTACACTAACATCGTCTTGATGTAGAAAATCCAAAGAAAAGTTCTCCGTTTTTAGAATACTGTACAAAAGCATCCCATTATCCCCTTGTCTCAATGGAGGTACAGCTTCATTTAGATCCCTGAGCTTAGTATTGATAGGTAAAATGGAGGATACACTTCTCTCCATTGAGAGCATGTAAAACAAACTTCAGCAAGGAAAAAAATAAGGGAAAGTGAGCGTCTCTATCACGTGAATGCCCCCCTTCTCCCTTCCTTATTCATGCTGATTGGTTGACCTCCCCCGTACTCTGACACTTGTCATTTTTTGTGCTATTACTGCACTTTCATGAGGCCCTGCCGTCGCATGGACGAATAGGCTGAGTTGTGTGTATAGGCCTGCACTTTATTGACTTTCTTCAGGATCTTTAATCTTGCGTGGCACTCGGCTTTGCCTGCCTGGCTTCCTCTGCAAGGGAGCAAAACACTACTGCTTCCTTCCCGGTCTCCCAGGACCTGGAGGATATGAAGAGGGACGAGATTGGTGCAATCCTTCATCCTGGGTAATAAACATGTTATTCTGGGGCAGAAACCTTTTGTATTATCCCAGGAGGAACACAGGGTGTTTTATTGGACCGTTCTCACCCTCTGTAAAGCTATCTTAACCCTGATTAATAGAACGGGCAGCTAGGTGGATCCACCGATTGGAGAACAGCCAGGTGTATAATCATGTCTCTGTCTAGTAGGCCTGTCCTCATCCTACCTGTATGGAAGTGGATGTCTGATCGCTGTGGTTCACACACGTTCCCTACAGAATGCAGAGATGGTGGAGATACTCACTGTGTAAGCTGTAAATGTACAGGACTTTGGAGCTGACTGTTTGTGTTTGACTTGCCGCTCGTCTCTCTGTTTTGCAGAACTGGGCCGGTATGCGGTGTCCATACAAGCTCCTCCGCATGATTCTGGCACTGGTGTGCAGTAAGTTTCCTACTATATCCATATTACCATTCAATATCTACACTATTTTCAAATCAAATTGTATTGGTCACATTTACGTGTTTTGCAGATGTTATTGTAGGTATAGCGAAATGCATGTGTTATAACTTGAGTGGGCCTTGTAAAATGAGTTGAGGTATTGCTTCAAGTGCAATGGGGAGGAGTGAGTGCAGATTGGATATGTAGTATTTTGTTCAGAGGATATGACTTATGCTGTATGGCAGTGACTTTTCCCAATTCACTACGACTTTCGTCAGTGTGCAATATGTCCCGTCCGTCTGTCCCGCGTTGGACTTCCCCATACCTCAGTCTAGTGTATCCTTAGCCAGCCCATCTCTTTAAACATAGCCTTAGCCATAGCAAAGCCCTAGTCTTGGACTCTACTCAAAACTCTATCTGCCATATCCCACATTTCCACTGATATTGATGACTTCTTCCATTGCAGTGAGTTCGGAGGTGGGCCGTGCCGTGTGGCTGCGCTTCTCCCCGCCCTTGCCCTCCTCGGGGCCTCAGCCCAGCTTCATGGCCCACCTGGCGGGGGCGGTGGTAGGCATCAGCATGGGCCTGCTCATCCTGCGCAGCTACGAGGAGAGCCTGCAGAAGCAGTGCTCCTGGTGGGTCATCCTCTTCTCCTTCATCACCTTCCTTCTCTTCGCCATCTTCTGGAACATCTTCGCCTACGAGCTGCTGGGGGTGCAGCTTCCACCCGCTCCCTGACACCAAGAAGATCTCTCTCACTCCATTACATTTCCCCTCTCACTGTCACATGTCAAGACCCAGCGCCTTCGCCGTATCCTTTTCCTGTCCGCTCAACCAACCTCCCCGGCAACACCATTCAAAACACAGGAAGTTATTTAATTCAAAACTGTACAGAGCAGGAATAATTTTTCCCAATGTACCCATATCATCATAGAATGATCTCTGTTTTGTAGTGGGAGGGAATTTGGTAGCAATATATGCAGGTGAAAGATGTGTAGCTGTCTTTATATTCTCATTGTGGAGCATCCCTTTTGTCTTCTGTGTTGAAGCTTAACCCAGCTTCAGGTAGAACCTGTCAGAGAGCCATTATGATTAATACCATGCAGCGTCAGCTCTCCTTTGCGTTCAGAGTGGGTTTATGACCCTTGAGGTGCTTCTTACTGGACAGATGTGTGTTCTGTCGGTATTCCTCACTGCCCCTTTTAAAGACATGAGGCAGAAGGACACCAATGTTCTACTGCCCAACATGCACCTAAACACTCGATCTACACTGTGGAATAAGAATAGGAATTCACAGGATTAGGTATTACATGTAACAAGGAATGCAGCTAGGAAGGTGGAAAAGACAGAGAAGAAAATAAATCAATGCTGAAACCGTTAAATCCTATTTCCCCACCATCACCACTGTGGTGCTCATGTCCCTAGTAGCCATTGTCACTCTCATTTTCCACCCAACCTAAATGCTTCAGCAGGTTAGCATTAATCTCTAGCAGTACCATACCCTAGCCTGCTAAAGCACCAGCATCTCATCTTGCCCATGCTCTAAGGTCCAAACTAAGACGTGTGCTCTTTACACCCCCGGACACACCAACCCGCACCCTTCTCCTGTGTCACCGTCTCCAAGAACAACCACTGCCTGATGCTGTAAGTCAGCGCGGGAACGCAAAGTGAGCGACACAGGCCTCTCTGTCTATTCTCACTCTAACAGGCGGAACTGGGGAGGGCAAAGGACATGTCATCATCGCCTGACCTCTGACCTTCGTGTCCCAGCGGGCATTGGGTTCAGTCTGTCAAAGCCCAGTCTATACCTCAGTGTCTCATTCTTAGGGACTGTATACTTTTGTAAAGGAATGTACACATAAAAAAGGAGTGTTAATCATTTATTTCTGTTTCTTTCTTGTTTGGGAAAACAAAAGAAGAACATTTCAAATGGTGCAGACGTAATGCTATGATTGTTGTTCTTATGATTACTCCTACTATACAGCTTTGATCCTCTGAAAGTGATTCGACAGCAGACACCCCTGGTTACTATGATGAATGAACATCAATGAAGCAAGTTACACTCATCTTGATCAATCTTAGTGCTTTACAGAATAAGCCATAGAAGAACCCATTCAACGTAGAAATGGAAAACAAAGGCAGAGTGAAAACAGTCAGTGACTGTTTGCTGGTATATGCTTCGGTGAAATTTCTGCCGTGTCGTCCTCATTGGTAATGTCAAAGCTGATAATAACACATGTCATATGAGTTATGTGGCAAATGAGACAGGATGACAAAGCCAAACTGTTTGTGCAAGAACATGCTTGAGAAACGCTGGACTGTCGCTCTCAGGCGACATTAGATATTTGTTGATAAACACATCTTAAAATCTTGGTTGCCAGATAGAATATTTAGACACACGTTACTACATGGTTGCCAGATTCTAAATCCCCCCCAGTGTGGTGATGCCTGACGACAGTATATTTTGGTTAATGGCACATTTTGGAGAGAGAAACCTGCCACAAATTAGTTCATTGACTGAATCAAGAAATTGCTAAGCTTTGACTAATCTTGAAATTCCATTCACTTATTTAATTTCTGTATATTTTTTCTTCAATCTTTAGTCTATTTAATTAGGAAGGTTTCTTCTGACTGCTTTAGAAAACTTTTAGAGTTGCCAATGCTGACAATTGGTCTCAGACAATCCTCAGCATACATGATTATGTCACTGACAGATGATACAGGCATACTGAGTGTGCCATAATGAATAACTCTATGAAAGGTGAATTCTATCTAAGAGGAGGATAATTGTGCCTCGTAAGCTAAAGAATCCATAGCACATTAACCCAGAAAAGGCATAGGACTGATGAAAGGGCTATAAACTAAATACCGATGTTATTGTAAAACACATAAAACTGTTAAAAGGTCCAATGCAGCCATTTTTATCTCAATATCAAATCATTTCTGGTTAACAATTAAGTACCACACTGTGATTGCTTTAAAAATGTACTTCTTAGCAAAGAGCAATATCTCAATAAATAATTTTGCTAGGACTGAGTGAGGAGTGGAAAACTGAAAACTAGCTGTTATTTTCAGAGAGGTTCTTATGGGTATATTAATGAATTGATGTCACCAGGCAGGCCAAAACTACATCCAACCAAAACAGGCAGACATTTCAGGTGGTCTTTTCAAACAGCTCTTACACTAAAAAGGCATTATCATCATTTTCACAGTATTATTCCAACCTCATAGCGTGGAAATATACTATATAAAACAAAGGAGAATCGGGTTTTTGACTGCACTGGACCTTGAATAGGAACCTTCCAGGAAATGAAAACTAAACGACTGAAGGGGTGACAAAAGCTGAAGTACATGGTACAAGCTTCGATCTCCCCACCCTTAAAAACGCACCAAGGTCTCAGTTAAAACAGGATTTTTAATTGTACTTTTAAATCACTGTATGTCTAATAAATCCTAAATCGTGTTTATTTAATCAAAATAACCCAAAATATATATGTTTTATCATGTATTTCTCTGAGACTCTTTTTGCCATTGAAATGCTCAGTCTGATTGTGCGGGCGTGTCAATACGAATGTAAATATATTTACATACACAGCCCTGATTGGCGTATAGGATCTTCTAGACTCCAGAGCCTACCCCGCTTATCCCTTCAAAGTAGGAGGCATAGAGATCCTATTAAATGACTAATCCCTCAATGTTCCAGAAAGGCAAGAAATGGCAGCCATTTTGGTCAAGGAGAAATCCAAACCAGTCTAATTGGAATTAATGTCAGTAAAGGCATAGGTGATGTATTTTCTGCTTTTCCTTATGCTGGAAAATAAAAGTAAGGCATGTGATATATCAGAAGTTGTTTAATAGAAATACTGCCATATACAGTACATACAGTTGAAGTCGGAAGTTTACATACACTTAGGTTGGAGTCATTAAAACTCGTTTTTCAACCACTCCACAAATTCCTTGTTAACAAACTATAGTTTTCGCAAGTCGGTTAGGACATCTATCTTGTGTATGACACAAGTAATATTTCCAACAATTGTTTACAGACAGCTTATTTCACTTATAACTCACTGTATCACAATTCCAGTGGGTCAGAAGTTTACATACACTAAATTGACTGTGCCTAAATTGACTGGGGATGTATTTCAAGGTCTACCTTCAAACTCAGTGCCTCTTTGCTTGACATCATGGGAAAATCAAAATAAATCAGCCAAGACCTCAACCTTTTTTTTATAGACCTCCACAAATCTGGTTCATCCTTGGGAGCAATTTCCAAATGCCTGAAGGTACCACATTCACCTGTACAAACAATAGTATGCAAGTATAAACACCATGGGACCACACAGCCATCATACCGCTCAGGAAGGAGACGCGTTCTGTCTCCTAGAGATGAACGTACTTTGGTGCGAAAAGTTCAAATCAATCCCAGAACAACAGCAAAGGACCTTAAGATGCTGGAGAAAACAGGTAAAAAAGTATCTATATCCACAGCAAAACGAGTCCTATATCGACATAACCTGAAAGGCCTCTCAGCAAGGAAGAAGCCACTGCTCCAGAACCGCCATAAAAAAACAGACAACGGTTTGCAACTGCACATGGGGACAAAGATCATACTTTTTGGAGAAATGTCCTCTGGTCTGATGAAACAAAAATAGAACTGTTTGGCCATAATGACCATCGTTATGTTTGAAGGAAAAAGGGGGAGGCTTGCAAGCCGAAGAACACCATCCCAACCGTGAAGCACGGGGGTGGCAGCATCATGTTGTGGGGGTGTTTTGCTACAGGAGGGACTGGTGCACTTCACAAAATAGATGGCATCATGACGGTGGAAAATTATGTGGATATATAGAAGCAACATCTCAAGACATCAGTCAGGAAGTTAAGGCTTGGTCGCAAATGAGTCTTCCAAATGGACAATGACCCCAAGCATACTTCCAAAGTTGTGGCAAACATGCTTAAGGACAACAAAGTCATGGTATTGGAGTGGCCATCAAAAAGCCCTGACCTCAATCCTATCGAAAATATGTGGGCAGAACTGAAAAAATGTGTGCAAGCAAGGAAGCCTACAAACCTGACTCAGTTACACCAGCTCTGTCAGGAGGAATGGGCCAAAATTCACCCAACTTATTGTGGGAAGCTTGTAAAAGGCTACCGAAAACATGACCTAAGTTAAACAATTTAAAGGCAATGCTAGCAAATACAAATTTAGTGTATGTAAACTTCTTTTGATGAAAGAAAGAAAAGCTGAAATAAATCTCTCTACTATTATTCTGACATTTCACATTCTTAAAATAAAGTGGTGATCCTAACTGACCTAAGACAGTGACTTTTTACTAGGGTTAAATGTCAGGAATTGTGAAAAACTGAGTTTAAATGTATTTGGCTAAGGTGTATGTAAACTTCCGACTTCAACTGTATACAATGCCTTCGGAAAGTATTCAGACCCCTTGACTTTTTCCACATTTTGTTAGGTTACAGCCTTGTTCTAAAATTGATTAAATTGTTTGTTTTTTCATCATCAATCTACACACAATACCCCATAATGACAAAGCAAAAACTGGTTTGTAGACAATTTTGCTAATTTATAAAAAAATAAACTAAAACATCACATTTCCATAAGTATTCAGACCCTTTACTCAGTACTTTGTTGAAGCACCTTTGGCAGCGATTAAGTCTTCTTAGGTATGATGCTACAAGCTTGGCACACCTGTATTTGGGGAGTTTCTCCCATTTTTTTCTGCAGATCCTGTCAAGCTCTGTCAGGTTGGATGGGGAGCGTTGCTGCACAGCTATTTTCAGGTCTCTCCTGAGATGTTTGATCGGGTTCAAGTCTGGCCTCTGGCTGGGCCACTCAAGGACATTCAAAGACTTGTCCCAAAGCCACACCTGCATTGTCTTGGCTGTGTGCTTAGGGTCATTGTCCTGTTGGAAGGTGAACCTTCGCCCCAGTCTGAGGTCCTGAGCGCTCTGGAGCAGGATTTCATCAAGGATCTCTGTGCTTTGTGCCGTTCATTTTGCCTCGACCCTGACATGTCTTCCAGTCCCTGCCGCTGAAAAACATCCCCATGCTTCACCATAGGGAAGGTTTCCTCAAAAAGTTCAATCTTTTTTTCATCAGACCAAAGAATCTTGTTTCTCATGGTCTGACAGCCCCCAAGCGCTGCACCCGTGCTGCAGAGATGGTTGTCCTTCTGGAAGGTTCTCCCATCTCCACAGAGGAACTCCGGAGCTCTGTCAGAGGGATCATCGGGTTCTTGGTCACCTCCCTGACCAAGGCCCTTCTCCCCCGATTGCTCAGTTTGGCCGGGCGGCCAGCTCTAGGAAGAGTCTTGGTGGTTCCAAACTTCTTCCATTTAAGAATGATGGAGGCCACTGTGTTCTTGGGGACCTTCAATGCTGCAGAACATTTTTGGTACCCTTCCCCGGATCTGTGCCTCGACACAATCCTGTCTTGGAGCTCTATGGACAATTACTTTGACCACATGGCTTGGTTTTTGCTCTGACATGCACTGTCAACTGTGGGACCTTATATAGACAGGTGTGTGCCTTTCCAAATCATGTCAAATTAATTGAATTTACCACAGGTGGACTACAATCAAGTTGTAGAAACATCTCAAGGATGATCAATGGAAACAGGATGCACCTGAGCTCAATTTCGAGTCTCATAGCAAAGGGTCGGAATACTTATGTAAATAAGGTATTTCTGTTTTTTTGTTTTAATATGTTAGCAAACATTTAATTATTGGGTATTGTGTGTAGATTGATGAGGAAATTGTTTTATTTAACCCATTTTAAAATATGGCTGTAACATATCAAAATGTGGAAAAATTCAAGGGGTCTGAAGGCACTGTATATTATATATATATATATATATATATATATATATATATACAGTTTATACAGATTTTATACCAATTTTCTGTATAAATAGCCTCTAAAATAGACCATCTAAAAGTTTGTTTACTTGGAAAGCTGTGAGTGCTATTATATGATACAATATCAGTACTTGTTGAATTTATAACATAATTGATTTCAGCCAGTGTATGGCTGTGGATTGACTGCTTTGCTTGAATGGCAAACTGACAGTTCATTTTTAAATTAATGCAATCATTCCTCTAAATCTGGCTGGCTATCTAGCTAACAAACATACAGTGCATATAAATTCTTCAAAATCATTTTTTAATACCAAATCTTATCACAGCACTGGCAAACCATGGTTGACTGCAATGTCATGATATGGGCCAAAAACTCCATCCCACCGGATTTTTTTTCAAACCGTTTTTACAGAAAAAGGGCATTATGATAATCTTCACAATTTCAGTGTTATTTAGACCTCATAGTGTTTTTTAAAAATGACGTTTTTAACTGCACTGCCCCTTTAAGTTAGTTGTTCTAAATGTATGATCAGTCTCAAATAAGTCTCCAACTCTGTATTCATCGACATGCTCATTTTTTCCTCTCTCTTTTCACCATGGCATATGAGGCAGCCGTCAGGGGAAATAAGAAGTGCATATATCCTAATTAAGCAGGCAGAGAAAAGTCGTCAGGAGTGGTTTATTATCCATCTGTAAGCCAAATTACCTGGCCCTAGGCCTCCTCCAAACACAGCAGCACTAACAACACATCTTCTACAAAAGCCCATCCAATCCCACTCTCCTTTTGGCTATGAAGCTGTCTGCTTCATCCAGACAGCCGAGGATCTGGGGGGAGAGGCATAAACACTGTAATGAAGGAGCAAGTGTCATCTCCAGGCTGATATGTGACAACTTTGCCATGTGCCAAAGTGTGACTGTGAGCGATGCAGGGAGAGGGGGAATAGAGAAAGAGGAATGGAGGTGGCACAACTCATAAAACACCATTGGGGTCGTAAAGCAGCTGTGTGTGCCTTCATATCTTGTCGTGTGCACATCACAACGCCTCGGGCGTCGGAAGTGATGTATGGCTGTTACGCAGGGCTCAGTTCTAACAGAACCTGGGGCTCCACCAATGTAAAATCTCTTATTTTTTCAGTAAATGTGACAGGCCGCATGATGTTGATTTGATTGCTGTCTTTTGTTTTCATCTACATAGGTGGGCCTGGTGAAGAATAGCATGAGTAGAATAGGGGCAGCCAGCCAATCATACAGTATCATGTGATCCATTTTATTAGAACACCACCACCACCTTTTTAGTGAGCGGTCTGAAGACCCCCCTCATATATTTGTCAGTGTCCATGAATAGCCTAACACCTTGAAGGTAGTATTGTTGAACCACATCCCAATTAAAGGACGTCACTGTTAAAAGAGAGTGGAACCAACGTACCATCTTGCCACGTGCCCTCCATTTTCCTTGGATGCGTCAAACCCCTAGTTGACATCATTCTATGGAGCCGTTCTCAAACAACTTTCCCTGTTCATTCCTTCTCTGCTTGTCCGTGTCTAAATGCAACAACTTTTGTAGCAAGCATACTTGAGATTTATACTGTTATTAGATATTCCAGACCCCATGTGTTTTGTCATAGGTGAGCTTTATTTTTTGCACTTGTTGTAACGTGATAAACTGAACATGTCATTGTGCCAATATGTTATAGTGCCATTTTGCTCTTTATTTTATGCTTTCATAGGTATTACTTTCTTACCACAATCCGTTGTGCTCTTATGGATAATGCCTTGTTACATCCAATGCATCTACACCCTAAACTTGGCTGTTGCGTTTGTGTGTGATGAAAGGCATCCGGTCAGGAGGATCACTGCACTGCATCACTGATCTGATCTTTATATTTTATGGATATGTAGATCAACCAACCTTATTGATATCAATATGCAGTATCTGCTTTAAGCTGATGCTTGTGACCAAGCAGGATGCCTTCTCTTAGTATGTGTCAGCGGTGTACTACTTGAACATGGGGTACTGTAATGCAGTACTGTATGAGGCAAGCTACTGTAGCTCATTAGCCAGATAAACTTATTTTCAATAAGAATCGAAGCAAGCAAACCAGCACATTACTTTCTCAGTATCCTTCTAATACAAAGAAACTTGATAGCAGTGGAATCCACACATGGTTTGACCAACATACAACTATCAACAGTTATCCAAGTTGTTTTCATCCATTTCTAGACCATTATAATACCAGTATATGGAGGTTTTGAATGCAGAATATGGTACAATATTATGGATAATTGAGGCAGTTTGGTTTAAGGTCATGTGTGCTGCTGTGGTAGTTTTCACTGGCTGTTATCTTGCATTGATAAAATGGTGCCAAGCTTCGGCAGTTAAGTTTCCAAATCCAGACCAGAGGTTGTACCAATACAGCTTTACAAAAAAATAATTGTAAAAAAATTAACAAAGAGGCTATTTTTCTCTGGGTCACCAAGAAACAAATGAAAACTAAATTTAATGTAAATATGGATAGTTTATATTAAAGTCCTCATTAATTATTTCATGATGTATTGTACTTTTTAAATGTTCTCAACTGAACCATTTTCTATTGTATATATTTTGTTTTTATTTTGTACTGTTCATTGTATTTGCTTTAATTTAGGAACAATACGAATAAAGAACAATACTGTGGAAATGTCTCATCATCCCACCGCTATATTTATTATACGAGCCACCTTGTACATACACTACATTATCAAAAGTATGTGGACACCTGCTCGTCAAACATCTCATTCCAAAATCATGGGCATTAATATGGAGTTGGCCCCCCCTTTGCTGTAATAGCAGCCTCCACTCTTCTGGGAAGGCTTTCCACTAGATGTTGGAACATTGCTGCGGGGACTTGCTTCCATTTAGCCACGAGCATTAGTGAGGTTGGGGACTGATTTTAGGTGATTAGGCCTGGCTCGCAGTCAGCTTTCCAATTCATCCCAAAGGTGGGGTTGTGGTCTGGGCCCTGTGGAGGCCAGTCAAGATCTTCCACACTTATCTCGACAAACCATTTCTATACGGACCTCACTTTGTGCAGGGGGCATTGTCATGCTGAAACAGGAAAGGGCCTTCCCCAAACTGTTGCCACAAAGTTGGAAGCACAGAATCGTCTAGAATTTCATTGTATGCCGTAGCGTTAAAATTTCCCTTCAGTGGAACTAAGGGACCTAGCCCGATCCATGTAAAACACCCCCAGACCAATATTCCTCCTCCACAAAACTTTACAGTTGGCACTATGCATTGGGGCAGGTAGCGTTCTCCTGGCATCCACCAAACCCAGATTTGTCCGTCGAACTACCAGATGGTGAAGCATGATTCATCGCTTCAGAGAAACATTTCCACTGCTCCAGAGTCCAATGGTGGCGAGCTTAAAACCGCTCCAGCCGATGTTTGGCATTGCCGACGTTAGGCTTGTGTGCGGCTGCTCAGCCATGGAAAGCCATTTCATGAAGCTTTCAACTAACAATAATTGTGCGGACGTTGCTTCCAGAGGCCGTTTGGAACTCAGGAGTGAGTGTTGGAACTGAGGACAAAGCGCTTCAGCGGTCTCACTGTGAGCTCGTGTGGCCTACCACTTCGTGGCTGAGCCATTGTTGCTCCCAAACGTGTCCACTTCACAATAACAGCACTTACAGTTGACCAGGGCAGCTCAAGCAGGGCAGAAATTTGACATGCTAACTTGTTGGAAAGGTGACATCATTTGACAGTGCCACGTTGAATGTCACTGAGCTCTTCAGTAAGGCCATTCTACTGCCAATGTTTGTCTATGGAGATTGCGTGGCTGTGTGCTTGATTTTATACACCTGTCAGCAACGATTGTGTGGCTGAAATAGCCGAATCCACTAATTTGAAGGGGTGTCCACATACACTATATATACAAAAGTATCATCAAGTGGCACTACACATTGTGGGTACATGGGGTGAGTTAACCAAGCACCAGATGCTAAATAAATACTGTTTAAAGATTTAATTTGGAAGTTTATTTGCACAATACACTGTAAAACTAGACATACCGTAAAGACAAAACACTACTGCAATAATGTTGAGGTAGCCTGACATTCTTTCATCCCAGTCATATTCTCTATTGTCAAATGAAAGGCTTTACAAGGTAGTTTTCTAAAGAAAAACAGTTTACTTGGTCCTCTGTCTCTTAGCTGGCCTGTCATTGGTCTCCGGGTCTGACTTATTGTGAAGGCTGTTCTCTAGATTCACATCCTTTAGCAGGGGGAGCTGCAGCTGATTGGCTACCGCCCATGCCCACAAACACAGCTCCACCCTATGGGGGGTCCAGTCCCGCTCGCTGTCCACTGAGGAAGATGGAAGCGGGTCAACAAACAACGTCAGCATAGATTACGGCATGGGGTTTCCACATCCCGGGTATAGTCCCCCCCCTTCTGTCTCTTACACACACCAGGAGGAAGCCTGGTGGAGCAACACACATGGAGCAAAACTACAATGTTGCAGATAGATAATATTTGGACCCACTAAATATGTATCCACAAATGTGCATTACACACACACACACACACACTATCTCACCTTTGTTAAGTGTTTGTGTGTGTGTAGCCATCTTGTTCAGGTAGAGAGCATAGTGCCTGGGTGTGTACTGGATGGGCCCCAGTCCAGGGATACTTTCAACGGCCTCGTCGGCCATGAACGCAGCCTGCTCGGGAGCTCCTGCTGCCAATACAGCTGGAACACAAAGGCCAGTCAAAGATAGTCCAAGTTAAACTTTGCCCCTTACCAGATCGCTGTAGTTTCCTGAATATTAACTCTGCTTTAACAGAGTGTTGGGAACCTCCGTCCTGCATTGTGAGCTTTGTTCATGAGATTGATAGGCCTAAATCAATTTATCCCATTAAGGTGACTGAACCAACATTGTCTAGGTTACTTTTTTTTCTACTCTTGAAAGGAAGAAAACATGTCAGCCTTCTCGGTCTTGTCAGTCTTAAAAAATGCCTAAAAAGTGTTTTCTCATCCTGCGAACCAGACAGACGGCCCCTGGGTGCTGCTGACCTGAGGCGGTGGCTGGGCCCAGGGCTTTGAGAGAGCTGAGTTCTGTGATGGCTGCCTGGACGTCAGGGAGGAGACTGAAGGCATTTCTAGAGCACGTCTCCACCATCTCATCACTGTTCGAGGCCACCAGCTGCTGCAGCCGCGGACGGAACTTCCCCCTCTGCAGGTGATACAGTGCCAAGACATTTCACAACCAGTCAGGGAGCAGGGAGTTTAAAGAGATTTCTTTGGTCATGGACAGTAAGGAAAGTATAGTTACTATAATTTTTATTTTAACTTCAAATTATTACTTGGAATATCAGAAACATTCACTTACTAATTAGTCAATAAAGCTATGCATCTATCTGCACTACTTACAGTGAGCTTCCACTCCATCAGTTTCACCAGCTCTGGTTGGGTGACGTATTTATAAGCACGCCCAGCGATGGTTACAGGCAGCTCCTCTTGATACCTGGCCAGAGACGAGGCTCAGACTAAATATCCCATGTTTACTTACATCAATCAAAAGGCATGCATAATTGTCATTGAAGGATTCCCCATCCTGATAAATTGAAAGCTCAAATCTATGTGCGTTTATGTTAATTAATGTGACAGATTGACTGTAGTTGTGATGATAGTCTGCTCTTCATTGATACCTGGTAATGGGATCATATATGTGCCACACTTACCATTTGTCCAAGGGAAGCAGTTTTCCAGACTTCTTGCCCTTCCCAAGGGACTTGGCCTCCACTACCTCCCAGTATTTCCCATATAACTTTCTCCAGACAGCTGGGTCTTCGCAGGTGAATAGTGCTCCACTCATTGCTTTATAAAGGGTTAATGGGCCAAAACCACCTCAGACCTGAGTGGACATTACACAGGGGAATGTTGTTATTCCTCAAAACTCCTGAGGGAGGAGGGCCTTTCCCCCTGACACACTGCAGATGGCAGCTGCTATCTAAACCTTTATATACATTGGAGAACAGAAACCATAGTTGACAAGCCTCATTCTCAGTTCTCAGTTCAATAGGCCTACTCTCTGTTTTGATATTCATTCTGGCCCAAAATAGCCTATTCAATAGATATAGGTGCATGAACTGAAACTGTATGGGAAGAACAAGAAACATGCATTCAGCTGCGACTTCAACGTCATGATGTCAGAATAATAAAAGGTAGAAAAACACTTACCATCCACGTGTGTAGAACAGTAATAAAATGTTACAAAACAAAGTATGAACGATGAATGAATTCCTTTCAGAATATGTACTTCCGTTTTGTTATGCTTGTTTTCGTTAGATTCATGGTAATAACAGTTACAACTTCCGGTTCTCCAGTGCAGTGAACAACATTTTTTTTTTTCAAAAGCAAGGTCAGTCCTCCAAAATTAGCGCCAACTGTTGTGCACTGAAAACATTTACATTGGGAAATAACGGTACCTTTCTTGTCAACTAATATTTTGAACCTGCTAGTAAAATAATTAGCATCATGTCATCCGATTGCTATGTTGCAACTAACGTTAAGTACTTTAGCAAGTTAACGTTAGCTAGCAAGCTTTATAGTCATCTCCCAGGTGAATTCTGCTTGCAAATTAGAAGACAAATGTTCCTTATTGAAATGCATTCATTGGCTGTGTGTCTCAGTCTTGTTGTGAGGTCATATCGAGAACGTGAACGACACAATTAGTATAGCTAGGTACGTTAGCTACCCTAGCCAGATCCTAGCTAATATTTATAAACATTTCAAATGGCAGGTCGTAAACTTCCCTAAACATTGCAAAGTTCAGTGGTTACATTGTTTTAAGCAATGAATGGTCATCTTAGTTTTATGCGCCCCTCTGTTCTAATCATGCAGGAATCTGGAGAGCTGGGAGCATTAAGTAGTCCGCCATGCACTTCGGGCAAAGTGGGGTGAATATTCTCTTGAGCCATGTTATAGAAGACTATTGGGTTGTAGGTAAGTACTGTTTGTTGTTACTTGTGAATGTTTAATCTGGTTGCAGTAATTGTCTCAGCCTCAGTAACGTATCAGTGTAGCTAGATCATTTGATTTTGAAGAGTTGCAATGACAGTCAGGGTTTTTGCTCCAGCTTGGATCTCAGCACCTGAACAGAAAGGGACTTTGTCTAAGTAGATACTGGTTAGGCCTAGGTACTATCAGGTTGTGGCTGGCTGGTTGGAGCAAAAACCTACAGACCCACTACTGAATGGGTTCCCTTTCTCAGCTCTACAAGATTAACATATACGTGTGGATGATTGTTGAAGTGGAGGATAATGACACTTTTCTCTGGTGACCTCTGACAGGACTGTATGAGGAGGCCTCTGTGTTTCTCTAGAGGCAGAGAGGATCGCTGCTGCTGTTTGGAGTAAGTCCATTGAAATGAATTAGAGATTACAGGGTCTTATAAATATGTGACAGACCACTCACTGCCAGCAGCACAGCACAAGTACCAAACTGAGCTCTCTTCATAGTAGCAGTGCCATCTTCTGGCGAAACTATGGGCATTCTTTTGGAATTTCCCAATATAATTTCCCCAACCACCCTTCTTTGTCCCCCACCAGGCCATGGAGAAGATGTCGCGGGTAACCACAGCCCTGGGCGGCAGTGCAATCAGCGGACGCACCATGTTCTGCCACCTGGACGCGCCCGCCAACGCCATCAGTGTGTGCCGCGATGCCACACAGGTGGTGGTGGCCGGCCGCAATATCTTCAAGATCTACGGCCTGGAGGAGGAGCAGTTTGTGGAGAAGCTCAACCTGCGCGTGGGCCGCAAGCCCTCGCTCAACTTCAGCTGCGCCGACGTCATGTGGCACCAGATGGAGGAGAACCTGCTGGCCACGGCTGCCACCAACGGGGCGGTAGTCACCTGGAACCTGGGCAAGCCGTCGCGCAACAAGCAGGATCAGCTGTTCACCGAGCACAAGCGCACGGTCAACAAGGTGTGCTTTCACCCCACCGAAATCTACATGCTGCTCAGTGGCTCCCAGGATGGCTACATGAAATGCTTCGACCTGCGCAAGAAGGAGTCCGTTAGCACATTCTCAGGTATGTGTGTCTGTGGATAGTTCTTGCACTTTTTTGAGGTTGAACCCAGGAGTAACACCTTGGGTGGAGTGTAGAAATACCTACCTGGGCCTGGTTTCCTGATAGCGATACATTTTAGGCTTACAAGTGTTTTAACGATGCAGCATTCTTACAACGGCCGAAGATGTAACATGCGCTTCCCAAAACACCACGCAGAAAGAACGTTCGATGAGTGCGTTGTTGGAGCATGTATCAATACTGATAGGAAGAAAGGCTGCACTGCTCTTTGATCAGCTTTCTCCATTCAAATCTTACCTTAACATAATAATTATTCCACAATACTGACGACAGATCAGCTCCTAGAGTTATCACCTTACGGCTGCAAAATATTGAGGTGGCTTATTCTAATGCTTACCCTATAATACACTAAATTTCCGAATTTAATTTGGCACATCATTGCGCACATGTTGTTACACATCATTTAAATATATTGAGGCAAAATTACAGACAGTGTAGCATCGAATAGAACTCAATTGACTGAACATGAAATTGATTCCCATATGATTTAAATATATATGCCTATGTAGGAATGCAGTTCTCAGTTTTCATTTAGAACATCTTTTTCTCCTTCACTTGCAAAGACTTTGGCAACTTTGTATTTATAGTCAACTTCTTTCCGACGTTATCGGCGGTCACAGAGAGACAGATAAACAATTTGATTCTATGTTGAGCAGAGATCTTCTGTGTATAAAGTGACGCAGAAGGGCAAAAAAAGCATCTAATGATGCACTTAGCTGTTCTATGAGTGGTCTGTGGCAGTTGGTAAATAACAATAGTTTTTGAAGTGCGACTTTACTAACGATGGTTTGGGAAACAGCTGGGTGATTTAACGATGCTCCTACGAAGGTTCTAATCATGAACTTAACCTTGAGATGCTTTTGGGAAACCAGGCCCTGCTCATGTCCAGGAATGCCTCTGGGATACAAAACAAACAGCATCTTATTAGTTACTAAATAAACAACATAGTCGCACGACATGGTAATGTACCTGGCCTCAGAACATTCCTGTTTATCAATGTTATTTTTTTCAGGTCAGTCGGAGAGTGTAAGAGATGTTCAGTTCAGCATGAAGGATTACTTTACTTTTGCTGCTTCCTTTGAGAACGGTAACGTCCAGCTGTGGGACATCCGGAGGCCTGACCGGTATGAGAGGATGTTCACAGCCCACACCGGCCCTGTGTTCTGCTGTGACTGGCACCCCGATGACAGGTAGGGAGAGGCTTTAGAGAAAGACATGTTGAAAATGCATTGATGTTTGCATTGGTTGACCATTCATCTAAAGTGACTTTTCTTTAGATACAATAATCATTCTTGCTTTCAGTGTGGCTGTTGATTCACCTGAATCAACAGTAGAGGTTGACCGATTATAATTTTTCAACACCGATACCGATTATTGGAGGACCAAAAAAAGACGATACCGATTAATCAGCCTATTTTTATTTTATTTATTTATAAAAATGACAATTACAACAATACTGAATGAACACTTATTTTAACTTAATATAATATATCAATAAAATCAATTTAGCCTCAGATAAATAATGAAACATGTTCAATTTGGTTTAAATAATGCAAAAACAAAGTGTTGAAGAAAGTAAAAGTGCAATATGTGCCATGTAAAAAGCTAACATGAGAACATATGAAAGCTGGTGGTTCTTCTTAACACGAGTCTTCAATATTCCCAGGTAAGAAGTTTTAGGTTGTAGTTATTATAGGACTATTTCTTTATACCAGTTGTATTTCATATACCTTTGACTATTGGATGTTCTTATAGGCACTTTAGTATTGCCAGTGTAACAGTATTGCCAGTGTAACAGTCCGTCCCTCTCCTCGCCCCTACCTGGGCTCAAACCAGGAACACATCGACAACAGCCACCCTTGAAGCATCGTTACCCATCTCTCCACAAAAGCCGCGGCCCTTGCAGAGCAAGGGGAACAACTACTCCCAAGTCTCAGAGCGAGTGACTTTTGAAACGCTATTAGCGCGCACCCCGCTAACTAGCTAGCCATTTCACATCGGTTACACCAGCCTAATATCGGGAGTTGATAGGCTTGAAGTCATAAATAGCTCAATGCTTGAAGCACAGCGAAGAGCTGCTGGCAAACGCACAAAAATGCTGTTTGAATGAGTGCTTACGAGCCTGCTGCTGCCTTCCACCACTCAGTCAGACTGCTCTATCAAATATCAAATCATGGACTTAATTATAACATAATAACACACAGAAATACAAGCCTTTGGTCATTAATATGGTCGAATCCGGAAACTATCATTTCGAAAACAAAAAGTTTATTCTTTCAGTGAAATACGAAACCGTTCCGTATTTAATCTAACTGCTGGCATCCCTAAGTCTAAATATTGCTGTTACATTGTACAACCTTCAATGTTATGTCATAATTATGTACAATTCTGGCAAATTAATTACGGTCTTTGTTAGGAATAAATGGACTTCACACAGTTCGCAACGAGCCAGGCGGCCCAACCTGCTGCATATACCCTGACTGCTTGCACGGAATGCAAGAGAAGTGGCACAATTTCCCTAGTTATAAGAAATTCATGTCAGCAGGCAATATTAACTAAATATGCAGGTGTAAAAATATATACTTGTGTATTGATTTTAAAGATGTTTATGGTTAGGTACACATTGGTGCAATGACAGTGCTCTTTTCGCGAATGCGCTTGTTAAATCATCACCCGTTTGGCAAAGTAGGCAGGCACCGCATTGATTATATGCAACGCAGGACACGCTAGATAAACTAGTAATATCATCAACCATGTGTAGTTAACTAGTGATTATGTTAAGATTGATTGTTTTTTGTAAGATATGTTTAATGCTAGCTAGAACCTTACCTTGGCTCCTTGCTGCACTCGCATAACAGGTGGTCAGCCTGCCACGCAGTCTCTTGTGGAGTGCAATGTAATCGGCCATGATCGGTGTCCAAAAAATACCAATTGTTATGAAAACTTGAAATCGGCCATTCCGATTAATCGGTTGACCTCTAATCAACAGCCACTTTGCTAATGTATTGACCTCTGTCTGCAGGGGTTGGCTGGCCACTGGTGGCCGGGACAAGATGGTGAAGGTGTGGGACATGACCACCAACCGGGCCAAAGAGATCTACTGCGTCCAGACCATTGCCTCGGTGGCACGGGTCAAGTGGCGTCCTGAGAGGAAGTGGCACCTGGCCACCTGCTCCATGATGGTGGACCACAACATCTACGTGTGGGATGTCCGACGGCCCTTCATCCCCTTTGCCACCTTCGAGGAGCACAAGGACGTGACCACGGGCATCGTGTGGCGCCACCAGCATGACCCCTATTTTCTGCTGTCAGGCTCCAAGGACAGCACACTCTACCAGCACATGTTCAAGGACGCCAGCCGGCCCGTGGACCGGGCCAACCCCGAGGGGCTGTGCTTCGGCCTGTTTGGCGACCTTGCCTTCGCCGCCAAGGAGAGCCTCATCAGTGGCGACTCCAACAGGAAACCCTACCCGGGTGGCGACCGCCGCTACCCAATCTTCTTCTTCAAGAAGCCCGATCTGACGGAGCAGTTTGCCCACGTGTCCAGCGCCCTCAGCGTGTTCGAGTCGTCTCTGGAGAGCAGGCGCATGGACTGGTTTGTCAAGACGGCGCGCCTCTACCTCCTCGGCGGCAAACCCTTCACCGAGCTGTGCGACCACAATGCCAAGGTGGCCAAGGAGCTCAACAGACCTCAGGTTGGTCAGTCTTCCCCTCAGAGATGAGCTGCATTCATTTACACATATCCAATTAAACATTGTTTTGGAACTAAGTAGAGTTTTAAGGATCACTAACAAACCTATTTCATATTTCCCCATTTGAAGGTTTCTACTACATGGACAATGCTTCGGCTCATGTTCTCAGATCCAGCGACCCTCTCGACACCTGGTCCAAATAACATCAGCAAACTGGGCAACCTTCCTTTAATGAACAGGTACTGACCACAGGCTTTACATAAAACCCATAAGCTGAAAAATAGTGTGGACAAACTAAAATCCTGTTTTGTGTCCGCCCAAGTTTCAGTATGAAGGAGATGGGGACGGAGAGCAGGCTGGACCGTAGTAAAGGAGAGAGCAGACAGGACAACATTCACCTGGAGCCTGGGAACTCGCTCATCAACAGCAACAACGACGGTGAGAGTAAACTCTAAAAACATTTAAGCTGCTCCCACTTGACTGAAGAAATCAAATCAAAATCAAATCAAATTTTATTTGTCACATACACATGGTTAGCAGATGTTAATGCGAGTGTAGCGAAATGCTTGTGCTTCCAGTTCCGACAATGCAGTAATAACCAACAAGTAATCTAACTAATAATTCCAAAACTAATTTCTTATACACAGTGTAAGGGGATAAAGAATATGTACATAAAGATATGAATGAGTGATGGTGCAGAGCAGCATAGGCAAGATACAGTAGATGGTATCGAGTACAGTATATACATATGAGATGAGTATGTAAACAAAGTGGCATAGTTAAAGTGGCTAGTGGTACATGTATTACATAAGGATGCAGTAGATGATAGAGTACAGCATATACGTATACATATGAGATGAATAATGTAGGGTATGTAAACATTATATTAGGTAGCATTGTTTAAAGTGGCTAGTGATATATTTGACATCCTTTCCCATCAATTCCCATTATTGAAGTGGCTGGAGTTGAGTCAGTGTGTTGGCAGCAGCCACTCAATGTTAGTGGTTGCTGTTTAACAGTCTGATGGCCTTGAGATAGAAGCTGTTTTTCAGTCTCTCGGTCCCAGCTTTGATGCACCTGTACTGACCTCGCCTTCTGGATGATAGCGGGGTGAACAGGCAGTGGCTCGGGTGGGTGTTGTCCTTGATGATCTTTGTGGCCTTCCTGTAACATCGGGTGGTGTAGGTGTCCTGGAGGGCAGGTAGTTTGCCCCCGGTGATACGTTGTGCAGACCTCACTACCCTCTGGAGAGCCTTACGGTTGTGGGCGGAGCAGTTGCCGTACCAGGCGGTGATACAGCCCGCCAGGATGCTCTTGATTGTGCATCTGTAGAAGTTTGTGAGTGCTTTTGGTGACAAGCTGAATTTCTTCAGCCTCCTGAGGTTGAAGAGGCGCTGCTGCGCCTTCTTCACGATGCTGTCTGTGTGAGTGGACCAATTCAGTATGTCTGTGAGGTGTATGCCGAGGAACTTAAAACTTACTACCCTCTCCACTACTGTTCCATCGATGTGGATAGGGGGGTGTTCCCTCTGCTGTTTCCTGAAGTCCACAATCATCTTCTTAGTTTTGTTGACGTTGAGTGTGAAGTTATTGTCCTGACACCACACTCCGAGGGCCCTCACCTCCTCCCTGTAGGCCGTCTCGTCGTTGTTGGTAATCAAGCCTACCACTGTTGTGTCGCCCGCAAACTTGATGATTGAGTTGGAGGCATGCGTTGCCGCGCAGTCGTGGGTGAACAGGGAGTACAGGAGAGGGCTGAGCATGCACCCTTGTGGGGCCCCAGTGTTGAGAATCAGCGGGGTGGAGATGTTGTTGCCTACCCTCACCACCTGGGGGCGGCCCGTCAGGAAGTCCAGTACCCAGTTGCACAGGGCGGGGTCAAGACCCAGGGTCTCGAGCTTGATGACGAGCTTGGAGGGTACTATGGTGTTAAATGCCGAGCTGTAGTCGATGAACAGCATTCTCACATAGGTATTCCTCTTGTCCAGATGGGTTAGGGCAGTGTGCAGTGTGGTTGAGATTGCGTCGTCTGTGGACCTATTTGGCCGGTAAGCAAATTGGAGTGGGTCTAGGGTGTCAGGTAGGGTGGAGGTGATATGGTCCTTGACTAGTCTCTCAAAGCACTTCATGATGACGGAAGTGAGTGCTACGGGGCGGTAGTCGTTTAGCTCAGTTACCTTAGCTTTCTTGGGAACAGGAACAATGGTGGCCCTCTTGAAGCATGTGGGAACAGCAGACTGGTATAGGGATTGATTGAATATGTCCGTAAACACACCAGCCAGCTGGTCTGCGCATGCTCTGAGGGCGCGGCTGGGGATGCCGTCTGGGCCTGCAGCCTTGCAAGGGTTAACAAGTTTAAATGTTTTACTCACCTTGGCTGCAGTGAAGGAGAGTCCGCATGTTTTCGTTGCAGGCCGTGTCAGTGGCACAGTATTGTCCTCAAAGCGGGCAAAAAACTTATTTAGTCTGCCTGGGAGCAAGACATCCTGGTCTGTGACTGGGCTGGTTTTCTTTTTGTAGACCGTGATTGACTGTAGACCCTGCCACATACCTCTTGTGTCTGAGCCGTTGAATTGAGATTCTACTTTGTCTCTATACTGACGCTTAGCTTGTTTGATAGCCTTACGGAGGGAATAGCTGCACTGTTTGTATTCAGTCATATTACCAGAAATTAATCAACATATAGGTTGTTTTTGTGAACCACATTTTACCATGATGGATGCAAGAGATGAGTAAACAATACAGAGATTTGTCCCACTGCAGAGAATGAGGAGACCGAGGGGAGTGAGGGACAGGCGGAGTACATGTTTGGTGACGCTGAGCTGGATGACGATGACCTCTACTCTATGGAGCACGAAATCCAGGCCGGTGAGTCTGACCCCAACACAGGTCGTATACATTCAACACTGATGACTTGGACTCTCCGAGGGTGTCCAAGGGGGAGTTGGGGAAATACATCCATTTTTAAAAACACATTTCCATTTGACACCTCACACTCGTACAGGTTACCCACTTGTACATGCAGTGAAACGGGATAAATATAAGCACCCCCTATTTGACCTTTAATGTAGCCAATAGCCTCCACTAACCTTATGTCAAATGCCATTTCAATGAAGGTTCCAGCCATGTTTCATAGCTAGTCTATGATCTAGGCCTAGTACTTTCTGAGCATTATTCTTCTCTCTCCTGTGTTTTCAGTGGAAGAACAGGAGTACACGCTCCCCCAGGAGGCCTTCCCGCTGCGCCACGAGATCATGGACAACCCGTCGGTCCCGGAGCACCTGCAGCAGGACAAGGCCGACTCGCCGCACGCCAGCGGCAACGAGGCAGAGGTCATGTGCCTGACGCCCATAGAGTCCCTCTCCCTGATCGCCATCTCGCAGCCGCTGTTCAGCCCCCACCTCCCTTCCCGCTTTTTCTGCCCCGTGGTCAGAGAGATGCTGAGCCACTACGCCGAGCAGGGCGATGTGCAGATGGCGGTCTCGGTGCTCATCGTCTTGGGAGACCGCATCCGCAAGGAGATCGACGACCTCACTCAGGTCAGAGCTAGGGATATAACAGTTGTCATGGTGAAGAACTGACGCTTTCTAATAGGAATAATGTTGAGAATATGTATGGTCGGTTCTTGAACCAGAATACAAATTCAATGATTGTGTTGCATAAAATTAATTTGGATGCTCTTGAGAATTCTGAACGATTTAACATAGCTGATTTGGTTTACAAATAACCGCTTGATTGACTAAATAATGATGGAGGTTAGAGTAATCTTCATGTCTTCCAAGCGGACAAATATTTTGTTTATTTCTGCATGTTCTAATAATAGCGGTGACCCTATTTCAGGAGCACTGGTACATGTCCTACATTGACTTGCTGCAGCGTTTCGAGCTGTGGAACGTGTCCAACGAGGTCATCAAGCTGAGCACTTGCAGCGCCATCACCTGTCTGAACCAGACATCCACCACACTGCACGTCAACTGCAGCAACTGCAAACGGCCCATGAGCAACAGGGGCTGGATCTGTGACCGGTATAACTTTGACCTGCCTAACACAGTAAATGGTTAAGTGAAGCGTTACTAACCTAATGAGAAACAGTGTAACTAAATGGCATATTACATATTTCTAGATACTTTCAAATCAAATGTATTTATAAAGCCCTTTTTTACATCAGCAGATGTCACAAAGTGCTACACAGAAACCCAACCTAAAACCTCAAACAGCAAGCAATGCAGACATAGAAGCACAGTGAAAAACTCACTAGAAAGGCAGGAACCTAGGAAGAAACTTAGAGAGGAGCCAGGCAAGAGGACTTTTGGAAAGTTGTGTAATATAGCCACTCAACTTCTTTTCCCGTTCCCCAGGTGCCACCAGTGTGCCAGTGTTTGTGCTGTGTGCCACCATGTGGTGAAGGGGCTGTTTGTGTGGTGCCAAGGCTGCAGTCATGGCGGGCACCTGGAGCACGTGATGAACTGGTTAAAGAGTAATTCTCACTGCCCGGCTGGCTGCGGACACCTGTGTGAGTACACCTGACCCTCAGCTCCACCCCCTCCCAGCCAGCTCTCTGTGAGACGGGGAGCACCTCACCTGGCTCACGCTGGCCTGGGTCTCACACTCCAGGCTGGCCTCTCCAAAGACTGGGGTCCACAGGGGGGTGGCCATTGTAGCAGGATGACTGTATTGGAAGATAGGTCGGTAAGACTGGAGTCCAATTCATTAAACCAGTCGGAGAGGAGAACAAGGGATCATGTACCTACCATATGGAGCACTGTTAAGTTTGAGATGGGCCCGCTGGCCTTTTCAGTGCTCACTTTGACTATGACAGAAACTCAAAGTTAAGTGAACACAATAATGTATGTGTGTATGTATATATACAGTTGAAGCTGGAAGTTTACATACACCTTAGCCAAATACATTTAATACATTTAGTTTTTCTCAATTCCTGACATTTAAACCTAGTACAAATTCCCTGTTTTAAATCAGTTAGGATTACCACTTTTATTTTAAGATTGTGACATTTCAGAATAATAGTATAGAGTGATTTATTTCAGCTTTTTTCTTTTATCACATTCCCAGTGGGTCAGAAGTTTATATAGACTCAATTAGTATTTGGGAGCATTGCCTTTAAATTGTTTAACCTGGGCCAAATGTTTTGGGTAGCCTTCCACAAGCTTCCCACAATAAGTTGGGTGAATTTTGGCCCATTCCTCCTGACAGAGCTGGTGTAACTGAGTCAGGTTTGTAGGCCTCCTTGCTCGCACACGCCTTTTCAGTTCTGCACACAAATGTTCTATGGGATTGAGGTTAGGGCTTTGTGATGGACACTCCAATACCATGACTTTTTTGTTCTTAAGCCATTTTGCCACAACTTTGGAAGTATGTTTGGGGTCATTGTCCATTTGGAAGACCCATTTGCGACCAAGCTTTAATTTCGTGACTGATGTCTTGAGATGTTGCTTCATTATATCCACCTAATTGTCCTTCCTCATGAAGCCATCTATTTTGTGAAGTGCACCAGTCCCTCCTGCAGCAAAGCACCCCCACAACATGATGCTGCCACCCCCGTGCTTCACGGTTGGGATGGTGTTCTTCAGCTTGCAAGAATCCCCCTTTTTCCTCCAAACATAATGATGGTCATTATGGCCAAACAGTTATATTTTTGTTTCATCAGACCAGAGGACATTTCTCCAAAAAGTATGATCTTTGTCCCCATGTGCAGTTGCAAACCATTGTCAGGTTTTTTATGGCGGTTTTGGAGCAGTGGCTTCTTCCTTGCTGAGCGGCCTTTCAGGTTATGTCGATATAGGACTTGTTTTGCTGTGGATATAGATACTTTTGTACCTGTTTCCTCCAGCATCTTCACAAGTTCCTTTGCTGTTGTTCTGGGATTGCTTTGCACTTTTCGCACCAAAGTACATTCATCTTTAGGAGACAGAACGTGTCTTCTTCCTGAGCAGCTGCGTGGTCCCATGGTGTTTATACTTCCGTACTGTTGTTTGTACAGATGAACGTGGTACCTTCAGGCTTTTGGAAATTGCTCCCAGGGATGAACCAGACTTGTGGAGGTCTACACATTTTTTTTCTGAGGTCTTGGCTGCTTTCTTTTGATTTCCCCGTGATGTCAAGCAAGGAGGCACTGAGTTTGAAAGTAGGCCTTGAAATACATCCACAGGTACACCTCCAATTGACTCAAATGATGTCAATTAGCCTATCAGAAGCTTCAAAGCCATGACATCATTTTCTGGAATTTTCCAAGCTGTTTAAAGTCAGTCAACTCAGTGTATGTAAACCTCTGACCCACTGGAATTGTGATACAGTGAAATAATATGTCTGTAAACAATTGTTGGGAAAATGACTTGTCATGCACAAAGTAGATGTCCTAACCGACTTGCCAAAACAATAGTTTATCAAGAAATTGGTGGAGTGGTTGAAAAACGAGTGTTAATGACTCCAACCTAAGTGTATATAAACTTTAGACTTCAACTGTGTGTATATATATGTGTGTGTGTGTGTGTGTGTGTGTATATACGTACATACATACACACTGTACTGTACCAGTCAAAAGTTTGGACACACGTACTCATTCAAGGGGTTTTCTTTATTTTTTACTATTTTCTACATTGTAAAATAATAGTGAAGACAGCAAAACTATGAAATAACACATATGGAATCATGTAGTAACAAAAACAAATCAAAATATATTTTATATTCTAAAAAGTAGCCACCCTTGGCACACTCAACTAGCTTAACGAGGTAGTCACCTGGAATGCTTTTCCAACCATTTTTAAGGAGTTCCCTCATATGCTGAGCACTTGTTGGCTGCTTTTCCTTCACTCTGCGGTTCAACTCTTCCCAAACCATCTCAATTGGGTTGAGGTCGGGGGGTTGTGGAGGCCAGGTCATCTGATGCAGCACTCCATCACTCTCCTTGGTCAAATAGCCCTTACACAGCCAGGAAGTGTGTTTTGTGTCATTGTCCTGTTTGAAAAACAAATGATAGTACCACTAAGCGCAAACCAGATGGGATGGCATATCGCTGTAGAATGCTGTGGTAGCCATGCTGGTTAAGTGTGCATTGAATTCAAAATAAATCAGACAGTGTCTACAGCAAAGCACCATCACACCTCCATGCTTCACAGTGGGAACCACATATGCGGAGATCATCTGTTGACCTCCTCTGCGTCTCACAAAGACACGGCGGTTGGAACCCAAAATCTCAAATTTTGACTCATCAGACCAAAGGACAGATTTCCACCGGTCTAAAGTCCATTGCTCGTGTGTCTTGGCCCAAGCAAGTCTCTTATTATTGGTGTCCTTATAGTGGTTTCTTTGCAGCAAATTGACCATGAAGGCCTGATTCTCAGTCTCCTCTGAACAGTTGATATGTGTATGTTACTTGAACTCTGTGAGGTGCTGAGATGCAGTTAATTTCAGATTTATCTGGGTCTTCCTTTCCTGTGGCAGTCCTGATGAGAGCCAGTTTTATCATAGCTCTTGGTTTTTACGACTGCACTTGAAAAAACATCCAACGTTCTTGAAATTTTCCAGATTGACTTAAAGTAATCCATAATTATGGACTGTCATTTCTCTTTGCTTATTTGAGCTGTTTTTGCCCTAATATGGACTTGGTCTGTATCTTCTGCATACCACCCCTAACTTGTCATAACCCAACTGATAGGCTCAAACACATAAAGGAAAGAAATTCCACAAATTAACTTAAGGCACACCTGTTAATTGAAATGCATTCCAGGTGACTCCCTCATGAAGCTGGTTGAGAGAATGCCAAGATGATATCAAGGCTCGCTACTTTGAAAAATCTAAAATATTTGTTTTAACACCCTTTTTGGGGTTACTTGATTCAATATGTTATTTCATAGTGTTGATGTCTTCACTATTATTCTACGAAGTTGACAAGTAAAAATAAAGAAAAACCCTTGAATTTGTGGGCGTGCCCAAACTTTTGAATGGTACTGTATATTTGCTGAAATGTTAAAAATATTTTTTATTCAGTGTTTTGCTCAGCTGGGTGGAACAGTTTGCTCTTCTAAATGGATAATTTGTGTATGTAAATAGCGATAAAGATGTCAGTCTTGATGATGTGGCCTTTATTCATCAGATAAGGAATCTCCAGCACTTTTCTATGGCAATAAAATATTTTGAAGCTCATATGTATCAAACCAGTCAGTGAGTGACCTTTTGAATGGGACATATTGCCATAATGCTTACAGAACTAGAATTTGAAAAGGAATAGATTAGACTAACTTGTGCTTACACCTTAAACATGTAATTAATAATGAAAGTAAGACTGGTATACGACAATGTTGAGAAATTGCCATTAAGATAAAATTGCCTGGAAAGTTAACCTAACCTGCACAGGTTTTAGACTGCAACGACAACATTTATTGTGCTTTTGATTACATACTTCATTCACTGAAGTCATACTTAACATATGAACATGAACAATAAAATGGAAAGTTTGGAAAAAAAAAACATCCCACAAAACACAGTTAAATATTATAGAAGACAGTAACAGGCATGGTGAAATATTAACAAGGGACGTTACATTCAGCAGGACGACACTAACATGCAACAAAACATATTTAAAAAAAAAAAAAAAAAAAAAAAAAAAATCTAAAATGATCAATTCATGTACATTTATTCTCTTCATGTCAAAGATCAGGTTAGTTAGAAACATGAGTGATCTTTATTTTGTTTGGCTGCATCATTGATCACAGCATGCATGTGTCTCATACATATAGTATAGGACCTACAGCCAGACAGCCTTGCTGTTTATCAGCTTTCCCCCGACTGCACCTCCTAATTCAACTGAAGCAGTCCACCATCACCAGCACAGGCATGTGAGGGACAGCTGCCCTTGCCCGTTTGTCATATCCCTGCAGTAGCTGCCAATGGCCTCTTCCATCTTTGGCCAGGCTAGAGGCCACAACCCCTGTCCCATTCGGGAGCGCCTGGGAACACTGGTCCTCATCCCACTGTATCCAGTCAGGCCAGCTGGTCTGGCCCACTCCCAGTCCATTGAGTGTGTTCAGGGTGGCATGTTCACCCTCCGTCAGCATTGTCAGGAAGCCTTTTGAAGACAGAATTGAGACCCAGAACTTCTTACTCATGTTGATTGGGTCCTAGCTACCTAAAGAATGGTTAGCCATTCATGTTGATGGTTTGCTTTAGCACCTAACGTCTATACCCACCCAGACACTCACCAGTACTGCCTAAGGCTGTTCCCAGCTGTCTGTGACCTTCTCTGGGACACTCAGTCTTCTCAGGTTCTGCAGGACAGCCTGGAGGGTCTCCCCTGGCAGGATCAAACAACCAGACACACTCAGACAACCGTAGCTCTCATAACAATGGTTAGCATCCGAGCACTGGATAGATGTGAAAACCTGCGATAGTTTGTCCTACCTAGCTCCTCTTCATACGAATCCAGCGTTGTCATTAACTCCGAGATACTGGTGGACTTCAAGCCTTCTCTACCTGAGGGAAAGAACGAGAAGAGAAATAATAAGTTGCTTTCCAAATGAGTGGCAGAAGGATATTTGGTTGTGCCCATGCAAATGACCCGTCATCCAACAATGCAGCTCACGGCCACCCACCTTTTCCACCAGTATCGCCTTTCAGTTTTCCGTCGCCGTGGTAAGGACTGCCATTGCCGTCGGCACTGAGGCGAGACAGGAGCTCGCAGCGGCAGGCGCGGGCCTTTTCCAGCATGGCATTCATGTCCTGGGCCAGCCTGTGGTTGTCTACCAGCTCTGTGTGCACCTTCTTCCAGGCCATCTTGTACTCCATCAGGCATCCCTCCATCACTGTGCGCAATTCTTTCTCCTGAGACATCTGGCCCTGCAGACCCTCCACCTCCTCACACCGCTACACCAGAGAAGAGAGGGGTTGGGGGAGGAGAGGAGCGATGAAGTGGTTTAGAAATAAGGTTTTGGTTAGTTTTTGCTTCTTTATCGTGTAGACACCTTATGTAGCTGAATGGCCATCTCCTGCATCTCAGCCTCCAGCTGGTCAGCGTAGGCCTGCTCCAGAGCATCACTAGGTGGCCGGGCACTACTGTGCCAACGTGCAATCGCTGAGGTCATCTTGCGCTTGGGTCCAAAAAGCCTGCAGTGGAGAAAACTAAGTAAATCAGAATGGAGATACGTGCGATATACTATAGTGCCTAGAGTAGGTCTGAGATGGACAGAAAGTCAATAGCCGATAGAATGTGGATATGTCACAGACACTACGAGTGAGGGCTTCGGAGCCAAAGCTAGGTACGTGAGAGACCACGGCGACTTACGTGATTCCCACTTCCTTAAGGTCATTCTCTGTGAGGGTGAGGAATATCCTTAGGTCAATGTCCTGTTCCTCCAACAGGGGGAGGTACTTGGAAAAGCCAATCTGCTCCAGGAACTCAGCCAGATCCTACAAGAGGGCAGGGGTCAAAGGTCAGGTATAGATCAGACACTGCTCGAGAGAAAAACACAACAGAACAGCATGAAATATTCATGAATGTATAGTGATCCAACAACACTGACACGTGCCTTGGGACCTGCATAGTTGGGACGACCACCTACAGGCGAGCGCATCCCACAGTTCCCTGGGCCACCGGGCTGAACCGTTTCACTGCTGCTACCATGGCGACCCTTGCCTTTACCGTGATGACCCTTGTTTGCGCGGCGGGAGCAGCTCTTTTTAGCCTGATCCGAGTCCTAAAAAGGACAAAGGAACATTGTGAATGGAGGACAAAGGGGCTCAATGGAATCACCATTGTGGTATGTGAATGCGTCAATGTGCAGTCACCGTGCCGTGTGTGGTTACCTCGTTACTCTCCAGCGAGCCCTCCCGGCTAAGTCCGATCACGCGGGGAAGTCCCTCGCTGCTGCTACTGCTGCTCCTCATGGTGGGCATGTCGTTATCAAAGAAGGGGCTCTCATCTATAGCGGAATCACAGCAGCTGGATTAGCAACAAGGTGGAATGGGTAGAAGTGTAGACTGGTATTTTTGTGTAGAGGAAACGTGTAAAGTTGCTGCTGTTCTAGGACGATCTAGTGACAAATAAGTGAACAGGTGAACAGTTAAGTGTGCTTAACTATGTACCCATACCTCTGCTGCTGTTGCTCTGACCATCCAGCTCGTTGATAGGCGAGGTGACGTCACGGAAACACATGCCCTCACTCTGCTCCCCGACATCACGGAATGCAATGTATCCCGGGGGCGCAACAGCTGGCTCTATAGGAATGTGAATAATAGCTATATCAAACAAGGTCCAACAGGACAGTATCTAGCAGCAGAGCAGTAATTGGATTCAGCACAACCATTTCAACTTCTTCTGTGGAATAGATACAGCTGTAATAGAGAAGTAACCTAAAGAACGCTACCTGAGTGTTTGCTGGGGCCTCCCACTCTGAATTTGGCGATGGCTTGAGGCCCATCATGGATGCTGGGGCCCTTGGCTCGGCTGCGACTCAAGCGACTCAGTCTGGGGGGAGCACTGCTGTCAGAGTCCTCCGACGAGCTCAGGTCCTCAAAGTGTCCTGTGGGGGACAAATGTCAGTGAAATGAGAACCTAAACTGCTCCACCACAATTGTTCCAAAAGTTGAGGTACAAAAAGGTATCAGATTTAAAGAGTAATCTTCTTATTATGCAAGTCCTCCCCTGCACCTGCTTTGGCTTTAGGAGAGCGCATGTCAATGAGGCTGGCGATCTTTGTGTGGCCGTACATCATAGCGAGGGCACGGGCGGTCTCTCCTTTGGCGTTCCGCTCATCTACTTTGACACCCTGAGACCAGATTTATCATATACAAACTAGGTTTAGTACCCCTTCAACAGATTTGCATCAGGTACGTATTTGAGACTAACATATGAAAATGACAGTACTGTAAATACTAGCAAACGGAAACCTACTCACATGGTCAAGGAGGCATTGTACAATGATTTCATGTCCAGAAGCAGCAGCCTCCATCAGCGGAGTGAAGCCAGACCCTGGCTCTCTGCAGGTGAGAAACGTGTCATTACACACCTCATGATTGAATAGTGGGACATAGATGGTTGTGGTTGTATTAATTTGACTGACGATACTCACCTCACATTGACATTGGCATTGCTATCCAACAGGAACTTGACCATCTGCTGGTGGCCAGTGCTGGTGCAGTGGTACAGGGCTGTCCAGCCTCGAGAGTCCTTCAGCTCCAATTCAGCACCTTGCTTTTGGGAGATAAAACAATTAGGAAATTGTTTCATAGTGTATATAAATAAATATTATTTAATAAAACCACCACCACCCATTACACTAAAATTAAACCTAAACTAAAGTTTATTTATGGTGAAAATTTGAACAATTGTTGATTCAGAAAAGTAAATCTGACCTGCATAAGGAAGTATGCAATGCTTTCATTCCCACAGCTCGCTGCCAGCATAAGGGGTGTCAGACCTTTGCCAGTGGTGGCATTAACGTTCACTCCAGCCTCCAGCAAAAGATTAGCAATGTTGTCGTGCCCAATATATGAGGAATACATCAGGGGAGTCCAGCCACCAATGTTCTTGCTGTCCAAATTCACCTCCCCTCTAAAAAAGACATAGCAGGAAATTACTATCAATGAGTGTTGAGAAGCATCCAGTCTCTCTCTCTCACAAACACAATTGATGAGGTACTCACTTTTTAATACACTCTGATACCACATCATACTGGCCAATAGAGCAGGCGGTGTGGAGGTCGAGGGGAACATCCAATTCCTCAGGTCGTACTAAAGTGTTAATGTCCCCTAGCCACAGGGAGAGACTGACACCAAACTGCTCCGATTCACTCGCCTCGTCGCTCAACTCCGACATTCTCAACCCAGACCAGGCAAACTCCTACTGCACGGCTGTAATCTGCACACAAGATACCCAATTTAGAAAGGATGCCATGGAGAAATATTTTCTAGCGAGCAATCTTTGGCCTGGTCTCATACAATATGTGTTGTAGCCAACTCTTCTGTCATTGTCATGTAGTTAGCTAAGAAAACAGGCTAAGCAAATTTGTAGCCCCTTTTGGATGGTGCTAACAACAGCTAACTAGCTACGTTAACTAGCTTATCTAGCCATTTTAATATAGAATCACACGCATAAAGTCAAAAACTAACAGAGCTGTTGGACAGAAGAAACAACAGTTATATTAAGCGATAGTTTAAGCATTTAAACTTACCGTAAAAACGAGTTATTTTGAGTTTTTCTTCAGTTGCCTAGTCTTCAAGACTTCTCGTTTGCTTGTGTTACAATTACATTTGCTCGGGTGACTGCCCAAAGTTGTGCAGTCAATATTCCTGGTAGTTGTAGTCATTTTTCTTTGAGAACTTAATGCCTAAAGTAAACATTTGAGTGGGTAACTTCATTTCCCATGATTCCTAGCTCCAGAAACAATCAGGGTTTTGTGGAAACTCTCCCCGGTCAAGACTTTTTGAACCTCATCATGTACATTATATTTACCCCAGTCATACAGTATTTGATTGATAGAGATACACAAAATAAGTAGCAAGAGAAACTATGGCATGAAATAGTACACACTGAAGCTGCCCCATGGGCACATTTGTAACGTTGTTCTCCCTCCTGAACTCAAAACCATTGTTGCTGGACAATGCTAACCTTTCAGTTTCAATAAATGTAGAGATGGTCGTAGATTGATTGTAACTTCAATTAATTCATGCGTGATGCAGATATTTACCCAAATAATAAATTTTATTAATCAAAAGGTTTACAATACTTAATCAAACCACAACCAATAGCATTATAATCAACCGAAACCATTATTCAGATGGAGAGCATTCAAGCAAAGAACTTTAAAAATGGCTTCATTTTATTCCTCTATAGAGTAAGACTGATTTCTTGAGCAAATACTTCCCCAGAGCAAATCAGAGGAAGTTAAAGCAGAACTCTTCATTAGCAGGAGTGAAGACAAAAGTTGAGTTCTCCTGGTTCAGCACACTTGTGTTTGGAGTCTGTGCCTGTAAATTCCCTTGTTGACTCTTTGCATTTAATTTTAAGGGTAGAGTCTCTGTTTTACCTTCCGTTTTCCTGTGGAAAATAGACTTCTTAGCGGGGTCTGCCACTACTTTGACCTGAGCCGATGTCATTGCTGCAATATAAAAAGATAAATAGTTAGTTGCGACATATTTCTATCTATCATCATTTGCAGTATTTCTGGTCTGACTTTAGTGTAAGCTGCATGTTTATTTTTTTCACTTCAAGCCTGTTGTTTAAATTTGAACTTCTATGGGTCTTGCTGTATCGTTAGATATTACTGCACTGTTGGTGCTCGGAACATAAGGATTTCAATACACCTGCAATAACATCTGCGAAATATGTGTATGTGACCAATAAAATGTGATTTGTACTAATATCTGACTTTCTCTCTCGCACCACTCACCAGCATGAATCAATTTGAATTGCTTGTGCTTCTCCTCCTCCATCTTCTTCCTGTAGTCCCCAGACATGGCCCTCATCACCTGCCTCTTCTTTGCCAGGGGGGCTTTGGAGCTGCGCAGTGTCTTAAGGGCACGAGAGGCCTCCTCCTCTACAGACAGCAAAGACTCAAGATATAATCCCACATCAAACTTTTTATGCATCTCATAACAATCTACTTCTTCACTGTTTTTATGAACATCTCACATTTGAATATACTGTTTATCGTACACTTCAGAGATCAACTGGATTATAGAGTCTAAACTACACCCACTCTGTTTTGGCGTAGCCTTCAGAGTAGCCATGCCCAACTCCAGCTGCTCAATGCACCAGTCCAGCTCTCTTTTCAGCTGCTGTTCTGTAGTCTGAAAAATACAACAAAAAGTTGAACTGATTTACACCAGCCACACTGAATCAAATGTAAATATTAAATTCAAATAACACCATCACCCACCAGCATTGTGCCATCCTCCCCACGAGTCCCTTCTGTGTCTGTCAAGTTTGTCATCTGTTTTTGCTGTCCTTCACTGGCAATTTTCTTATGACCAGATTTCTTATTTTTCTTGGCTTGAGAAGATGTGGTTGGCTCAGGTGCTCTAATTACTTGTTGAGCGTTCTGGCCCTGAGGCTTTTCCTCTTTGGGCTCTTTCAGGGCTACAGCCCCTGAGGGTACTGGTGTGCCAATTTTTTCTCCATCTCCCCTGGTATACTAACAGGGATTTGGAAGTTGAATGCAAAACCAGAACCCTGTTCTGTAGAAGCGGTGGATGTTTTTGTCTGTAATCCTGCAAACTGGTGTTTCACATCTGAAAGGGCAGTTTCTGCCCCCTGTGCTGCTGGTGCACCATCGGGGAAGAAGTTGAAAGTGAAAGAGTTTTCACTGCGTACCCAGAGTTGTTTCTCTGTTCTGCTTTGTTGGTTCTGTTCACCTTGGGCAGTGTCATTCACCCGAGGCTCAAAGTCTGCTCCAAAACATTGACACAAATACAAGCACATGCAGATACACAGTATTAAAACATCCTACAATGCATAAGAATGTAAAGGAATTTCTTGTAATGACTTGTGTCCTACCTATGACCAGTGTCTTATGCTCTGTCATCATTCACTCAGCACCAGCTATTTCCAGATGACAACTCTGAAGACACTCATATAACTTCTGTTTCTTTCAAATGAGATGTAGATTGCTGCAGAAATATTATGCCAAAGCTGAACATGGCATCATGACATAGCTGAACATGACATAAAGTGTAACTAGCGGATGTTCAAAGTATTTGAAAGTTTTTGCACCCCTAAGGCCCTTTCTCACCAAGTCTGTTGCGTTTTTTGTACGAATTGTTGTTTATTACGATATAGGCTAATGATATAACACCAAGCTTAGCTTATAGCTCTAGGTCTCTCTAGGTCTACCTGGCTACGGCTGCTGAGTGTAGGCAATGCTCGCTGGGAAGCAGTTTCCTGCGCTTCCCTCAATGTGCTTGCGTTGCCACACAATTGTATATGTTACAGTTACCTAGAATCAGTTTGTCAAATGATGATGGGGTTTAAAAAAAATAAAACAAGCAAAAATGTACATGCTGTTTATCATATACTTCCCTGTGCTGAGACACGAACACGTTCAGTCTGTCAGACAAGTTTACATTTGTGATAAAGATCACGTGTCCCTGATAACAATTCCTATTGGTCAACATATTTTTTTGGAAAGCGAAAATACGCAAAAATCAAACCTGTTTCGAATAAATAATGGCCGGATTGCAGCAGGACGATATTTCACAATTGGTGTGAATGGCGTCGTATTGATTTTTTTTTAACGGACCTGGTGAGAAAAGGCCTTTATGCTCACCTTTGAAAAGATTCACAACGCTATTTCAAGCAACCAAATAAAAATGTTTGGCAGACTTTCTTCGAAACAACAGGCATGCATCAATGAGCTGTATCAAATACATGTGTGACTAATCCTAACTGTGGCTATGTATGAACCGGGCATGTATCAAGCATTGTGTACACGTCCATCGTTATTCCGAACCGGCAAAGTTTCCAAATACTTTTGGTTCCGCTTTTCATATTTTTGTTGTTGCCAGATGCCACTTTCTAGATTGAAAATTAACTAACTAAGTGTTACGTTTAATTTGTTTACCGGTATGATGTTTATCATTAAACGAGTCTCACACTTCGCTTGGATAAACTTGTTAGAAATTTGATTCAATTTGTAAAGAAGACTGCGTCATTGTGGTTTGACCAATACAAAGCGTTTTGCTGATGTTTGTGGGCAGGTCTACAAATCAGATTAAAAAAAGTATAAATAGAATGTGCCGTTTCCCCTTAATGAACAGTCACCGAAGCGGTTCAAGACGGCATTTGAAAAAAATTTGAACGTCTGTTTTGGTCACAGAGGTAGCTAGTTAAGATTTTATCTAAATTAATACGGTGTGTGGTTCATGTCAATGTTCGTTTTGATATTATGTAGGTAGCCAAAACTATCAAGCGAGGTTTTGTTGTTAGCTAGCCAACGTTACTGTAAAACAGAACTAGTTTGTCTCGACCGTTATCTACAGTACCTACCGAGCATAACGTGTTTAATGTTTACGATTTGCGACATACAAGCGACTCGTTTTGTTTGTGCTGTGTGTTCTACGATTTTCGCTGAGTAAGGTAATTTACCTCAACTAGGCCTTGATGGCCATTGTGTGGCAATGGGAATATGATTCCTCGTTGTAGGCGCCATGTTACAAAATGGGCAGCTGCCTGGCATCTTTGAAGATAAACGAAACGTGTAGGTTACAAGACGCGTAATGGTGGCTTGAATAGCAGATTAACAGTAGTTGGTGCGCACATTTCTGAACTAGCGTTCAGTTTGGTTTGCCCTTAATCTAGTAATGAGTAGTTAATTACTGGAAGTTTTAGTACCACGCCGTGGGTAGTTAGCTATGTAAAATGTCTAGTTAGAATAGCCAACGTTAGTTTCAATTGACCCGCCACTGGTTCAGATAGTTGGCGCCCTGCTTCCAGTGTGTTCAATCATGTCCTGTTCCTGGCTAGCCGACTTGCCAGTTATCAAGTGGATATTTAGTTATCGCATATTCCACACGATTACAATTATATTTTCCACAACGTTATTATGGAACTACACAAAGCCGATCTCGATTTGTCATTTTGGTGCTTTATTTTCTTTTATCATGGCTGTCGTTTCCTACTAGCTGCGGTAGCTAGCTTGGCGGCGTTAGTTTAAGGCCCGTATAAAGCTAATATTAGTCTATTGACTAGGAGCATGCCAATTGATACCTTTTTACTGCAATAATCTAGTGCACCCACACTAGCCAGGTCTCAACGGGTCAATTTTCTGGCCTTCAGTAACCTTGACTAAGGATCATATTGCGCTTACTTTAATACTAATGCCACTCTGTTCCTTACACATTTGAATTTGATGTCTTTTCAGAAGTCAAGTGAGCCATGGCACGTACTAAGCAGACCGCCCGTAAATCCACTGGCGGAAAAGCGCCCAGGAAACAGCTGGCCACCAAGGCTGCAAGGAAAAGCGCACCATCTACTGGCGGTGTGAAGAAGCCTCACAGATACAGGTAACACTTCACCTGGACCTTGTCGATTTTCTGCAGTGTTGGACTTCTGGGCAAATGTTGACTGGCCTGCAGATACTTATGTTAAATGTGTTGTGTAGGCCGGGTACAGTGGCTCTGCGAGAAATCCGTAGATACCAGAAATCCACTGAGCTGCTGATCAGGAAGCTGCCCTTCCAGCGTCTGGTCCGTGAAATTGCCCAGGACTTCAAGACTGACCTCCGCTTCCAGAGTGCAGCTATTGGCGCTCTGCAGGCAAGTGAACTTTATGATTTGGATTGGAACAGATTCAGTTTGTTAGGTTTAGTCACATGGGTGCTAATTTTAGAATTACCCATGTTTAGGCAATGTTGGACCAACCAAAGTGTTGAGCCAGAGTTGACTTGCTTGTAAATGGTTTGCTGCTGCACTAAAAGGGATACTTCGGGCACATGCTTGCAGGTACCATAGACTTCCAGTCATAGCACTAAGGCTAGTAAGCATTAGCTCGCAAAACTTCCTTCATACTGGAACATAAAAATACACTCCACAAATTAATCTGACTCGGGAATTAAAGAGCACATTAACAAATCCAAGTATCCCTTTTAAATTAAGATGTAATTGTTACTTTTCTGAGAAATGCTTGTTTTCTCCAAATTCAGGAAGCCAGTGAAGCATACCTTGTTGGCCTGTTTGAGGACACCAACCTGTGTGCCATCCATGCCAAGAGGGTCACCATCATGCCCAAAGACATTCAGCTGGCCAGGCGAATCCGAGGCGAGCGTGCATAATATGAACACTTTTTGAACTCCCTCTTTGGAGGGTAACTCGGTGGGCGGGCATGGTTGGGGCTGTGTTTTCTCTGAACTATGAATTAGTATGTACTAGTTTCAATTAATTTTGTAATGTCTCATTGGTAGGATAAAGGCTTGTGATTTATAGTACAGAAGTAGCAAGTGTCTTGCCAAACATTCCTAACCTCTCAGGTTTTGAAAGTGTATTTTAGAAATGGTTGATACCTTCAGGTCATCTTGTAATGTGCATGAGTCATGTGGAGTAGAACTGTTTTAATCTCATTTTGGCCATTTATTGTAAATAAACTTTCCACTACCTCATGTTTGGTTTATTACCCCCTCCTATATGGACATTCTGGGCTGACAGTGTACTTTCTTGGTATACCTTGAGTGAGGGATAGACATTGACCAGGTGTTGTAACGTTAATTCTGTAGAGTTGAAAATTTACAATTTCTTCGACATGGTGTGATCTTTGTTTATAAAATGTAATCGCTCAGCAATTTCCTGGTTGCTGAAATTCCACAATCACCCAATATCTGATTTGAAAAGTGTAAAGAATCATTATTTTCAAAACCGCTGTGATATTTTCCATAACCAAAAATACTTTAATCTGTACCAAACCGAAAGTAAAATATGGTAATATGGAACTTGCCGTGGAGACAATCTTGAACAGAACGGGTTAATTGGCTTTCAATTCATTCTGTTGGGCCAAAGACTTGCGACAAATGCGTTGAACTCGTTTACGCATGAAGTTAAACCACGTTGCTGAAAACCTCATGCGATGTGCTACGTAAGTTACTACGTCAAATAGCATTGGGGTTAAAGGCAAATGGTTAAGTGCTCTACACATGTGAGAATGAATCATGTTACATGCCTATAGCAAATGCATTTTTGTTGGCGACATTTAAATACGCAGCTGAATAAAGGGCAGATACAAAATGGCCGCCCCGCCTCTTCGGTAGAAAAGGGATAGCCCTAGAAATGTAACCAGGCTCAGGTTAATAAAAGCTATGGACGCAAGGACTGACCATCCATATCAACATTGTTAACCACGTTGAGGCTATACAGGACTTGTTTAGATTTCAATGTTGATAAACATTCAAACAAGCTTTTAGGCTCGAGTCCCAACTAAGCTCGAGGCATTATAAAGAGATGTAATTTAAGAATCAAATGTGTCAGTTTGAGCATGTGTCCGTTTGGCCTACGGAATTTATCTGCATGAATTTGAGCAATAACAGCCTCATTCAATATCCTGGGATCCGAACTGTTCAGCTGTTACACGAGCGCTTTTGTCACTGGTGTAAGAGGCGGTTCAGTGATCGAATTCAAACATTGGGTTTAAAGACATTAAGGTTTGAACCGCCAACCACAATCCATAAGGCGCAAATAGCTAAAGCAGAGTTCAGTGTGCTAAGCAGATAAAGTGATATCGGTATCGCCTTAGACTACACTTGTCATCCTTACCGCCAAGCGTTTATTGCAGTTGGATAATCTTTGGATGCCCGCAGCAGTCGCACCATCGGAAGACATACCTTGGGCTGTGTGTGTTAACATATAGACTACGTTACCCAGCAGGCTATGCGGGAGGCAGATGGTTAAGGAATGTCTTGCATGGCTAAACATGGTGTTTAGCTGAAGTATATGTTCATTAAACGTAAAACCTACGCCCCGGTTTGTCATAAGGAAAAACATACATAACAGGCTGTAGCCTACAAATGCATATTCCTGCTCTTTTCCCGCGAACCAAACACATTTAGTGTGTCAGACTCGCTCAGGTGCAACAAATTAAAATGTGCGTCTTTTTCGATGCTGATTTAAATTTAATTGAGAAAAGTATTTTTTGCAAACATCCTTTGAATTGAAAAGTAGTTTTTGAATCTAGTTTTTCAAAAGTAATCTGAATAAAATATTTTTGCTGGTAATAAAACGAATTAGTTGCCGTTTTTGTAATCCCAACCCTGTCCATAGCCAGCACTTTCCATTATTGGCGAGCATGCGCAAAAACCAGAGTGAGCATGTTTGACAAAACAATCAGTTGAAAATGTGATGGAACCTCTAAACTTTTGGGTATGTGGAAGCTTGAACGCCAAAATGCTTCATTTTGGAAACCCCTCTGGTGGGGAAAATGGAGATTATAGAATAGTTGCACAAACCTCTGTCGCCAATTGGATGGAAATGTATACCTAAACTAGTAATTAGGACTAAATTGAGGCCATTTTAATTCAAGCAAAATTACTTATACAAAGCAAACATGCTCAGTTAAAAAACATTTAAAACCCAGAGGTTAAAACAAGTGGCTCTACTAAAGGCATTTCTTCAAATACATGAACTACAATTACATTTCTGCATCTGCAAAACATCATTCAATGTAACAACTTGGTTAATTTCACTCAGATTTGCTTAGTGTACATGTTATTCTGCAAAGGCTTGGTAATGGCGCCTGCCATTGTATGTCAAGTATAAACTGCATCAATGTTACCTTCACACCATTCTGACAACTAAATGTTCATCATAGATAGTCTAATCTTTATGAACAATGTAATGACAATTGGATTTTGGACCATAACTATTGAGCCTCTGCACGTATGGACACAGGTGGACAATAGCCAGAACATTACAATACATCTTATGAACATTGCTCATCGGCCTGGAAGCATACACCAACTGTGCATGCCATAGACATGGCCTAATCTAGCTCAAATTAATAGCCTTAAATTATACATTTTTTTAATTGCACAATATTATCTAGATTTGCTCTGTTCTTCATCTGAGAGTAAGCCAGGTAACTGTTCATAGAGATTCTTCTCAAGCTGTTCATCAATAACCGTCTCGCCCCGCAGTGCGCACCACAGCAAGAAGCTCACCCCTAAGAGACTGATGGGGAGGACTTTCCACCACGGCCGCTGATACTTGCTTCCCAGGGACTGGTCTACATTCCAAGTCTTGTGACTGGCTTTACTGCTAGAGAACTTGATGGGTTGACTAAACTCCTCGTCATCCTCATCTGCTGGTTTCTTTGACTTAGCCAGGCATTGGGAGGTCAAGCAGAGGGTCCGTAAATGGTTCAATCTCAAAAGAAAAAGGAAAGCAACATTTTTAGAATCTACAAAAACACTTAAAGCCAAAGTGACAACTGTTACAAGATATCAATAAATTGAATTCAATACAATAGTGCCACCTGTTGATGTATTTTGGAAGCTGGCCTGGGCTGTGAATTCTATCATCTTTTGGCTACACCACACAAGCTATTTAGCAATCATGTAATCTTTTCCCTTTTCATTTTTGAAAAAGCTTCAGATATGCAGCTACTCATGATCACAGATCTGACGCAGGAAATGTAGCTAACTAGCAATCCCTGTTAACTAATGCGTAAATCACTCCTAACTGATCAAATATGAGGTGCCGGAAGCTCCAATAGAGCTCCCAAGTCAAATCGGAAGGTCAAATAACCAATGACAGTACATTGGGAACACTCATGCGAGTGATGATTTTAAAACCTGAACCAAATGTGTACCACTTTGCTAGCTTGCCTCTGTCAGGTTTGACTCATTGTCATTGAACCACTCACTGTACATTAAAGTGAACATAAATAGCTATCTGGCTATATTTCTCATATTGTACATACCTCGGCTTTGTCTTGATACCATCAATCACAATCCTACGACACAGATAATATTGTGACGAACTAGATAAAACACGTCCTATTCTCGACATTTTGTAGAATGGTCATGTCATGGCAAAATCCTCAATTCGAAGCAGGTCATGTAACATTTCGTTACACATGTAACAATGAGCCAGATATTTCACAGGATGTATGAATGTGAAGCATCCGGCTGACGTTTCCACTCACGACCAAATATGGTGATGACAGGAAAGCCCAGTAACCGGCAGTGGGCGAAGATGGAGCGAGAGTGAACTGCATTTTGTAGGCTTTACCCTTTGCAAAATAAAAAAATAAAATAAAAGCCGTTGTCTAGGAGAGAAAGAGCGAAGAGGCTTTGAATTGTATACTATAATCCTAAATGCTAAAGATCACAAATGCAATATACTGTGCTTGCATAATATGTTGGACAATATTGTCATCTATCGTCATCTATTGAAATTGCAAGAACATTAGCACACTTAGGAACATAACTCATCTCAAATCACCAATCACCGAACTGAAATGATTATTTGACCAATCACAACAAGCTAAGCGAAAACACTTCCTGATTCACAAAACGCATGTTGGTGTTCATGCTGCTGAGGTCAACGCGAGTACAATTATTCTGTTACAGTAAGTTTATTCTTATTAGTAAGTTATTAACATCTTTTGAATGTAACCTGCTGTAGTTTTTCTAACATGAAGCAATAAAGCAAGTCAAAGATGCTGAAACTAAATGGCAATCTTATAACGTTAGTGTGGTGTAATTAGCACTGTTGATAGCTAACGTTACAATAGCTAGCTAGCTAACTACTCAGTGCAAGTGGCATAGTTAGTAATAATGAGCTAGTTTTCAAAGTAAAATTGTAGCTAAACTGTGACGCTAGCTAACTATGCAATTATGTTTCAGGAACAAGTTGGCTATCATGGCAAAGAGTAAATCATGTGAATCAGATCCCAAAAGAAGTGGGTGCAAAAGGATGAAGTTGAATTCAAATGAGAGAGATGTTTGCATTGATGAAAGCAAAGTGAAAAAGAAAAGGAAAAATACTGGCATTGAGGCAAGTATGGTAACAGTAATATGGTGATTTTAAAATAAAAAAAGATTGCATAGAGGCATATGTCATTTCTTGTAAGCTGAGCTCATCATGATGAGGTATTAAAATAAGGTCTTGCACATTCCAAGGAGGCTCCTATACCAGTCCCCACATTGTCAAAGAACACTTCAGAGGACGTGGTGACAAATTCAAGGAAACACAAACAACAAGCAGATGATGCACAGAAGGAAAAGAAGCGGAAGAAGAAAAACAAAACTACTGGGGTAAACTGCTATATATTCCTGCTTTATTCATTTAATTTACAGAAACATTTTGTATGGTGACACCACTAGATGGGGCCACACACACACACACACACACAACACACACACACAAAGCTTTCTACACATTTTTTCTCATGTAAGTGATCAGAATTATATATATTTTTATAATTATGAGATTAACTGAACACTCTGTTTCTCAATTTGCTTATGTTGTAGGTTAGACCCTATTTTACATCATCTGAGGTATTTTTGTTGTGCTCGCCATCAGTTGAGACACAGCATGCCCTTTAATACAGGGTGGTGGGTGTCATGTTTTTGCTGATAAATGTTCTAAAATGGGAATACAATTGAAACATTTTTACTTTCAAATGGTAGCACAAAGATGGTTGGAGGTCCACACATCAGAGAATGTTTATTTGAATGGGAATATCAGTTTTAAATTGCACCTTCAGTCTTCTCTAGGATACCTGTTGGAATCATAGAAATAAAGATAATAGAATATACATTTCCATTTAAGTAGACATTTGACGATGGGTTGACAGGCACCCATTTTTGTGGTATTAATTGGAAGTTCTAAATGGCAATTTATATTTAAATGATGTACTAGCTAAATTGTAGTGGTCTGAAGGGATATATCCATTCTATTTCTATGATTGAAATGACACCCACCCTTATATTCAAGAGTATGCTGTCTCAACCGATGGTGGACACAACAAACACCTCAGATTATCTAAAATGGGTCTAAACTATAAAATATGCGACAATGAGGAAATTCCGAGTTTAAGCTTTTTTTTTAGACGTTAAAGTTTGAAATGACAAATTTCTTTTTAAAGAAAATAGTTTGACAACCCTGTTTGTAAGCTTCCATTCAGCCACGAGCAGTAGTGAGTTCGGGCACTGAACTCAGGCCTGGTAAGCAGTTGGCGTTCCAATTAATTCCAAAGGTGTTCGATTGGTTTGAGGTCAGGGCTCTGTGCAGGCCAGTCAAGTTCTTCCACACCGATCTCAACAAACCATTTCCGTATGGACCTTGCTTTGTGCAGGGGGCATTGTCATGCTGAAACAGGAAAGGTCTTGTTGGAAGCACAGAATCGTGCTGCTGCTCGGCCATGGAAACACACTTCATGCAGCTTCCGACGAACATTCCTTGTGCTGACTTTGCTTCCAGAGGCAGTTTGGAACTCGGTCGTGAGTGTTGCAACCGAGGACAGACGATTTTTACACGCTACGCACTGGTCCCATTCTGTGAGCGGCTGAGCCGTTGTTGCTCCTAGACGTTTCCACTTCACAATAACAGCACGTACAGTTGACCGGGGCAGCTCTAGCAAGACAAACATTTGACCAACTGACTTGTTGGAAAGGTGGCATCCTATGACTGTGCCACATTGAAAGTCACTGAGCTCTTCAGTAAGGCTATTCTACTGCCAATGTTTGTCTGTGGAGATTGCGTGGCGGTGTGCCTGACTTTATAGACCTGTCAGCAACAGTGTGGCTGAAATAGCCGAAGGGGTGTCCACGTACATTATATATACACAAAACTATCTATGGAAAGATTTAAGTTAAAAGGAGTGAGGTCAGAAAGTGATTGAAATCAGACACACCACTTAGCTGTTCAGGGCACACGTATGTTGGTCAGTTTTGATTTGAAGGATGGATGGCTGGTTTGTAGAGGCAGCAGGAGCGTTGGAGAGGTTGTGTGATGGGACTTGTACTTTTTAAGTATGGGATGGGGGCAGGGGCTTGTAGTGGGTAGGCTAGAGGGGCTAGCTACTCCAGCAGGAGCTGTCTAACTTGGCCCAGCTGATGTTTTCCTTGATGAAGCTCCTTAGCTTGTCCTGGAAGGTCTCCCCCAGGAAGCTGTAGATCAGGGGGTTGAGACAGCTGTTGGAGAAGGCAGCCAGGTTGACCATGTGGGCCGTCAGAGGGTAGTCATGCCACAGCGTTCCATCCACATCGCCTCTAAGCAGGTGCACGCTGACAAACATGTTCTGCGGTAACCAGCAGGCAAAGAACACCAACACGGCCGCAGAAATCATCCTCAAAGCCTTCCGCTTCTGTGGCCGCCGCTGCAGCCCACTGTGCTCCCTTTGAGCGCTCACCAGAACCAGGGCGATCCTCCAGTAGCAGAGGCCCAGCACGCAGAAGGGCAGCAGGAAGCCCAGCGTAACCTCCAGCCACTGGATCTGGGATACGTTTGCGAAGCAGAAGTGAAGCTCCCCAGCGTGCTGCACCTGGGCCACGGTGAAGGGCAGCAGGGTGAGCAGGGCGGAGGTCACCCAGATCAGGCAGCAGGTCAGACGGGCCCGGGGCATGCTTCTGCCCAGACTCATTGAGCGCGCCAGCACCACAAACCGGTCAAAGCTCATCCAGGTCAGGAAGAAGACGCTGCTGTACATGTTGACCTGCAGGAACAGGGCCATGAAGGTGCACAGGGCAGCCATGTCATAGTAGTGCTCGCTAAGGTTGAACACCTCGATCAGGGAGTCAGCCACCAGGACCAGGTCGGCAGCCGCCAGGTTGACAAAGTAAAGGTCAGGAGCAGTCATGCGGCCCCTGTGGCTCAGGTTGACGGCCAGGATGAGGACGTTCCCGATGAAGCCCACGGGGAAAAGGAAGATTGTGTAGAGGCAGGAGAGGAAGACGCTGATGGTGTAATGCTGGTAGGGGTCAGGTTCCTCTCCTGCCAGCCCAGAGGAGGTGGCTGAGGAGCCATTCAACTGCTCTGTGACGTTGCTATAAATCGCAACGGGATAGTCCATGTACGCGCGCACCTCCATGTCATTGTCTGGTCTGGTGTCTGTGTCAAAAGTTACAAGCTGTCATTTTGAGCCTGCAGTTGAACTCTAGCCCCAAGTTGTCATTTACGATGGGGTATCAAGGAGTTGTTGCCAGGTAAAAATCCCACATCAATAATAACCACTGCTAAGAGACTCTTTGTTTCTCACCCGAAGGTGTGTTGGCGTTTAGACACAAATAGTCAAAAAGTGCTTTTTAGAAACGCACTCTCTTGGTTCAGGTTGTAGGGTTGATGGCTCACTCAGGGTGCTAGGAAGGGGATAAATAATGAAATGGGTCAACTCAAATAAATCAAATTTTATTGGTCACATACACATTTATTTATCAGATGTTATTGTGGGTGTAGTGAAATGCTTGTGCTCCTAGCTCCAAAAGTGCAGTAGTATCAGTGCCCTTGAGTTGGTTTAAGTAACAACAACAAAAATAATTACTTATTATTTATCTGAGAAGATTTGTCCTTCGTTCTTGCGGATGTGTGAACAACCATCAATGAACGCATGAAAATTATGCAGTAGTAAACATTTTGGAACAAAGGTAACTGGAACCGCACACTACCTGTACAGTGGCTGATGAGGACATTTCTATGGCAATATCTTTACCATATAAGAGAAAGCCAGTCTGAAACACTTGCCCTTTAGAGGGCGAGGTAAGAGGAAAAGCAAACTTACATTGTTGACTTCCTGTGTTGTTTTCATTACCAGAATGCTCATGTCGAGATCTTTCTCACTCAGTGTAGAGGTTTAACAACAATCACCAATCAATTCTCATTAGCTTCCAACGACTGAGGCTGTGTAGACTTTCTTTACTTGCTCATCCCCCAAGTCATTTGACGTCACCCGCTCCTCAGCGTAAGATAGAGATGTATGCAAACAGTCCTCTCTCTCTCTCTGCTGTTGTCCTCAGCTATAGCCGGTCTTCTCTACTGTTTTCTGTTACTTGAGACTGATTCTTCATGATTTTTCACACAGTTTTACTGTTTTTGCTCTATGGAAGGAATTTTTATTCAAGTATAATCATCCATCCACGAAGGGTGGATCATTATGTAGAATGTTCAAATATATAAATAAGGGAGTCACTGGGTATGGGTAACTTATGGGGAAACTCTGGAAACTGCCTCATATTTACACAAAACAAGATGGATGGCAGAACTGGTATGCTGTGGTGGAGAGTAGGGTATGTTGAGCCATTTTTTACATTCAAGGGAAACAGTTATTTCTAACAAAGATATATCTACATATATTTCAGGATGTTGTGTATCCCTGGAAATAATAAGATTTCATGTAAACATAACAGTTTTGAAAACAGCTTGTCCAATAAGGGGTCTCTGTATGGGGTAAGTTGGGCATAGGGACAAGGTAAGTTGAGCCACCTTGGGGTAAGTGGATGGTTGTCTGTGATGGTAGTGGTAGGTCAAAGTTTAATTCATGGAATGGGGGTGTGGTATATTTTAGATTGATATCTGAATGTAGGCATACATTTATGTTCAATATCACTTCCATTTCTTCACCAGTTGTCTGGGACATGGATGTTATTTCGATGTGCCAATTCATGGCCAAGTTCTCTGCATTTGACACGAATAAACCCATAAAACTGGTCAGTGAGATCAGATAAGACCTTGCTACTCTATCATATCTTCTTTCACGCAGGTGCATGTTCATTTTCTTTTGTCAATGTTCCTCTTCAGTGTCATTCAGTTAGAAGTTGTATCCCTTTGCTGCTACTCGAATGTACTTTTTCCCCTTCTCTCACTTCCTGTCGCTGCTCTCTCAAGAACCACAAGGGGGGCTAGACTTTTGCTTGTTTTACATTTGTATACGTAGTGCATGATGACGTCTGCACTGTAACAATAAAAATGCACAATATTTTTTGTTGTTCATATCCATGACACATTGCAATAATAGTGTGCATAAAACGGACAAAATTGTATCATTAGTACGGTGACCAACTTACCCCAAGGCAAACATTTTAACTATATTAGTCCACACAGCTACAAGGATGCACTTTCATGCTAGATTTAACCTCCATTTTTAAAAATTTAACTAGGCAAGTCAGTTAAGAATTTCTTATTTACAATGATGGCCTAGGAACAGTGGGTTAACTGCCTTGTTCAGGGGCAGAACCAAAGATTTTTTACCTTGTCAGTTTGAGGATTTGATCTAGCAACCTTTCAATTACTGGCCCAATGCGCTAACCACTAGGCTACCTTGTAGCTTATAGCCAACTGATGTTATAAAACAATACAAGCATCATGAAACTCATAACACCAATTAATTTGACTTTCTGAAAATCATTTTGGACTAAACTTGCTTACCTCTCCATGTGGTTTCTTCCTTCAGACTCCATTTTGTTTATGGCTTCCTAGAAACAAGGCATGGCTCAATTAACTCTTTGGCTCAACTTAACCCACTCTCCCCTATATAAAGTTATGCCATCACCTACTCAACAACTTAAGGACATGTTTTCACTGTTGGAAATGTTCTTGTGAGATCTGTATTTAAATGTATCTGAGTTTGTCAATCCATTTTCAGGTTAGTCTCTGCCATCTATGAATAGGAAGCCCCTGGCTGCTAAGATTTGACATTTTCTTCATCACGCTACTGATTACTACCTAAGGATGCATGAACTATATCCAGTCCTAAAGAAACTTACACCAATGTTTTTGGCAAGCTTCTCTTTAGTACATTCCTTTAGTAAATACACTGCATTTGGAAAGTATTCAGACCCCTTGAGTTTTTCCACATTTTGTTATGTTACAGCCTTATTCTAAAATTGATTAAATTGTTTTTTCCCCTCATCAATCTACACACATTGCTCCATAATGACAAAGCAAAAACAGATTTGTATAATTTTTTGCACATTTTACAAAAATTGAGAAATCACATTTACGTAAGGTTTTCATCAAGGACCGCTCTGTACTTTGCTCTGTTCATCTTTCCCTTGATCCTGACTAGTCTCCCAGTCCCTGCCGCTGAAGAACATCCCCAAAGCATGATGCCGTAGGGATAGTGCCAGGTTTCCTCCAGATGTGACGCTTGGCATTCAGGCCAAAGAGTTCAATCTTGGTTTCATCAGACCAGAGAATCTAGTTTCTAATGGCCTGAGTCTTTTTTGGTGCCTTTTGAGAAACTCCAAGCAGGCTGTCATGTACCTTTTACTGAAGAGTGGGTTCCGTCTGGCCACTACCATAAGGGCCTGATTTGTGGAGTTCTGCAGAGATGGTTGTCCTTCTGGAAGGTTCTCCCATATCCACAGAGGAACTCTGGAGCTCTGTCAGAGTGATCATGGGGTTCTTGGTCACTTCCCTGACCAAAGCCCTTCTCCCCCGATTGCTCAGTTTGGCCGGGTGGCCAGCTCTAGGAAGAGTCTTGGTTTAAGAATGATGGAGGCCACTGTGTTCTTGGGGACCTTCAATGTTGCAGAAATGTTTTGGTACCCTTCCCCAGATCTGTGCCTCGACACAATCCTGTCTCGGAGCTCTATAGACAATTCCTTTGGCCTCATGGCTTGATTTTCGCCTTGACTTGCACTGTCAACTGTGGGACCTTCTGTAGACAGGTGTGTGCCTTTGCAAATCATGTCCAATTAATTTAATATAATCAATTTAATTTACCACAGGTGGACTCCAAGTTGTAGAAACATCTCAAGGATGATCAATGGAAACAGGATGCTGCACCTGCATCATCATTTTTGAGGCTTATACCAAAGGCTCTTAATACATATGTAAAATCAGCTATTTCAGTTTTTTATTTGTAATACATTTGCAAAAATGTCTAAAACCAGTTTTGCTTTGTCCATTATGGGGTTTTGTGTGTAGATTGATGACAAAAAAAATATAATTGAATCAATTTTAGAATAAGTCTAACGTAACAAAATGTGGTAAAAGGGAAGGTCTGAATACTTTCCAAATGCACTGTATTTCCTGTGTAAGGTGTTTTCCCACTATTCAGTCATCATATTGTGACATTGAGTTTGAATGGGTTTTTGTGTAAAACATGTTTATGCAAACACCGCCACTGTCTGTTTCTTGGAAGTGTTGTGTGTCAAATAGCAAGTCTAAGTGTAGAAACAGTAGCACATGTCTGTTGAATTATTAGAAATAGTCTTTCCAATGATTGTTCATGATTTGTCATTGCACAACTTCGTTTTACTCTTCTTCGTTTGCAATTTCACTATCATCATGTTGCAAAAGTCACCAATGAATTGTACAGACCGTTCGATTTGCAGGAAAAAAAAGGTTTTCATAAACAAAAGTCAGTTGGTTGGTGAAGTAACAGTACGCTGATCATACATGAAATAAGATTATAATCATTACATTGAAAAAGTACATCGGAAAACAAAACTGTCTGAGTAATACTATTTACAGTCTTCAAATTCAAGCCAAAATTAAATGTAAACGATCAGCAACTAAACTTTCAGAATGTATCCTTGCTTTTAAGTTATCTGCTGTCAGCTTCTAATAGATATATATGATTCAACGTTTATAAGGATAGATTTGGCGGTCTTAAAGGCATAATGTTCCTGAATCCAGAATGTCTGAGATGGTTATTGACCTACGGGTTATAGTCCTGAGTGTCAGCGATCTCAATATGGGGGGCCATGATGTGTCTGTGGGTCTGTCGGCCCCCCAGGCTCCGGCAGCAGTCGCGGAGTTGCCTGGTCACCTCCAGAAGACTTTCCCTGCACGGCCTATGCAGCAGGAGCACTAACACTAGACACACACAACTCCCAGAGAACATCACACACTCGGACACGTGCATGAACGCCCTCTCGTGATAGCTGAGATCACCAGCCTGCTGCATCCCTGCCCCCCTTACCAGCACAATGCCATGGAATAGCTGACATACAAATATCACCACAGCCACTGCCAGGAACACCGGACCTTCCTCTGATCCGGAGAGGAACCGGCTGCTGGATTTCCATTGGCGGACGCAGCCGCCTGTCAGGAGCCCCAGAAGGAGGAGGTAGGGAATTAGGCATCCCAGACAAAGCTTCGCCATGGCATAAGACCTTCCTGCCTCAGTTGGGTCTATAATACATATGCCCTCCAAATGCAGTTCCTTGGAGGGGCCTCTGAGTCTGGCCAGCACCAAGGAGCACAGGATAGAAACCAGAAGCACCAGAGCCACACAGACCCCAGGCCTCTTCAGCAGGGCGTGAGTTGGGGTGTCGAAGGTCAGGGCGTATCCCATGAACACCAGGAGCAACAGCCCGCAGAGGGATGCCATGTTGACGGTGAAGGCGAGCGCAGCACAGCCGATGTGTGTGGTCACCAGGTAGCTGGGCCGGTGTGCTACGGAAGAGAGGGAGAGGAGCAAGAGAAGGAGCTGGGAGCTGGAAAAGGCCCAGAGCAGGGAGTCCAGCCAGGCCAGGTACCTCTGGGCTCTGTAGGACCGAATTAAGGCGTAGAATAGAATGCACGCCGAGGCCAAGCCCAGCACGGCACAAAACGCATAGACGTAGTTGGCCCTGGATGTCAGGTCGTTGGCTGCGATTTTGGCAATGAAGTCTGAGGTGTTGAAGGGGCTGGATGTTGAGGTGGTGTTGAAGGGTTGCATGTCGGTGCTCATCTCAATCTGGGGCAGAAAGTCTGTTTGATTTGCCTTGTGTCCAATGAGGGGAAAAAAAGAACACATGGCAATTTTAGAACAATAAGTGAGTACGCAATCCAATTTTCATTGATGAGATTACACAACACTGTTCCAGTTACAACATCACCATCTAATGTTCAGTCACTGAGCAAGTTGCTTTGTTTCTGCAGTTACACACCAAAGACGACATTATAAACAATGCCAATAAAGTCACACCAAATGAAGAGTTGATAAAACGTATAGATATGAAGAAATATCAAAACCGGTGTCGGAAGCCATGTGTGCTTTCACAGGGTGTTACTGAATGTGTTTGGATTGGTATCCAGAGGAGTTATAAACTCAGCAAAAAATAAATGTCCTCACTGTCAACTGTGTTTATTTTCAGCAAACTTAATGTCTAAATATTTGTATGAACATAAGATTCAGCAACTGAGAGACAAACTGAACAAGTTCCACAGACATGTGACTAACAGAAATTGAATAATGTGTGCCTGAACAAAGGGGGGGGGTCAAAATCAAAAGTAACAGTAACAGTCAGTGTCTGGTGTGGCCACCAGCTGCATTAAATCAAATCAAATGTTATTTGTCACATACACATGGTTAGCAGATGTTAATGCGAGTGTAGTGAAATGCTTGTGCTTCTAGTTCCGACAATGCAGTAATAACCAACAAGTAATCTATCTAACAATTCCAAAACTACTACCTTATAGACACAAGTGTAAGGGGATAAAGAATATGTACATAAAGATATATGAATGAGTGATGGTACAGAGCGGCATAGGCAAGATACAGTGGATGGTATTGAGTACAGTATATACATATGAGATGAGTATGTAAACAAAGTGGCATAGTTAAAGTGGCTAGTGATACATGTATTACATAAAGATGCAGTAGATGATATAGAGTACAGTATATACGTATACATATAAGATGAATAATGTAGGGTATGTAAACATATTAGGTAGCATTGTTTAAAGTGGCATTAAGTACCGCAGTGCATCTACTCCTCATGGACTGCACCAGATTTGCCAGTTTTTGCTGTGAGATGTTACCCTACTCTTCCACCAAGGCACCTGCAAGTAGCCCTCACCATCCGATCCAACAGGTCCCAGACATGCTCAATGGGATTGAGATCCAGGCTCTTCGCTGGCCATGACAGAACACTGACGTTCCTGTCTTGCAGGAAATCACGCACAGAGTGAGCAGTATGGCTGGTGGCATTGTCATGCTGGAGGGTCATGTCAGGATGAGCCTGCAGGAAGGGTTCCACATGAGGGATGAGGATGTCTTCCCTGTAACACACAGCGTTGAGATTACCTGCAATGACAACAAGCTCAGTCCGATGATGCTGTGACACACCGCCCCAGACCATGACGGACCCTCCACCTCCAAATCCATCTCGCTTCAGAATACAGGCCTCAGTGTAACACTCATTCCTTTGACGATAAACGCGAATCCGACCATCATCCCTGGTGAGACAAAACAGTGACTCGCCAGTGAAGAGCACTTTTTGCCAGTCTTGTCTGGTCCAGCGACGGTGGGTTTGTGCCCATAGGCGATGTTGTTGCCAGTGATGTCTGGCGAGGACCTGCCTTACAACAGGCCTACAAACCCTCAGTCCAGCCTCTCAGCCTATTGCGAACAGTCTGAGCACTGATGGAGGGATTGTGCGTTCCATCATGTACCTGTCCCACAGGTGTGATGTTCGGATGTACCGATCCTGTGTGGGTGTTGTTACACGTGGTCTGCCAATGCAAGGACGATCAGCTGTCCACCCTGTCTCCCTGCAGCGCTGTCTTAAGCGTCTCACAGAACGGACGTTGCAATTTATTGCCCTGGCCACATCTGCAGTCCTCATGCCTCCTTGCAGCATGCCTAAGGCACGTTCACGCAGATGAGCAGGGACCCTGGGCATCTTTCTTTTGGTGTTTTTCAGAGTCAATAGAAAGGCGTCTTTTAGTGTCCTAAGTTTTCATAACTGTGACCTTAATTGCCTACTGTCTGTAACCTGTTAGTGTCTTAACGACCGTTCCACGGGTGTATTTTCATTAATTGTTTCTGGTTCATTGAAAAAGCATGGGAAACAGTGTTTAAACCCTTTACAATGAAGATCTGTGAAGTTATTAGGATTTTTTTAAACAAATTATCTTTGAAAGACAGGGTCCTGAAAAAGTTTTTTTTTTTTGTTTTTTTTTTGCTGAGTTTATTACATCCGGTTCAATGCTTTAACCAGCTACGGTGCCTTCAGAAAGTATTCATATCCCTGGACTTATTCAACATTTTGTTGTTACAGCCTGAATTCAACATTTTATGAAATACATATTTTGTTTCACACCCATCTACATGTTAATGACATAATGACAGTGAAAACATGGTTTAAGAATTTGTTCTTAATTGTTTGAAATTGAAATACAGAAATCTCATTTACATAAGTATTTTACACCCCTGAGTCAATACATGTTAGTATCAGCAGTGATTACAGCAGTGAGTATTTCTGGGTAAGTCTCTAAGAGCTTTGCACACCTGGATTGTACAATATTTGCACATTCTTTTAAATTATTCAAGCTCTGTCAAGTTGGTTGTTGATCATTGCTAGACAGCCGTTATCAAGTCTTGCTTTAGATTTTCAAGCCGATTTGAAGTGCCTTGTTTATAGACTAATTTCACTCAATCCTATATAATTTTAGATTTACTTAAGATTTGAGCAGCTTTAAAAAAAAATATTTTTTTTTTAAATGTATACCTCACAAATGATTGGAATGATCGAACAGCCTACTTTGACACTGAGAATCTGAGATCAAGAAAAACAACCTTGTCTTGAATACATCAATATCCTAGACCTAGGTGTGTAAAAACGATTTCCAGTTTCACCGACTCACCCAACGATGTGCATCTCACTCACCGTCAATGGCTGAAGCCTCTCGTTTTACTTTGTAAAAAAATGCCGTTGAAATATTGCAAAAGGCCTGTTTTGTTTGAATGCTGCTCACTGACCGATTTGCCGCACGTTCCCAACTGTAGGCATGCCTTTTGATTGGGCTACGCACAATCCACAGCTAGGCAATAGATTATTATTATTATTATTTTAAAGCTATTGATCCTCTGTGGCTAAATGATAGACTTACTCCTGGTGTAGTCTTCTGAAATATTTCATTTATTTCTGAACAAACCGCAGTAATTCTATATAACTTTGGCTAATGTATTTCAATTTATATGGGGTGTTATGTCACCTCTAGCATCGTTGCCACGGCTATGATTCTATAAGGAAATTAATTATGAAATGCAACGCTGGAGAGAGCAGAGTTGCAGCCTCATGTCTTATCAGAGAGTGGGAGAGAGATCATATAAAGTTAATGTCGTTCTATTTCGGAGAGATACAGAGGCGCTTCTCTCTCACCACAGCAATGGCCACGCGTCGGTCTATAGGCTGCGATGTTGCATAAACCGAGGCCGGTCCAAGTTCACTCTGAAAATATCAGGCACGTTTTCACATTTACGTTATTTAGGTAGTAGGAGAATTACAGAGGAGGCAACTTGAATTACCTCTGATTGCTTTAATTATAACTTTTACATTGCAAACTGTGAAAATGAATTTTTCATGGGAAGAAAGGTACCGGATCCTTGCAAATGGGTTCCCGGAACAAAACAAAACTGAGTGGTGCAGGATCGGCTCAAATTTAAACGCAGGTTGTGTTGGATTTTCCCCAAACATAACGCTTTGTATTCAGGACATGAAGTTAATATCTTTGCCAGATTTTTGGGCAGTTTTACTTTAGTGCCTTATTGTAAACAGGATGCATGTTTTGAAATATTTGTATTCTGTACAGGCTTCCTTCTTTTCACTCAGTCATTTAGGTTAGTATTGTGGAGTAATTACAATGTTGTTGATCCACCATCAGCTTTCTCCTATCGCAGTCATTAAACTCTGTAACTGATTTAAAGTCACCATTGGCCTCTTAGTGAAATCCCTCAGTTTCCTTCCTCTCCGGAAACTGAGTTAGGAAGGACGCTTATATCTTTGTCGTGACTTGTTGTATTGATATACCAATAGGTGCCCTTCTTTGCAAGGTATTAGAAAACCTCCCTGGTCTTTGCTGTTAATTCTGTGTTTGGAATTCACTACTCGACTGAGGGACCTTACAGATAATTGTATTTGTGGGGTACAAAGATGAGGTAGTCATTCAAAAATCATGTTAAACACAATTTTTGCACATAGAGTCCATGTAACTTACATGACTTGTGCAAATTTTTACTCCTGAATTTATTTAGTCTTGACATAACAAAGGGGTTGAATATTTATTAACTCAAGACATTTCAGCTTTTTATTGGTAATTAAATTATAAAAAGGACTAAAAACATAATTCCACTTTTACATTTATGGGGTATTGTGTGTAGGCCAGTAACACAAATCTCAATTCAATCCATTTTTACTGCACCTGCAATTTTGTCCCCGAAAGAGCATCACACTAAGATGTTACCATTTCATTCAGTTTGGCAGAAATTGCTAATTTTACCAACATAATAACGACACACTGCCGGCTCTGTGTTGGCTCTCTCGGCAGTGTAGAGAACTGCCCAGTCCCTTATTTCTCATAGACAGTATCTAAGAAGACATTGGTTTGTGGACTATCACCACATAGACCTCCCCATACCCTGCTTTGAGTACTTCAAGTTGGGAGGAACTCACTGCATACAAAGCAACAAATGTTTCCGCTTACCATTTTCACTTTCGGCTGGCGTCTTCTGTTTATTTTCAGTAACTCAGTCTGGCAAGGCGATCTAAAGTCTCATTCTCTGAGATTGATGCATGTTGCGTGGATATAGGCGAGCAGAGCAAGTCATTAGGTTTCAGTGGAGAGGTTGTTGTATTTTTATTGGCTACACCCAGCCAGCATATTCTAAGAATGACGTGGTGGCCACGTGATCTAAAATCTTTTCCTCCCACACTTGTCTCTTGTGGGTTTCTATAGTCATAAAAAATATGTCCCTTGTTTGAGTTTGTCTGAGAAGGTGTCTGTGTTTTTCATATGAAAATACTCTCTTTTTTTTTGGAAGCAATAGGGTTTACGTTTCCAAGAAACTAAATCCAAAATGCTAAATCTTTTCAATTCATCAATCTTCTCTTGTACAAAGATACATGTACCCTTTGCCTCTCGACACACAAGTTCCTCTTTTTCCTAAAGTCTTTCAGTGAAACGCAATGGCTTTGTTTTGTTTTTAAATGAAGTCTGTGGAGAAGTTCAATTGACTTATTTTCACAGTGGAAAATGCTCTGAGCATCAATGGAACTATTTTCACTGGACTTATTTCAAACTGTGTACGTCAGATTCACCCCTGTAAATACACAGAAATGGAAAATGCCTGAAGGGCGTCTGTGGTCTCGCTGTAGCTTGAATCGACACCCTGCTCTCTTACCTTCTCTTCTGCTCTCTCCCTATTTGCTCCTTTTAGTTCTAACAGCTTGAAATGTTCTTACTCCTTAGTCTTTTAAAGTGTCTCAATATACTTTCACACGGACTATGATCTTCATTTCAGTAATGAGACAGCTGAAGTTGCACGGACTCTTTAATTGAAAAGTCATGTGTAACGATTGGCATGTGATGGAAGGCTGTTTATTTTCATTTTGCTAGAGACAGGATGTGGGAAGGAGCTCTTCCGATTTAACCTGAGGTGCGGTTGACTATATTGAACTTCAGAATGTGTCTCTCACTGGCCTCACTTTGCTGTAGATACAGGAAATGGCCCTTGAACAGCCAAGGGACAGGAAGTATCCTCAGCCCAGCTGGAGGCGAGGTTGAGAGGCAAGACACCACTCACTTATGTTTTACCTCCATCCCTTAGCAGAATGAGATATGAAATTAATCTGATATGTAGTTAAGTCCAATAAAAGTATTAAAAAAATCAATCTTATCAGTACATTGTGGAGATAATAAATATGACTGTGTGATTTAAAAAAAATCCATTCTGAAATAATTTTTATGAATAAAAAAAGAAATCTCTGATTTTATTGAGCAGAGTCCCAAGCCAATCATAGTCCCAGCTGCAGCAGAAGATGAGGAGGAAGATAAAGTGATGGAGGGAGAGGAGGACTTGAGTCCAGAGGAGAGACGAGTCCTCGAGAGGAAAATGAAGAAGATTCTGAAAAAGGAGCAAAAGGATCAACTTAAAGCTGAAGGGAAGACCGAAGACAAGAATGAGGCCTCCAAACCCATTGCTCCCCAACAGGCGCTAGACTACCTTACCTGGTAAGTGATGAGAGTGCACCATAATGAATCACACCTACACACTGCGACTTCAAGTAAAACGGATATCTTCTGTTTATTGCACTCTTCACTGCTGATGTTGCTGTATGTTGGACATAAATGTCCCCAAACACCTTCCAAATTGAGTACTACTGTGCAATCAAATTTGCTACAGTACTGGATGATCACAGTAAAATGTAGCTTATTTGCAACCTTAAATACAGCATGGTCTTTCTTGAAGGTGAGCTCTGGCTTATCTATTTTGTCTTTCTCCATCTTTGCAGTTGGGCTGAGAACCGTAAGGAGTGGAAGTTCCAGAAGACCAGGCAGACATGGTTACTACAGCACATGTTTGACTCAGAGAAGGTAAACTGTCCTAAGACCTGAGTGGAAACCCTTTTCATCCATCTAATCAGATATTGATTGTGCTGCTTTTTACAAACACTTTTCTTGCATGTAATCAAACCTAAAACCCCAAAGAGCAATCTTAGGGCTCCCCCTGTTGGGAAAGGTTGCTTATCTGTGTTGAGTGTCTCCTTTCAACTGCCAATTAACAGACATGGCTTTCTGTGCAAATATCCCTCCCCCCTCCCTGTTATGACACCCTTACCTGTATCTCACCTGACAAATAACATATAGCCTTTATAATATACCAATTGGGTAGTTGTTTATTTTAAAATCCTAAGAAGTCAATGAGGCCGTAACTTTTCTTACATAAGGACAAAATCACATTCTCTGTCTCCCACAGATCCCAGATGAGAACTTCTCTGTGCTTCTGTCTTACCTGGACGGGCTGCGTGGGGGGGCCAGGGACACCACCGTGCAGAAGGCTGAGACATTGGTGCGGGAGGGGGAACAGGACACAGATGCCCAGCAGAGGATACAGAGAGCCAGGGAAATCATCCAGCTGCTTTCCTGACCAACCACTACCATTATTCTAGATGATCAATCAAATACCACCACAGCCCCACCACCACACTCAAAAGGAATATTCAGTTCACTAGATTCTTATCTGCTGGTTCCTCAATTAATGCAGTGTGGTATATTCACTGTGTATACAAAATTAAATTTGCGACCAGCCATGGTTGCTGGAATGTTGATACCAATGAATTCCATATAATGTTCACACTTCTGTTAACTATTGTGATGCTGTATGTTTTATGACATGATGTAATGTGAATATATCCATTGGTTCATGTAATCAAACTTGTCATTTGCCAGTAGATGAGCCATTTAAAGCTGCAATATGTAACTTTTTGGGCAACGCTACCAAATTCACATAGAAATGTGAGTTATAGATCTGTCATTCGTCTAAGAAGCAGTAGATCTGTTCTATGTGTGCTATGCTTCTTGTGCTTAAGTTCTGGTTTTTACTTTTGGTTTTGTACACCAGCTTCAAACAGCTGCAAATACAATATTTTTGGTTATTTCACAGCGGTTTAGATTGTACAATGATTCTCTACACTATACTTGCTTGTTTGGTCACATAAACTGAAATTAGGCAAACTATTTGAATTTTAGTAACCAGGAACTTATGCATAGTAACTCTAACCATTCACAGTACTCCAGTCTAAAGCCGATTGTTAATCTTGCTGGGGATGATGAGCCTGTTTGTGCTGCATCTGTATCCTCAATGTTTGTTTGACCTTTCGGTGATGGAGCTGATGTTTCCTTTTTAACAGTTTGTCTGGCTATATACAGAATATATGTTGGAATCCCCCCCCCCCCCCCCCCGCAAAAAAAAACAAAAACAAAAAATGCATATAAGAGTAACACATTTTATTCAGTCTTGCACACTAGACTGCTATCAAGCCACTGTTTAACTGTTGCAGTACAACCAATAAAACTTTTGGGACTACTTCAAGACTACTTCTTGAGTATGCAGTTTGCCCCTGCCTGTGTTTTGGCCAATGGCTAATAAATTCAGTTGTGACTGCGACCAATGCCGAGCAGAGACCAGGGCCCGGTCCAGCATCAATTATAACAGTATAATAACAAGCATAACAGTTCCACCTTTCCTTTTAGAAGGTGGGTAGCATCAACATTACCATAGATTTGCATCCATTTTGCATACCCCACCCTACCATTAGACATCCATGTCTTCATCACTGGAAAATATAAATGGTTGAGTTTGATATCACTTAAAAGCTTACAAACAGGGTTGTCAAACTATTTCATAAAAATGTGTTTAATGATATAAAAGCGGAAACTCAAATGTGTTTCATTGTCGCATATGTTGTAGCTTAGATCCTTCTGTGTATAAAGTTGACGTGGGAAGGCAAAAATGATCTAACGATACACTTAATTATTTAGAAAACTGCCTCAGACCAGCTATCATTTTCAAATGCAACTTTACTGAGGCAGGCATTAGATTACAATGTTTGACCATCACAGTATGAATTAATTATCAGCAAATGTCTATTTTAGATTTATTTTACCAGGTAAGTCAGTTAAGAACAAATTCTTATTTTCAATGACGGCCGAGGAACAGTGGGTTTAACTGCCTGTTCAGGGGCAGAACGACAGATTTGTACCTTGTCAGCTCGGGGATTTGAACTTGCAACCACTAGGCTACCCTGCCGCCCCATATGGTGTAGATGACTATTGCTGATCCTTCCCTCCACCAAATAATGGCAGAATAGGAGATAGGAATTAAGATGAATCGTTCAATTGTTCAATCATTCTCAATGGTAATGTGATTATAAACTGGGTGGTTTGAACCCTGAAAGCTGATTGGCTGATTAGAAACTGGTTACCAACATATCAGACCGTATACCACAGTATGACAAAACATTTATTTTTACTGCTCTATTTAGGTTGCTAACCAGTTTATAGTAGCAATAAAGCACCTCGTGGGTTTGTGATATATGGCCATTATACCACGGCTAAGGGCTGTGTCCAAGCATTCTGCGTTGCGCCTTGCATAAGAACAGCCGATAGCCGTGGTATATTGACCACATACCACCCTCTCGGGCCTTATTGCTTAAGTATACTCTATATCTGTAGAGAACTTAGTGGGTGTACTGCGTATGCCTGTGAATGGCCACCACTACACATCACTTGGTTATTGAAGCTGGCAGTGACACTACATAAATAGGCAGGCACAACACTGCTGTCCTTCCTTGCAATGTATGACTCTTTCCGCTTTCATTCTTTCTTCCCACCCCGCCTCCTTACACCCAGTTTTAAGCATTTCATCCCTCCCTCCCTCCATCCACAGCTTTAAGCGTCAACCTCTCCTTCCTTCTATCCCTCCCGCAAGCCCTTGGCAGTCCCCATAATTGGAAACATTCCCTTTAATTGATTTTTTTTACCATTCCTCTTCCTTGCCGAAAGGGTTGTCCTGTGTCTGAACTAGTTTCAGTTGGCTTGTTGTATAATAACATATTTCCATCTTCATTCTCCACTCCATAGAGACGCTGGGTGCATAGTTACAGTCCCTTACAATCCCTCACATGTTCAGTAGAGAAACACATCAGCCCATGGCCCAGTTCCCCAAAAGCATTTTAAGGCTAAATTAATCGTCAGAACCTTCGTAGGAGCATCGTTAAAACTCAAATCAAAATTCGAATACAATTTTATTGGTCGCATACACGTGTTTAGCAGATGTTATTGAGGGTGTAGCGAAATGCTTGTGTTGCTAGCTCCAACAGTGCAGTAATATTTAAAAAATATACAAATCTAAAAGTAAATCATGGAATTAAGAAATACAGAAATATTAGGATGCGCAATGTCGGAGTCCAGAGTGTGTATTTAGATGGTACCAGTCAAAAGTTGGCACACCAACTCATGAAAGAGTTTCTTTATTTTTACTATTTTCTACAATGTAGAATAATAGTGAAACAACGGGCAGCGCACAATTGGCCCAGCTTCATCCAGTTTAGGGGAGGGTTTGGTTGGGGAAGGCAGTCATTGTAAATAACACATGGAATCATGTAGTAACCAACATTTTTAAACAAATCAAAATATATTTAATATTTTAGATTCTTCAAAGTAGCCACCCTTTGCCTTGTTGACAGCTTTGCACATTCTTGGCATTCTAGCAACCAGCTTCACCTGGAATGCTTTTCCAACAGTCTTGAAGGAGTTCCCACATATGCTGAGCACTTGTTGGCTGCTTTTCCTTCACTCTGCGGTCCAACTCATCCCAAACCATCTAAATTGGGTTGAGGTCAGGTGATTGTGGAGGCCAGGTCATCTGATGCAGCACTCCATCACTGTCCTTCTTGGTCAAATAGCCCTTACACAGCCTGGAGGTGTGTTGGGTCATTGTCCTGTTGAAAAACAAATTATTGTCCCACTAAGCGCAAACCAGATGGGATGGCGTATCGCCAGTTAAACAATTAGAAAATATGTAAACAGCCTACAAGAAGAAGCCTGTTTAAGCACCTTTTTAATGTCATATGACAAAATAATTGGCATTTGGGGTCCCGAGTGGCACAGCAGTCTAAGGCACTGCATCTCAGTGTTAGAGGCATCACTACAGACCTGGTTCGATCCCGGGCTGTATCACAACTGGCTGTGATCGGGAGTTCCATAGGGCTGCGCACAATTGGCCCAGCGTCATCCGGGTTAGGGGAGGGTTTGGCCGGGGAAGGCAGTCATTGTAAATAACAATTTGTTCTTACCTGACTTGCCTAGTTAAATAAAGGGTAAAGAAATCAAAAAAATTGCTCAAGGCTGTAACTTTTCATTTTCTTAAAATGTATTTTCTGGATCAAACAATTTACATCTTCAGTGTACTTCCTTTGATAGCAGAGGTATGATTTCTGTCCAGACAGACAATGGAGTTGAAAAAGAAACATTCTAAGAATGTAGCTATGCCATTGGGGAGTACAGGTACGCCTCACAGTCAAGAAAACATGGTTGTTTATCTAAAATTGTATTTAGAATAAACTTCTTTCTTTTTTAAAAACTTTAATTCTCTCATGTGGAACTGCCATGTTTATTGTGTGACATCTGCCTTCTCTGCTGTTCAGTTAGTGGTCTGCAATATTTTGTGTAAATGTCTGGAATCCTCAGAGGAGGTCTGCGATGAGGCCGTTGTCCCCTCTCAGGTGCCGATTTTGCACAGTCACACTCACTGGAATCTTCGCCTTAGCTGTCCGTAGAGGGAGGGAAGGGTGCAAACATGTTAACATTATGGACCAATGCAATCATAACATGTTACTTACGAAGGGATTCATTTCCTACATCTATTCATGGAGAATTATGGACTTGTACATGAATAATAATGCTCCGACTCACCTGCCTTTGACTCATGGGGAATGTTGTGTTGAGTGAGGAGAGCTTGCAATCTCTCAATCTCTTCCCTCTGTTTACGGACATCCTGTATAAAACAAGCATCCGTAGAAATGTAAACTAATACAACTTCTCAATGACATTTAATGTATATGGATAGCTAAACTAGAGCATTAGCTGAAAGCTCTAAATGTCAGGGCTTCCATTACTACTCATGGTCACGAATGGTTTTGGATTCTCTCCAGTGAACCTACCTCATTGCATTTCTGCAAGGAATCATGTGTCTTTGAGGTAGTTGTGATATCCGGCTTCTCCTTTACCTTTTGGCTCTTTAGGAAACCAGCATCCTCAAAAATATCCCTCAGTAGATTATTGTAGCCCTGTAATACACATATACACGTTAGAGGACTTCTTAAGCGCTTTCAAGACAAGAAGTGAAACGCCAGAGTGGATATCGCCCAAATAGACCCGATTCCTATTTTCTCCACTAATTGGCTTTCAAGCACCGCCTACCGCTCCGTCTGGATTGAATTCTGCCTCATTGAAACTGATTAGGCCATCCCGCCTGCCGCTTTGTCTGCGAACACCTTTAAACTCCTGTGTAGTCCTACACTCATACAAGTGCTATGAAAGGGCAAGGTCAATGCCTATGTTAGTAAGTAAAGTCGTACCTGCTCAGTAATGAGGTTCTCATAGCGGGCCTGTTCGACTTCATCCCATTCCATCTGCAGCTTGTCACTCAGAGTTGGGTACACTTGATGAGAGGACACATGTGTGACTTAGAACGTAAACAAGCACCATCTTAAAATGTTAATATTAAAATATATATATTTTTTTAAAGAGTCCCTGCTTTTGCTCGTCTTACCTAAGAGAGAATGTGGGTGGCATACAAGTGGGGTCTCAAAGCTTAGAGAATACACACAGGTAGTGGGCTCTGACACTTGAGCCAACTTGCTACTTCCACCGCAGGTCAGAATTACCTAGTGAAACGAGAAAGAAAAAAATGTTTTCACAAAGGACAGTAACCGCAACATTCAACTCTGCGATGTCTTTAAAGGCCTCTCAAAACGCTTGGGAGGAATGAGCACAAGCAATTTATTACCTTTGTTTGCCTATTTTTATTCCCACAGGCATCTCCCTCTCTCATCCACATGGCCAAAAAGGTGTTGTTCACAATCTCCCACTCCTGCCAGATTCTGTTGGAAAGACAGGGTGTAAACTGATGAATGGAAATAATGTATTCACAGGATAACATGCTTCAAATGAATCTTATTCACTTGATAGGATGAGTGCAGTTTGAAATTGTGTTGTGGAGGATCCACTCACCCCAGTATGCCACTGTAAGCGTTCCACCTGAATGACTGCTCATGCTGGGTGATGTTGTGGAATGGACAAAATTCATATTTATACCTAAACAAAACAACAACACAATGATTTATTTTCAAATATACCTATTTTCTACACATGTCATCTTGCAGCCTTGACTAGCGGTGAATCAAACAATTGGAAAACTGGTACAGAAATCAAAGATGAGTCCTAAACAGTTTGATCGAAACTTTGCCATAATGTTCACTGCAGCAATTAGGTGTTGATTTTGTAGGCGCTCAGTTTCCCAGTACTTACGTGGACTCTATGTAACTGAAGCACTTTCCTGCTAGTCGGCGGAGATGTGCTGGTCCTATAAAGAAAGGATTAGAAATGTTATGAGAAGAGCACAAGTAAAAAACAGGGCTGTATGTATACTGTATACCGTGCTAGGTATGGTCATACTGAATGCATGCTAGGAATGGTCAGTTTAGACAGACAAGTAACTGCCAAAATAAAAGGAAACACTTGAGTAAATGAGGGATATGATGTATATTGAAAGAAGATGCTTCCACACAGGTGTGGTTCCTGAGTATATTAAGCAATTAACATCCCATCATGCATAGGGTCATGTATAAAAATGCACAGTTGCCCATTATTTTGGCTACCATGGCTAGAAGATAAGATATCAGTGACTTTGAAAGAGGGGTCTCAAAGGAGCATAGGGGGTTTAAAGTGTGTGTATTTGTGTCTCAGTAATCAGATCTCAACCCAATTGAACACTTATGGGAGATTCTGGAATGGCGACAGACAGTGTTTTCCACCACCATCAACAAAACACCAAATTATGGAATTTCTTGTGGAATAATGGTACGCATCCCCTCCAATAGAGTTCCCGACACTTGTAGAATCTATGCCGAGGTGCATTGAAACTGTTTTGGTGGCTCAACGCCCTATTAAGACACTAGGTTGGTGGTTCTTTTATTTTGTCAGTTACCTGTATATTCTTGATTAATCACATGATCTGCCAGTGTTGACAGAATTAGATCATTACTTTGCAAGCACCGTCTCCTTTGCTTTCACAAATGTAAACCAGTTGGTGACGTATTGTGATTTAATTTGACCTCTGTATTAGGCGATTCTTTTTCCACTTGTTTCAATCCTTTGATTACTGAGGAACAATGAAAAGGGACCGGACTACTGCGGTACCTTCCCACTGCTGGTGAAAGTATCAATCTGTACTGCAATACCTGTATAATATCTTATTGCAGTCCATAAAGTACTTAACCCAGTAAGTAATATGTATTCTTATTACCTGACACTGGGCCTGGAGTCACCTTGGGCTGGAGTCTACTTCCTTGGGCCAAAAAGGGATTGTTGAGCCTAGAGAAATAAGAGAGAACCACATTACACTGACTGAATTAGTAGGTTTTATACCTTCATACATTTAACTTTTGAAACATATCTAAATGCAATTATAGAATAACATATGACTTACCCAAATGTATTTGGTTCCTCAACAATCTTCATTTTACCAGCAAATGAATAGGGGCCTAAAATAGGAAATTTAACAAGAATAAACCATCTGCATCCACACTAAAATTAGAAACATTAGAAGAAGACTGAAGAGAACTTAGAAGCTATTGTGCAATCCTTTAAAGCACACTTTTTGGGATGGTCCTCCCTCTAACATTCCGAGCAAGAATTAAAATAATAAAAAATGAGTTGCTCCTACAATCAATTACAAACTGAACATGTTGCCTCAATCGACCGCAAGGATTTTTAAGAAGATCAATGAACTGATCACTAAATGTATATGGAATTCAAAGCAACCTAGCATTGCCCTTGAGAAACTAATGATGCCAAAATATAAAGGAGGCATGGCACTTCCAAATATAATAAAAGATATTACACGTAACAAGATAAACCGTATACTGGCTCTACCCACCAAAAGAACCCCCTGTTGGTTAGCAATTAAATAAATATCCCACCCCATGCCACTTAGATTGATAGATATTTGGGAAGTATTCCCTATGCAAAAAAGGCCATCCAAAAAGATCTGCTTCTTGGAATGTTCTTAAAATTGTTGTACATATGGAAACTGAGTCTTTATTTCCCTCTCTCCAAGCAACCATCTGGAGCAATCCACACATATTAATAAATCAATCACAGATCAGTATTGTGGAGAGGTTAGCTAGAGATGAGAGTTTGCATAGTGGCGGATTTGTATAAAGATGGTAAAACTATGGATCTGAATGAACGAATGAACCATTTTAGAATCATTCAGATTGTTCAGGCAGTCAAGTCGGAATAAATAACCATTTAAATATAAACATGAGTTTAAAGTATTGGAAAGTTTCATAAAGGACGTCCATTCCAAAAACCAACTGGCATCAAGTGTATAAATTCTTAAACAAAAAACAAGGGCACTACACACTTCCCTTAAGAGAGAAATGGGGTAAAAATGTGAATATTCATATACATATACAAGTAATTGAATGGGAAAGGGTTTGGAAAAACTGTTTTAAACCGTGCAGAATCTAAAACACAAATGGTTCAGTATAATGTAATTAATAGAACCTACTGGACTCAAACATACACATGGCAAAAATGACAACCGACAGCAAATGTTGAAGATGTATATCAGATGATGCTGGGCTTGCGCATATGTTGGTCAAGTGTTCTAAACTGGAAGCATATTGGAAAATAATATTCTCTCTATTTCTAGGAGCACTAAAAAAAGACTACACACAAATGCAGTCCTTATCTTGCTGGGAAAATACCCCAAATGCTTCCATGCTTAGGACACTAACTCTCATAGTTAAAAGGGTCATTTTAAGGCATTGGAAAAAAGACGAGCCGCCCTCATTTGCAGAATGGCTCCAGCTGTCAATGAATAGCCAACTGTAACATTTTTGAAAACTATTGCAAATGGACATGGAAAGTCATATGAATACAAACAAATATGGGCTAAGTTTGAAGCTACTGTCTTGAAGTGATTGAAAAACGGAGAAATGTATGTCATTTATAATTAATACTAGTGTGTATTGATACCAATTACTAATATGTAATTGGACACAAATCATGCTCATAATGTGAAATTGCTCAAATGCTAATAGTTTGCCTAATTTCAGTTTGTGTACAATTGTATTATCTAAACCACTGTGAAATATATTTTCAATAACCAAAAATATTGTGTTTTCAGCAGTTTGAAGCTGGTGTACAAAACCAAAAGTAAAAGAAGCAAAAACTAAACTTCAGTACAGGAAGTACAGAAATGGCGCATATAGAACATACCTCCCGCTTCATATCTATTCTCAATGAGACTGACAGATATATGTGTGGCTATAACATGGCACATTGCTATGTTAGTGGCCCCATTGTCATCAAATGGGATATATTATTTTTTTTTTATATATTTATAACTCACATTGCTATGTTAATTTCATCAGGTCACCCAAAAAGTAGACATATTGCAGCTTTAATTTAAAAAGTTAAACATTTGAGCGACAATTTGTCAGCAGGGTTAATCATGAATATACATGTACAATAAAATCTAGAGCCACATAATGTGAAAATATATACAGTCCCAGTCAAAAGTTTGGACACACCTATTCATTCCTGGGTTTCTTTATTTGTACTATTTTCTACATTGTAGAATAATAGTGAAGACATCAAAACTATCACATAACACATATGGAACCATGTAGTAAACAAAAAAAGTGTTAAATAAATAAAAATCTATTTGAGATTCTTCAAAGTAGGCACCCTTTGCCTTGATGACAGCTTTGCAGTCTTGGCATTTTCTCAACCAGTTTCATGAGGAATGTTTTTCCCCAACAGTCTTGAAGGAGTTCCCACATATGCTGAGAACTTGTTGGCTTCTTTTCCTTCACTCTGCAGTCCAAATCATTCATCCCAAACCATCTCAATTGGGTTGAGGTCTGGTGATTGTGGAGGCCAGGTCATCAGATGCAACACTTCATCACTCATGATTACATGTGTTATTTCATAGTTGATGTCTAACCTATTATTCTACAATGTAGAAAATAGTAAAAAATAAAGAAAACCCTTGAATGAGTAGGTGTGTGCAAACTTTTGACTGGTACTGTATATATTTAACTGCTCTATATTTTGGTTACAATGTTTGATTTCGCAATACGCTCCTCTAAAACCTAACCCGGAATAAACGTTGAAACGACAGATGCTGTTTTGTTTGAGTACATGAATTAAGTGAAAAATACTTACTCAGCAGGGTAAGACAGAGCAAATATATCCATAGTAAATGTAGTATTCTAGTCGATGTATAATACATTATTAGTGGAGTTTCATTTACTTCTCTACTAGCTATATAATCCGTGGCTATTTTTTGTTTGTTTTACAAGTAGTGGCCACGTGACCATTAGGGAAACATGGGAAGAAGTCAGCTGACCATAATACACGGTCTGCGCGTGCGTGTTAGTGCTTCCTCGGTACAGCGTGAGCACATGAAAAGTGAACGAAGTTGTTGTTTATACTTTTATTTAGTCAACTAAAGCGATATAATATAATATCAAAACAAGAGGAGCGGAGTACACATGTTTTCTATGTCATCTTGGTAGCTTGCTTGGATGTTTATTTCTGTTCTGTAGGACTAGTTGATTCAAGTGCTACAAAGTCAAGTTAACGTTACATTTTTTTCTCAGTCAATAAACAGTAGGTAGAGAGAGTCTGACAGTTCTGACATGGGGCGAAAGAAGCAGGGTAAATTTGAGCGCCCAGTGAACAAGGGGAAAGATAAACGACACAAGATGAAGGGGAAATCTCTTGAGTGTTTCACAGAAGAGATGCATGATGCATTGCAAGGTACAGTATGCCTCTTCCCGAAACATTATGTGTCACAGCTAACCAGTCATGTTGTGTGTATGTGTGATCATATAACTTGGTCTCAGAGCATGTCGTATTATTCTGTATGTAAATCTGAGACTCAATTTAGAATGTTACGTTTAGTATGGTACGTATTCATTTGTGTGATCTGTTTTGTATGACATGTTACAAATTACAATTCGTATTATCTGTTACTAGGAGTTAGTGGTTAGGGTTAAATTTCGGAGATAGGGGAAGGGTTAGCTAAAAGGGTTAAGGTTAGGGGAAGGATTAGCTAACATGCTAAGTAGTTGCAAAATACTTAGTAGTAAGTAGTTGAAAAGAAGATACAATTTTAAAGTTGTCCGTGATAAGATTTTTGTTATATGCGTAGCCATCCACCGTGAGCAACCACCCTCCTTTCGTTTGTTGCCTTAAGTAACCATCTGTCTTATGTAACCACACCAAACGTTACGTATCATACCAAATGAAGTCCCTCGGGTTTACGTATAGAATAATACGAAATGCTCTGAGACCAGGTTGGTAACTTGGTTGGTTTTTCTCGGTTTCAGCCAGCCTGCAGCCTGATGATGCAGGGGAGGCTGCCCAGGTGAAGTTGCCCTGCCCCCTGGCCATGTGGGAGCTGGGCCACTGCGACCCAAAGCGCTGCACAGGAAGAAAGCTGGTCCGCAAAGGCTTTGTTCACAACCTACGCCTCAACCAGAGGTTCCATGGACTCATTCTGAGCCCCATGGGCACCAAATACGTCTCACCAGCAGACAGGTGAGTGATGCTTTTGACATGGCCAAAACCCTAAGCACATCATTACCACTGATAGATCAAAGGGCTGGATATAATTTGACCATACCTTTACTCTTTCACTGTCTGTGAGATCAGGACATGTTTAACCGACCACAACCATCAATTTCTAATCAAGATTATTGGGGCATATCGCAATAGTATATGCAAGTATTTGTGCTGTTGAAGTCAGAGTCCTGTGTTTTCCTTTATTTTTTAGGGACATTGTGGCTCAAATGGACTTGCTGTCATTGACTGCTCTTGGGCTAAACTTGAGGAGACGCCCTTCAATAAGATGATAGGTAGTCATCCTCGGTTGCTACCATACTTGGTTGCTGCCAACCCAGTGAACTATGGGAAGCCCTGCAAGCTGTCTTGTGTGGAGGCTTTTGCTGCCACCTTCTGCATTGTGGGTAAGACATGAGCTATTCTGCAGTTAATTCATAACCTGTGGTGTCGTATCGCATTTACCTGAATAGAAGATTTAACACAAATGCCCAGTGGTCAGATGACGCAGATGCTAAGCTACAGGACTGTTTTGCACAGACTGGAATATGTTCCGGGATTCTTCCAATGGCATTGAGGAGTACACCACATCAGTCACTGGCTTCATCATTAAGTGCATTGGTGAAGTCGTCCCCACAGTGACCATACGTACATACCCCAACCAGAAGCTATGAATTACAGGCAACATCCGCACTGAGCTAAAGGGTAGAGCTGACACTTTCGAGGAGTGGGACTCTAACCCGGGACACTTATAAGATATCCCGCTATGCCCTCAAACGAACCATCAAACAGGCAAAGCGTCAATACAGTACTAAGACTGAATCATACAACACCGGCTCCGACACTCGTCGGATGTGGCAGGGTTTACAAACTATTACAGACTACAAAGTGGGGCACAGCCGCGAGCTGCCCAATGACACGAGTCTACCAGACAAGCTAAATTACTTCTATGCTCGCTTCGAGGCAAGCAATACTGAAGCATGCATGCTAGCTGTGCCACTAGAGATTCTAGTGTCGAGTCCAGGCTATGTCGCAGCCGGCCGCAACTGGGAGACCCATGGGACGGCACACAATTGGCCCAGCGTCGTCTAGAGGAAGATTTGGCCGGCAGGAATGTCCTTGTTCCATTGTGCACTAGCGACTCCTGTGGCAGGTCAGGCGCAGTGCACACTGGCATGGCTGCCAGGTGTACGGTGTTTCCTCCGACAAATTGGTGTGGCTGGGTTCAGTGGGCATGGTGTCAAGAAGCAGTGCGATTGAGTTTCGGAGGATGCACGGCTCTCGACCTTCATCTCTCCCGAGTCCGTACGGGAGTTGCAGCGATGGGACAAGACTGTAACTACCAATTGGGGAGATAAAGGGGTAAAAAAAAAAAAAATTTTTGGAAAAAAATTAAATGCATGAGAGCATCAGCTGTTCCTGATGACTGTGTGATCATGCTCTCCACAGCCACTGTGAGTAAGACCTTTAAACAGGTCAACATTCACAAGGCCGCAGAGACAGACGGATTACCAGGACGTGTACTCCGAGCATGCGCTGACCATCTGGCAAGTCTCTTCACTGACATTTTCAAACTGTCGCTGACCGAGTCTGTAATACCAAAATGTTTCAAGCAGACCACCATTGTCCCTAAGGTAACCTGCCTAAATGACTACCGACCCGTAGCACTCACGTCTGTAGCCATGAAGTGCTTTGAAAGGCTGGTCATGGCTCACATCAACACCATTTTCCCAGAAACCCTAGACCCACTCCAATTTGCATACCACCTCAACAGATCCACAGATGATGCAATCTCTATTACACTCCACACTGCCCTTTCCCACCTGGACAAAAGGAACACCTACATGAGAATGCTATTCATTGACTACAGCTCAGCGTTCAACACCATAGGGCCCTCAACTCATCACTAATCTAAGGACCCTGGGACTAAACACCTCCCTCTGCAACTGGATCCTGGACTTCCTGACAGCCACACCCAGGTGGTAAGGCTAGGTAACAACACATCTGCCACGATAATCCTCAACACAGGGGCCCTCAGGGGAGCGTGCTCAGTCCCCTCCTGTTGATTTTTTTTTTTTTTTTATTTAACCAGGTAGACTAGTTGAGAACATGTTCTCATTTACAACTGTGACCTGGCCAAGATAAAGCACAGCAGTGTGAACAGACAACAACACAGAGTTACACATGGAGTCAACAATAAATAAGTCAATAACACAGTAGAATTTTTTTTTTTAAAGAGTCTGTATACATTGTGTGCAAAAGGCATGAGAAGGTAGGCGAATAATTACAATTTAGCAGATTAACACTGGAATGATAAATGATCAGATGGTCATCTGCAGGTAGAGATACTGGTGTGCAAAAGAGCAGAAAAGTAAATAAATAAAAACAGTATGGGGATGAGGTAGGTAAATTGGGTGGGCTATTTACCGATGGACTATGTACAGCTGCAGCGATCGGTTAGCTGCTCAGATAGCAGATGTTTAAAGTTGGTGAGGGAGATAAGTCTCCAACTTCAGCGATTTTTGCAATTCGTTCCAGTCACAGGCAGCAGAGAACTGGAAGGAAATGGTTTTGCAAACTATTACTCCCTGTTCCATGACAGCATGCCCAGGCACGACTCCAACACCATCATCAAGTTTGCCGACGACACAACGGTGGTAGACCTGATCACCGACAACGATGAGACAGCCTATAGGGAGGAGGTCAGAATCCTGGCCGTGTGGTGCCAGGATAACAACCTCTCCCTCAACGTGATCAAGACAAAAGAGATGATTGTGGGCTACAGGAAAAGGAGGGCCGAGCATGCCCAGATTCTCATCGACGGGGCTGTAGGGGAGCAGGTTGAGAGCTTCAAGTTCCTTGGTGTCCACATCACCAACCAACTTGGTCCAAACACACCAAGACAGTCATGAAGAGGGCATGACAACACCTATTCCCCCTCAGGAGACTGAAAATATTTGGCATCCGTCCTCAGATCCTCAAAAGGTTCTACAGCTGCACCATTGAGAGTATCCTGGCTGATTGCATCACTGTCTAGTATGGCAATTGCTCGGCCTCCGACCGCAAGGCACTACAGAGGGTAGTGTGTACGGTCCAGTATGTCACTGTGGCTAAGCTTCCTGCCATCCAGGACCTCTATACCAGGCGGTGTCAGAGGATTGCCCTAGAAATGGTCAAAGACTCCAGCCACCCTAGTCACAGACTGTTTACTCTGCTGCCGCACGACAGGCGGTACCGGGGTGCCAAGTCTAGGTCCAAAAGGCTTTTTAGCTTCTACCCCCAACAACTAATTAAAATTGCTACCCAGACTATTTGCATTGTCCCCCTCACCCCCTATTTTACACTGCTGCTACTCTCTGGTTATTATCTATGCATAGTCACTTTAACTCTTACCTACATGTACATATTACCTCAATTACCTCGACTAACCTGTGCCCCTGTACATTGACTCTGTACCGGTACCCCCTGTATATAGCCTTGCTAGTTATTTTTCTGCTGCTTTTTAATTATTTTACATTTTAATTTTTTACTTTACACTTCTTTTTCTTAACTGCATTGTCTACACCTGTTGTATTTTGCGTATGTGACAAATAACATTTGATTTAATCTATACAAATTAATTGGTTTTACCATCAGATTACTTTAGTAGTGTAAAGTGTTGGCAGTGTCATGATCAATCATTAATTAACATGTCTTAAATGCAGGTTTTCAGGACCTGGCTGTGATTCTGCTAAGGAAGTTTAAGTGGGGGACTGTGTTTCTGGATCTGAACAAGACTCTGCTGGATCGCTATGCAGCTTGTCAGTCAGAGGAGGAGCTGCTGGCTGTGGAGAAAGAGTACCTTAACACTCCTCCTGAGAAAGAGGAGTTTGGTAAGTTACTGTTGGAGAAGTTTGGGATCAAATCCCAGGAAATATTTGGAGTTAAGTGAGGGGTGAATGTTTAGCCATACAAGAAGGTGTTACGACTGGTATGCCTTCGGAGAGAGCACTATTGATGTCATACACAGAAAGCTTAGTCTTTAACATATTTTACTTTGAGTGTTTGTGTATTTCTTCAGAGACTGTCTTGAACCAAAAATGTCTAATCCATTGTCTTTGCAGATCCATTCGATGTTGACTCAGGGAGAGAATGCATGAATCTCAACAGACCCCCTCGGTAATAAAGACCCATTGCTTTGTATTGAATTGAAAATCATAATATATTTAATTAATTTCAGTTTCACATTTGTTATGCAAACTTTGTTGGTAAATGGTATTGCATTTCATCTTTGTTTAGTGTTGCTGAGGAAGAGGATGATACAGAGAGTGATGGTGAGGAAGCTGGAAGTTCTGGAACATCAGAAGATGACAACGGTGATGTCAAAGAGGAAGAGGACGATGGGGGAAAGGATAGAGAAACTGGAGATGAGGAGGAAGAGCCAGGAGAGTCATCAAAAGTGCAATGAAAAATGTGGATATACTGGGGACTTTGAGGAGAATGGCAAGACTTATTCACTATGTGAAATTGAGTCCCTTTGTGTACTAAACATTGTGTAGGTTTACATGGACACTAATTCCATATTAAATGGATTATGGCAATTGGCCAAGTATGGCAATAGGCATGTAAACAGTTTACTCTGTTTATCTTAATCGTCATATGGTTACAATCGAAGTAAGCATATGTTGATTAAAAACCTGGTTTTCTGATCAATATTTTGAATTATTAGGACATATAAACTGCGTTATCCTCGTTCTAGTAGTGTATTTGATTTGCCAGCACCAGTAGGTCAAGCCTCCCTCTTGAGGGAGTGAAGTGAGTTTGGAAAAACTGAAAGTAGGCTATACATTTGGAAATACTTTTCAAGTACAAACTATATGTAGGGACTCAGAATCAAGTAGGTTTCGCAAAAATAACATGTTCTACCATAGCGACCGTTTATTTTGATTGGTGATTTTTATGCATGTATTTCTCATCGGGTCGCCTGATTCCAGATGTGTCCATGTAAACAGGATTATTAGGGAAATCGTTCATTTTGCAAAGCATGTTAACGTTTTAAACGAACTATTAAATTAATCTATCAACAATAATCGTATTATTGTGTGCATGTATCCTTAGACAGTGTCTATACATTCTTAATTCAGTCAAATTGAATTGACGAGTATTACATTGAATTGAATGTAACGCAATTACGCCTCTTAAATACATGTTTTTGTGTCAATCAAAATAGGATACTGTAGCGAATTTAACCCAACACTTAGTGACCTCGTCAAGGTGTAAAGGTTAAGGACTTGGTTTTGACGGTCGCTGAACCTTGATCGAGTCCCGGTCAGGGCTACACCCTGAATTCGCTACACTGGCGTCAGAAGTGGGAGGTCGGTCGTGTGGCAATCGGGGGTGTGTACACGTCAGGAACTTTGTTATAGAAAATCGTGGGGACAAGTTCTCACAAAGAAGGGGGTAATGTAGCCATCTCGACAAGGGATGCAAAACAGTCGTTGGACGCGTGTTCGGTCAGTGCGACCCATCGAATTCCCTACAATATGAACAAGAAAAGCAGCAGAGATGGGTATTCAATGACATAGGCATCAACAGCAAAGATAAGATATTGAGTATGAAAAGTGTGTGGATGGTAGAAAATATATTTGAACATGGGTTGTACTTGGACATACAAAGTTTCAAACATTTGAAAGAAGACCATGACATGAAGCATCTGCAGTGTGAATACTATATACAGTAAAGGCCTATTATTATATAGCCGTAACGTATTTCGTATGCTGCTGGTTATTAGTTATGCAATACAAAGGCGATTTGAAATAGGATTAAACTAGACGTTTTGGAATTTTTCCTGAAACGACTATCGCCGTCTTCACATTGACGAGGTTCAGTCGAAACGATGCGAAGGGGGCGGATACAGGGAAGTAGGCCTATCATCTTCTGTCTTTGCGGTAACATTGTTGTGGAACGACGTCACAGCTGGAAAAATGAAGGTGCAGAGGCAGCCATTAATGGAGGTTCTGTAATCATTTTTTCCCAAATAAATACTAGCGGAAAACTTCCATGGCAAGAGCTACAAGTCAAATAGTGAGTATTGGCTCTTTCATCCGAATTTCAATTCGAAGCCGTTGCTCAAGATGTATTGTTTGGCGGCAGTTTGACAACATTTTCGATGTGTTAGGCCCTCATTTAAAACAGCGCAGCAGTACGAGGACCTCTGACTAGCTAACCAAAACATTTCGACCAGTTACAAGGAATAGTCGAAACGACCATATGAAAATATATTTTCACCTTGGTGAACATCTAGTGAAATGGTTTGAAAACGTGCCCTAATGTGTGGATGGAAATGGACGCTTTAACTGCTTTTTTCGTCCATATTCTATCTAGTTTAGCCAATCCATTTTCACTGATTCCAGTGCCAATGGGCTGCATTGGCTAACCTAGCATGAGGACGAAAATTGCCGTTTAATGAAATACTGCGAACGTTAGCTCGCTAGATTAAATCTTCTCGATTTGACAAATTGTAGTGGGACAAATAGTAACTAACGGTACAAGACGCGGTCCATCCCTTTGAGGTACCTAGCTAACGTTACGTTTTCAAATCTTTTTTTCACTTCAAGTTCACGGAGCTTGTTTGACTAACAGTTAGCTTGATTACTATTACTATGTTGGTTTTGTTAGCAAATAGAAACATTAACTTAACGTTATAGCTAGGTAGTTTTACATGGTTTGAAATGTGGTAACGTTAACGACTACGTAGATACTTTCGGCTATTCTTTTGGCTATATTAGCTAATTTGTCAATGAAGTTATCCTGCCAGCATGCTAGCTCGCTTTACTTTTAGCTAACGTAAGTGAGTTGAATTCTAGGTTGTTAGCCAGCCAGCCAACTTGGCGGTTGACTATCCAACACAGTAACTTTGCTAACCGTTGCTACCAAACAAAGCAAAGGGATTGCGAACTAGTTCATGTTTTCAATATTTAGATTTTAAAATGGCTAACGTTAGCTATACCGCTAGTGGGCAAGGGCTAACGTTAGCTATTTGGAAAGTAACTTGATAGCTGTGTCAACTCACTACCACTAGTTAATTAGGTAGGACGCTAACTTGTTGATACTTGAAGCGTCAGCTCTAGAATTAGCCGATGATGCTAACAAACTAGTTGGTAACGTTAGCAGACTGAGACCCATGTAATGTCGCATCCTAGCTGCATAACCGAATCAATACGATGTAACGTTAGGTAGTTCGCCGATGGATAAGGAACCAATCTGGCCACACCTTGTTGTGTGTCGCGGTCGACGAGCTACAGTAGCTGCTCGCTCGAGATTTAATTTGTCCGTGTAAGACTAATAATAATAATACATGTCTCCCTTTTGCTAAACTGCCTAACTAGCTGAAAAAGCTAGCTAGCTTCTAATTTCCCAGCCTATACTGGGTAGCAAGCTGACGTTCGCATGTTAACTCGGTTTACAATTTTGGATTGGATATTTATAAAATCTAAAGCTTTTCACTTGGCCGGTGATAGTGCTTGTATGTTTGCCATTTTAAAGATTCTTTACATTCGTGATGCTTGCTTACTAAAAGAAACAACCGTTGGGCGTCCTCGCTCACATTTGCAAACTGTTATCCAATGCTAATTTGTTTAAGATTAGCTAGCTAGTTAATGACAGGATGGTAGGCGGGATACTAGTTAGCTATTTGCTTAGGACAATGCACCACATGAAATAATTGTTTTTTGAGCACCAGTCAATAAAAAAATATATATTGTCATGGATTTAATCGTATAAGCATTTGGTGTCGACCATTTGACGTCCCTCACTGGAGGACGTAAGTGGGATTTTTCTTCCAGGGAAAGGGTTGGGTCAGGAGTTTATCTACTTCACATTGTCTTGTCAACTAGATAAATCTCCACCCCTTGTGATTAAGTTGCCCCATAGTGAGCATAAGGTATGAGGTCACTTACTGATCATGATGACCTAAATAGCTAGATGATTCAAGAATGCCTACGTTATATTAATGTCATTTTTTGTTGCCTTGAAGTTTTGCCTCATCCTCAACTAAGCATGTCTTGAGTGGAAGGAGCCCAAGGTTGTAAATAGAACATAATGCTCTTCACCTGTGCTCAGACTTGGGCTTGGAGCCCTGCCAGGCTTGGAGCCCTGCCAGCTATCCTTATTTTCAAACACCAAGCCAACCTGTCTTCCAGACATGACAAAATGTATAGAAACAACACATGACTCAAAAGTGCAAAGGAAATACTGTCCCCTGACAGTGGGGATAATTTTTTTAACCTTTATTTAACTAGGCAAGTCAGTTAAGAACAAATTCTTATTTTCAATGACGGCCTAGGAACAGTGGGTTCCTAGGGGCAGAACGACAGATTTCTCCCTTGTTAGCTCGGGGATTTGAACTTGCAACCTTCCGGTTACTAGTCCAATGCTCTAACCACTAGGCCCCAAATTAGCATGTCTTAATTAGATTCTGTCATGCACATGTCGACAGTTTGGTACAGTGTGCTTTCCTGCACATGTCTAGGTTGAGTTAGCCTGCCTCCTTATGGGGCCCTCAGACCCTCCAGAGAACAGAGTTTGAGCTGTTTTTTTTCACACCTACACTCTTAAAGAACTGTAACTGAACATGGCATAGCGTAGCCCTTTACACTCCTATCCATATACAGTTTGAAAATGGCTGGTGTGTGCCTAAATTGGCTGTACAGTAAGATATGCTATACAGGACTTCAGAGCTCAGGGTTTGCGCTTCCTGACAGCCGTTCTGAACTTGAGTGCTGCACACCGCAAGAAGTTGCCTCCATCCCCCCTGCTTATTGGAACGGTTGTAATAGTTTTTCGTCTGAGTGAGGGAAATGCTGTTAATTAAGAGGAGTTGATGTATTTGGAATGATGAGAGGTTGAGGATAATAAGTACCTTTGTCATACAAGCAGGCCAAACACCCTCGAGTCCAAATGTCCATTTCACATTTCTATATCATAAATAAAACTCATGTAATATACAGTGTCAACGTTTATGATCACTACGTTTGATGTACTGTTAAAAGATGACATGGCTTTATACTTTGGGTCATTCTGAACAGAATGAGTCTGTTTGCTGTATTGTGAAGAACATTTGACCACGCATCTGAATGCCCTCATGACTCCATTCTATGTGCACCACAATTACAATCTGCCTTTATGAATTGCCTTGTGACAGCCTAACAATGTAAGATCCTATTTTCTAATGTTGGCGGTATTACTAGCTTTCAAATGATGCCCACCTTACCCAGATTGCGATTTCTACTGGACTGTTTTTGGATTGTGTTAACAACATTCATTATGTGATGTAGGGGATACAGGGCTATGTTCCAAACAAAACAAGTGTGCATGCTCTAGTTCCTCAATGGCACAGCTATGATCGCATTATTCTTATCATGTTACTGAATGTATCCAGTAGAGGTTGACCGATTAATCGGAATGGCCGATTAATTAGGACCGACTTCAAGTTTTCATAACAATTGGAAATCATTATTTTTGGACACTGTATAATCCGTTTTTTTGTTGTTTTTTTTAATATATATATATTTTTTTACACCTTTATTTAATCTTTATTTAACTAAGCAAGTCAGTTAAGAACACATTCTATTTTCAATGATGGCCTAGGAATGGTGGGTTAACTGCCTCGTTCAGGGGCAGAACGACAGATTTTTACCTTGTCAGCTCGGGGGATTCAATCTTGCAACCTTAGTTAACTAGTCCAACGCCCTAACCACCTGCCTCTCATTGCACTCCATGAGGAGACTGCCAGTTACGCGAATGCAGTAAGCCAAGGTAAGTTGCTAGCTAGCATTAAACTTATCTTATAAAAAAAACAATCAATCATAATCACTCGTTAACTACACATGGTTGATGATATTACTAGTTTATCTAGCGTGTCCTGCGTTGCATATAATCGGTGCGTATCGTTGCTCCAATGTGTACCAAACCATAAACATCAATGCCTTTCTTAAAATCAATACACAGAAGTATATATTTTTAAACCTGCATATTTACCTAAAAGAAATCCAGGTTAGCAGGCAATATTAACCAGGTGAAATTGTCACTTCTTTTGCGTTCATTGGACGCAGAGTCAGTGTATATGCAACAGTTTGGGCCACCTAATTTGCCAGAATTCTATGTAATTATGACATACATTGAATGTTGTGCAATGTAACAGGAATATTTAGACTTATGGATGCCACCCGTTAGATAAAATACGGAACGGTTCCGTATTTCACTGAAAGAATAAACATCTTGTTTTCGAGAGGATAGTTTCCGGATTCGACCATATTAATCACCTAAGGCTCGTATTTCTGTGTGTTGTTATGTTATAATTAAGTCTGATTTGATAGAGCTGTCTGACTGAGCGATGGTAGGCACCAGCAGGCACGAAAGCATTCATTCAAACAGCACTTTCGCGTGTTTGCCAGCAGCTGTTTATGACTTCAAGCCTATCAACTCCCGAGATGAGTCTCGTGTAACCGGTGTGAAATGGCTAGCTAGTTAGCGGGGTGCGCGCTAATATAGTTTCAAACATCGCTCACTCTGAGACTTGGAGTGGTTGTTCCCCCTGCTTTTGTGGAGTGATGGGTAATGCTGCTTTGAGGGTGGCTGTTGTCGTTGTGTTCCTGGTTCGAGCCCAGGTTGGAGCGATGAGAGGTACTGAAGCTATACTGTTACACTGGCAATACTAAAGTGCCTATACAAACATCCATTAGTCAAATGTTAATGAAATACAAATGGTACAGAGACAAATAGTCCTATAATAACTACAACCTAAAACTTCTTACCTGGGAATATTGAAGACTCATGTTAAAAAGAACCACCAGCTTTTATATGTTCTCATGTTCTGAGCAAGGAACTTAAACGGTAGCTTTTTTTTTACATGGCACATATTGCACTTTTACTTTCTTCTCCAACACTTTGTTTTTGCATTATTAAAACTAAATTGAACATGTTTTATTCTTTATTTTGAGGCTAAATTGATTTGATTCATATATTAAAATAAGTGTTAATTCAGTATTGTTGTAATTTTCATTATTACAAATACATTTGTAAAAATCGTCCGATTTAATCGGCATCGGCCTTTTTGGTCCTCCAATAATCGGCAGTGGCTTTTTTGGTCCTCCAATAATCGGCCGACCTCTGGTATCCAGTGTATTTTCAGATTTTGTTATCAACAAATGTGGCAAAAAGTACAGTCAAATGTAAAATGCACATAAGACTCAATCCAAACATTACAAATGATTTTATCAGGTGAACTGTTGTACTCACTATTAGTCACATTTTTTCCATAATCTCCAAACTGTTCCCTTTTAATTGCTACCATGGTTATGCATCTGCTTTCAATATTTCTTCTGTTAGAAACATTTCGACCACATAACCCTTTACACTACACACATCGCACCGAATGTGGATTTCCCATTCATCTACCGATTGTTCACTGCACTGTTGACGTCTGACTGCAGACATTTTCATGCGTTTATACATGTGAAGACAGTGCAAACTGATTTTATAAGTACTCTCGGCAGGAAAACACTATTGGTGTGTTTGAGACAAGACATTAAACATCAAATTTGATTGGTCACATACACGTGTTTAGCAGATGTTATTGCTGGTATAGCGAAATGCTTGTTTCTAGCTCCCAACAGTGCAGTAATATCTAACAATTTCACAATACACACATCTAAGTAAAGGAATGGAATTAAGAATATATAAATATTTGGATGAGCAATGTCAGATCGGCATAGACTAAGATACAGTATATACATATGAGATGAGTAATGCAAAATATGTAAACATTACAGTGACTGGTGTTCCATTATTGAAGTGGCCAGTGATTTCAAGTTTATGTATAAAGGGCAGCAGCCTCTAATGTGTTGGTGATGGCTATTTAACAGTCAGATGGCCTTGCAATAGAAGCTGTTTTTCAGTCTCTCGGTCACAGTTTTGATGCACCTGTACTGACCTCGCCTTCTGGATGAGAGCGGGGTGAACAGGCAGTGGCTCGGTTGGTTGTTGTCCTCAATCATTCACATAAATGAGAATGATTGAGCAAAAAACTTGATGATTTAGATGGCCCCAAGTCTGGACAGACAATCATGCCTATGCTGTGGGTAAGTCACCTAATGTCACCCCTTTCTCCTCTACCTTACAGTATGATGTTGTGCCCATTCAATCCAGCGTTGTCATCTGTTCCTGCCCACATCCATCAATGGTAAGAAATCAGCCCGACTCCTGCTCGCCACTTGGTATCCCAGGCGCAAGTAGCAGCCACTGTCCTAGCATGGATGGCCCCACCTCTGAGTCCCGGGCTCCGGGCAAGCCTACCAGCCAGGGCTCCGAGCTCCGGCAGGCCCCCCAGCCGCGCAAAAAGAGGCCAGAGGACTTCAAATTCGGCAAGATTCTAGGAGAGGGCTCGTTCTCAACCGTATGTAGCCTGCATTCCATTTTTACTTACGAATTAGTCTCAGATAGATGGTGTTACACGCAAGCATTTTTGTAGTCATATACTCCAGTGACTCAACTTCAATTAATGTTTATTGTAAAGGAATGGCTGAGTAGTTTCAATGGATTTTAAATTAGCCTGGCACCTCATTTACCATGGTGATGAAGTGGTCTACTGCTTTAGTTGTAGAAATATATTTTCTTCAAACATTGTATATATTTTTTTCTCTAGGTTGTCCTTGCAAGAGAACAGGCAACGGCAAAGGAATATGCAAGTAAGTTGAAATGTAGGCATTCACGTCGAACTCCGCTTCCATGTGCAATACCTGTTTCTCTTCAATGGTATTTTCTCAGGTTAAGGATTGTCAGAAGTGCAAAGTTTCTGTTTATCGTGTTTTCTTTTCTGCTATTTACCCTCAACTTCACTCCTAAATTTTCTCTCTTCCAGTAAAAATTTTGGAGAAGCGGCATATTATGAAGGAGAACAAGGCACAGTACGTGAAAAGAGAAAGGGATGTGATGTCAAACCTAGATCACCCATTCTTTGTCAAACTCTACTTTACATTTCAAGATGATGAAAAGTTGTGTATCCTTTAATAAGACGAGACCACGATGACTCGGAGCCTGGCTGCATCACCCACTTGCTTAGCAACTTATCTTGTCTGTATGATTAAAATGTTTTGTCTCTTGTTTGTGTTCCTTTGACGTGTAGTTTTCCTTAACAGCTCGCTATCAGATTTTGGCCTTAGCTATGCTAAGAATGGAGAGCTTTTGAAATATATTCGCAAAATCGGTTCTTTTGATGAGACCTGTACTAGATTCTACTCGGCGGAAATTGTTTGCGCACTAGAATATTTGCATGAGAAGGGGATTATTCACAGGTAGGAAATGTCTGAACCGGTAAGCCTGTCATATGTTACAGGATATTCTAGTTCAATTTATATTATACATTTTAACATGACATTTACTATATTTGTATGAATAACTAGACTTGTAAACTTGCTGTCTGTCACTTAACACAAATGAGCCCTTCTTGCTATGCCATATTCTGTTATTGAAAATGTAGGTTGACTAGGTTCCCTCACATTTGCTTATTTTGTCTTTCAGAGACCTTAAACCTGAGAATATTTTACTGAGCGAAGACATGCACATCCAAATAACAGACTTTGGAACAGCAAAGCAATTATCTTCCGATAGCAAACAAGGTAGATGTTTATCAACAGGAAGCAATAATTGCAATTGATTCCTTCCTGAACATTCCCTTATTTGATGTTTTTAGTTTAATACCCAAATTTGATCTCTTTACAGTTTTGATCAGTCACATCCTCTTATTGTTTTGCAGCGAGAGCGAACTCCTTTGTAGGAACTGCGCAGTATGTGTCTCCAGAGCTGCTGACAGAGAAATCTGCTTGCAAGAGGTAACTGGGATTCCAGCATGGAGTACCTCTATATAACTCACTTGGTTTTCCTCTACTCCTTTTCAGTGTTGTGCCAATGCATTGTTTTCCCATGCAGTTAGTGAATGTCTGTCCTTCTCCGATAGGATATCATATTGATATCAACTGGTTGTGTGTTTCAGCTCTGACCTCTGGGCCTTGGGATGCATAGTCTATCAGCTGGTGGCTGGGCTACCACCCTTCAGAGCTGGGTAAGTAGAGCACGATGTCTGCTTGTGGCCTGTCTCACATTTTTTGTTTTAGGCTAGTACTAAACTTGTGATAAACTCATCTGGATATTATGTTTTCTGGAGCTGCTCTTACTTCTACTTCACAAACTGTCCTTCTGTGCTTACTTCCGACCAGAAACGAGTACCTAATATTCCAGAAGATAATCAAGCTTGAGTATGAATTTCCAGAGAAGTTCTTCCCCAAAGCGAAAGATCTTGTTGAACAGCTTTTGGTAGGTCTTGTTTTCATCAATATATTCATTTATTTCAAAGTATTTCTGTAATATGAGCACTGTAGTACAGGATTCTACAACATGTTATGGTGAATCTCTCAATTATCCACAGACTGGATTAATAAATTGTAGAAAGATTAGAAGGTTATGGATCAGTGTGTTTGTGTATATTAATGCGACTGTTTCTCTCAGTCGCTGGACCCCTCCAAGAGAATCGGTTGCGAGGAGATGGGAGGGTACGACCCCCTGAGGGGACACCCGTTCTTCGAGACCATCTCCTGGGGAGACCTCCATGTGCAGACGCCACCCAAGCTCACCCCCTACCTGCCAGCCATGTCTGAGGATGACGAGGACTGCTATGGAAACGTGAGACACTTCCACCCATACTTAGAACTTGGCAACATGAAACTTGGCCACCGTGTCATATTGGCTTGTGGTGATTTTTCAAGAATCCTGTTAATTCATAGGATCCATATCTTTGTGCCATGCAAAAGCCCATGCAATAATCCAACTAACCACCTTCTGCCCCCATCTCCTGTATTTCCCCAGTATGACGACCTCCTGAGCCAGTTCAGCAGCATGCAGGTGGCCCAGTCCAGCTCATCCCACTCGCTCTCCACGCCTGAGACCATTCCCCCAGCGCCGCAGAGGTCCAGCAGCAACATCGAGCAGTACATCCACGACCTGGACAACAACTCGTTTGAGCTGGACCTGCTGTTCTCCGAGGAAGAGAAGCAGCTGCTGCTGGACAAACAGACGAGTGGAAACCCCTGGTGAGCCCCACTCTGAGGAACTCTCTCATTGCAATTATAATTTTTTAAAATTTGGTTTGACCATGAACATTTGACATTGGAATGTACATTGATAGTTTGAAGTGTGTTGTAATGTAAACAAAGTTCTTGCTTAGCTTTGCTTGGAAGTACTTGCTCATAACCCTTACTATTACTGGCTTACGCAGGCACCAGTTTGTTGAGAATAATTTGATCCTGAAAATGGGCCCAGTGGATAAACGGAAGGTGAGTGGAAGCCAAACTTTACATCACATCTTTTCATAGTAAGTAAGTTCATAAGAGTATCACTTTGAACTTACCAAATGTTTAGTTGTTGACAATTAGGAGCAGTGTTTGTGTGTAGTTTCACTTGTTTGAGCTGGAGAAAGCTGATTCTAGGTCAGCAGCAAAGGGGAATACCACCTCTGGTGTGTAATGCCACTCTCTTAGAACTAGCCCCCTCTGGTGGTGATCTCATGCCATGTCTCATGATTCCATTGCAGGGCCTGTTTGCTCGACGGAGACAGCTGCTCCTCACTGAAGGGCCACACCTGTACTACGTGGACCCTGTCAACAAGGTCCTGAAGGGGGAGATCCCCTGGTCCCCTGAGCTGCGTCCAGAGGCCAAGAACTTTAAGACCTTCTTTGTCCACACGGTAAATGTTAACTGCAATTAACACTTATTGACGACACTAATGACTGTAGAAAAAAGTATACTGGCAAAAAGCAACAGTTTGTAGCTTCAAACTGACATGATCACAAACTCTGGTCTCTTCTGACTTTATTGACTTACTCAGCTTTTAATGTTTTTTTAAAATTGGATCTTTGTTGGCATTTATTTACAGCCCAATCGAACATACTATCTGATGGACCCGAGCGGAAATGCAGACAAGTGGTGTAAGAAGATCCAGGAAGTGTGGAGAAAGATCTATCACAAGCACCAAAATCTTGGCCTTTAGGAGAGCAGTTCCTCCTGCGCCACTCCTTCCTCCTAGCTCTGAGGCCGATCACGGAGCAGAGTGACACCCTCCTGAGTGCCCTTCACAGCAATGTAAAAAAAAAAAAAAAAAAAAAAAAAAAAAAAAAAACTATTTTAGAGACGCTAGCATCTATGGCATCTAGACCTTGTTTATTTTCCTTCTCTGAAATAAGCAGAACCAATAGGGAGAAAAAAAGACCATGGGATTTAAGGTTTGCTTTGCTTGTTCTTTGTGCTCTCTGTGAGGCTTCTAAATGCATTTTTCCATGTGTTGATGTGACTGCTTCCATGCACATCGGCATCTTGTATATTCTGCAAGGGAAAGGGAGAGGACAGGCTTGTCTGTATAATTCCACTGGCATAAGGTACCATTCGGACCACCTGAGTGCAAGGACTGGTTTCCTTGTTCAACCACACAACACAATCCAGCATCACTTGTATACCAGAGCCTATCCCAACACAGTATGACACTCAGCCCAGTTCTTAATCCAACATTGTATGCCTCTGTGATCAGACCTGAACTTCACACACACATACTCCATACTTAGAGCAGACTATTGCCTGGTTCAGTATCGCACTGCAACCAGGCACTAACCAAATAAACTATTTTATAGTCTGACCCCCATTGTCCAGAGTATAATATTTTAACTGGTTTTCAAGGCTCTTGGTACTTAATGATTGCAGTTCAGTTTGGGTCTGTAGGTTAATGTTTCGGAGTGGATCGCTGGTCCCCAAAGTGAGGCGTCGCTCTGCTTCAGCATTGGTTCTCCGTAGACTGAGACTGAGGACAGTCCCTAATAGTAGATCCATTACATTGCCAATACGGGGTAGGTGAACATGCCACTAGCTTGTACTCTCTTATCATAAGACCTGCTTAGCTTTCCTGCACGGCCAGTTTTGTAGCTCAGCCTTGTCTGCTTCTCTCCCAGGGCACTGGTGATGTAGTTTTATTAAAGTTAAGGTGGGTATTTTGACTGCATTGGCAACCATGGCTAATATTATTGAATTATTTGGCTGTTCTTTACCATTCACTGGCTATTTCTTTGTGGTTTGAATACTTTTAGTTTTTTGGGGGTGGGGATTGTCGGTTCATCTTAAGTATGTCCTGTTTTAAAACTAAATCTAATGCTGACCACCATGTTGAACAGCTTTGGTGATAAGGAAAGCATCAACAGAGCATTACATCCATAATACTATACTATCATTTCTTGGAAGCAATCACAGTAAAGCTGTAGTCCCAGGGCAAGTTGGCAGCTTTGCCTTGTTTGGGTTATCAAGGTTCATTGGGAGTGTTCCTATGGTTTTTCTACAACGTGATACCTGGCCCAATTATGGCCCATGTATCAAGCGATTGATTTGCCTTTTGTGACTGGAGTGAGTGAATAGTAGCCGCGGGCCTCTGGTTTGGGCTGAACGTGCTTTGATGTCAGCTAAATGGTATCTGATCCAAATAAGAGATGAAATTGCTGTATCTATCTCTCTAAAGTAAGGAAACACTATAGAAAGTGTTTGCTCTCTTGCTAGACTTTTTTTTTTTTATCAAGTTGGGCGGCAGTCGGTTACATTGTATGTAATACTCTACCTGGTTTGTAACCGACTAGAACTGTGATGTACAGACAATGTATTATTGAACTCTGAAGCAAGAAATGCAATGATATTAGGATACAGTTTTTGTATTTTTATTCTTGTATAAGGTTATTTGATGGCTATTGTTTAGCCTCTAGTTCATTCTGTGTTATTTAAATTCTAATATATGAATCATATTTGGATTGAAGTCATGTTCAGGGGCCATGTTGTGTATGTATTGAGATGTAAAGCCTTTGAATGTGAATAATTATTGTAAACTATAATATTTTACAGCTTTTTTTTTTCTTACTATATCATATACATTTTCTATTTGCTCAGTAATTTAATCATATTTCTGATAATTTAATGAATCTGTTCATTCTCTCTCTGATTATTTGTGCGCTAGGTCAGTAGTTGAATGATGAATTTTCCACGTAATGCTTGGTAGTCCAGTAATTAAAGCATGTAGGGATTTAGGCATACAATAAAACCATGCCTCTTGTCTTCTGTTACAACCAGACATAATACATTTGTAATGTTTCAGCAGTCATGCATCTGTCCATCAGTTTTCTACATAGTGTTAAATTGATACAATATAAAGGCTTGCAAGAAAGTGTTAAAATTCCAACATAGCTGTAGAAATGTAAGTAGGTCTACTGTATCCTGATTTCAATAATGTTGTGTACATTGATAGGAATGTTATGTATTTCAGAGATACGTTTGACATTTTTCTGCCCTTTGCTCACTGCATATTATGCTATAAGTGGTGTGGTAGGCCTCTAGTAGATGGAGGAAAAGGAGTGGTATCGTCTGGGGTGCATTCAGTTCGATTAAACGTATGCTGCGTTTCGTAACTGCTTGTACTGAACGACACGCCCCCACGTTCTTGAACCTGTTATTTTTATAGCTGCTCATGTCTTGAACAAACTAAGTGTCAAACTCATTCCACAAATGCTTGACTGTCTGCAAGTTTTCGCTCCACTTTTGTACTTGATTGAATTAAGGTCACTAATTAGTAAGGAAATCGCCTCACCTGGTAGTCTAGGTCTTGGTTGAAATGAAAAACGCTTCGGCTCGCCGTGGTGAGTTTGATACTCCGAGACTATGAGGTGCGTTTGCGCCATTTGGATGTTGTGTCTGGAAGCCATGAGTGGCATTTAACGGGCAGCGGTGCATTTTGAATCCACAACCCATCCCCTCTTTTTTTAACTGGTCGTTCAGAACAGCACCTTTTACGTTTTTTTTCGTACTGAACGCAGCCCAGTGAATGGCGTGGAGCCTACTGGAGAGGAAAAGCTTCCTGTCAACAGCCTCACCCAGTCATACCGGAGGGCGTAGAAGAGGGGATGGCAGAAAATAGCTCCGATACTTGTGGTTCCGTTTATCGGAGGTGTTTGACTCATTCTACCGGGGAAAAAACCCAGTCAACCAGTAACGGGGCATCCAAATGGGTTCGATTGAACGTGGGGGGAACGTATTTCTTAACAACACGACAGACGCTGTGCCGAGATCCGAAATCATTTCTGTACCGACTGAGCCAGGCTGACCCCGACCTCGACTCTGATAAGGTAATGTTAGCCGAGTTCGCTAGCCTTCTCCGGGTTTCTTGTGTCAATGGTGAATAATTCAATGTCTGTGGGTTTGCCTAACTAGGTAGTCTGCAAATGTAATGGTTTAATGTAGTGAAAGGGATATTTTATGACCGATTGCAAACGACTACTAGGTAGCTAGTTTATTAACGTTAATTCCAGATTCCGACAGCCGTCAAACGACGTACACTACATGACCAAACGTATGTGGACACCTGCTCGTCGAACATCTCCTTCCAAAACCATGCGTATTAATATGGAGTTATGGTCCATCCCGCTAAAGCAGCATGTTGGTACATTGCTGTGGGGACTTACTTCCATTCAGCCACAATGGCATTAGCGAGCTCGGTTATGATGTTGGGCGATTATCCCTGGCTCTCAGTCGGTGTTCCAATTCATTCCGAAGGTGTTTGATGGAGTTGAGGGCAGGGCTGTGTGCAGGCCATTCAAGTTCTTCCACTCTGATCTCGACAAACCATTTCTGTATGGACCTTGCTTTGTGTATGGGGCATTGTCATGCTGAAACAGGAAAGGGTCTTCCTCAAGCTGTTGTCACTAAGTTGGAATCACGAAATTGTCTAGAATGTCATTGTATGCTGTAATATTAAGCTTTCCCTTCACTGGAACTAAGGGGCCTAGCCCGAACTGAAAAACAGCCCCAGATAATTATTCCTTCACCACCAAACGTTACAGTTGGCGCTATGCATTGGGGCAGGTAGTGTCCTCCTGGTATCCGCCAAACCCAGATTTGTCCGTCAGACTGTCAGATGGTGAAGCTTGATTCCACCACTCCAGCAGACGCTTGGCATTACGCACAATAATCTTAGGCTTGTGTGCGGCTGCTCGGCCATGAAAAACTATTTCATGAAGCTCCCAACAAACAGTTCTTGTGCTGACATTGCTTCCAGATTTTTACACCCTTCAGCACTTGGGGGTCCCATTCTGTGAGCTTATGTGCTCTTACCACTTCACGGCTCAGCCGTTGTTGCTCCTAGATGTTTCCACTTGAAAATAACATTACCTAGAGTTGGCCTGGGCAGACTTGTTGGGAAGGTGGCATCCTATAACGTGCTACATTGGTAGGCACTGAGCTCTTCAGTAAGGCCATTCTACTGCCAATGTTTGTCAATAGATATTGCATGCATCTGTGCTCGATTTTATACACCTGTCAGCAAATACCCGAATCCACTAATTCGAAGGGAAGGGGTGTCCACATACACACACAAGTATCTAGTTGGTACTGTTAGCTAGCTAGCAGGAGAGCAGAACTGGTTCTCTAGTTACCAAGGTAGCTACAAACATTGTAAAGAGTTGGTTGATACAACGTAGACTAACTAGAATTAGCTCAAGGACATTTAATGATCATGCATTGTCATCTTCGCTTCCTGAAATGGCTCGCCAGTCGTCCCCTCCAGTGCTGTCTTTACTCTGACTACTTGTTACAATGCTTGGGTATTAGTTTGGCATTGAGTGCCTACACAAGTCTTAACAATATAGCATATTACCTTATTGAAATTTGTATTTTCAGTGCCACAATTAAATGTATTTGACACTGGCATTTTCCATTGAGACTTAAATATCAATTGCTGCCAGTGTTTTATGTTAATAACAGCTTTAAGTGATGGGTCGAACGGTCTTTTTGGTGAACGTCGGGAAACCGAATCGTATCTGTGAAAGAGCCGTTCAGCTGTGATTTACATACAGCTACTACTGCTTTTTGAGTTGAAAACAATGTTTTTCTGCAGATAAGTTAATTATTTTTTTAACTAAATGTGGTGAATCCTCACTGCAGAAACAAATAGTGGGGAGTGTGAACTTTATATATATATATATATATATTTTATTTATTTATTTGCAGGCCATTTTAAAGAATTTGGTAAGGTAAAAATGTATTTGACTGCACATTTCAGGGGGTGACATAACGGTGGCCTACCTTTTTGTGCTATAAATTGTAGATTTGCAAGTTCAACCTGAGCATGAAAAAACAAAATAGCTTATTTCCTAATTAAACTACATTCATATTTACCTTGAATGTGTGTATTTAAAGACTACATTTGTCAAATTGAATGTTATTGTTACTACAAAGTAGGATACAGTCTCAAAATACGTTTTTTCATTCAACCAGATTTCATAGCTTTTGGCAAATGACTCACCGAATTTGTTTTGGTAATCATTTGTCCCCCTGTGTTTCTGACCAAGTCGGAAGGTTAATGAAACAATATATTTTTTTAATGTGTCTGAGTGCTAGTATAAAAAGAACGCTGATTTGGACAGGCAGTGTTACAATCGTAACGTTTTTGAGGAAAGGTTGTTATTGTGGACGCGTTTCAATTATTATTGTATACAAACTTTCTGTACAAAGCTAACTTTAATCAAGTGCTTAGGTGATGTATAATTGGTTTCCTTTCTCTGTCAGTAACTTACTCGTTCTAAGCGTAACGGACATGATCAATGACTCACTAGTCTGCAACACTGTATCACGCGATCATGATCAAATGTTCATGCCCATTCTATTGCTTCCGAAGTGTGCTTGTTTGCAAACAAGCTAGCTGGCCATTTTTATCGTGTGATCTATTTTGGGTCTACTCACTATCATATGAACTGCAATCATGTTGTTCTGCTAACTGGAGCATTACATAATTAAGTTCTTAAAAATCCATACAATTTCACCGGTCATGCTGAGTTTGTTTACTTCCTTGAGGGTACCCTCTCAGTGACAATGTATCTGTGTAGTCTGTCCTGCACGTGCTTGTGAACTGCAGCTGTCAAGCCTGAGGTGTTTTGCGATCTGACAAGAAATGTCTATGAAAGTGCAAACCCTGCACCAGGGGTAGTTTATGTTTTAATTAAACCTTTTTACTATTTCACGTAACGAAAATTTTTAAATGAACCCTAAATAGGAAAGACATCAGCAAATGACATATGTCATGATACAGTAGAGAGAAGGAATGAGTCCAGCTAGCTCAAACAAGGGAATGAAATCAGTGTATCAATCATTGAGTCTAGGGTTAGAGGTATTCACTGAGTCTACAAAACATTAAAATCACTTGCTCTTTCCATGACACACTGACCAGATGACTCTCGATGAAATCCATGATCCCTTATTGATGTAATTTGTTAAATCACCTTTTAAAATCTGTATAGATGAATGAGAGGAAACCGGTTAAAGGATATTTTAAGCCTTGAGACAATTGAGACATGAATTGTGTATGTGTGCCATTGAGGGTGAATGGGCAAGACAAAAATGTGTCTCTGAATGGGGTATGGTAGTCGGTGCCAGGCACACTGGTTTGTGTTAAGAACTGCAACGCTGCTGGGTGCGCACCGGTTTCCCGTCTGTATCAAGAACAACATGGGCCAGCATCCCTGTGGAACACTTTCGACGCCTTTTATAGAGGGGGAGTGCAACTTAATTAGGAAGGTGTTCCTAATGTTCGTGTGTGTGTGTACATACATGCATGCAGTTTGTGGGACTAGTAACAGATAGACTGACTCAGATGCTGTTGAAATGCAGTTCTTGAGGAGGAACGATTTGTGTACATCTTGCCAGCCAAGGACGACCAGACTCGGGTGGCTGCAGGTCAAGTTGTTCAGTCCGTGTGTCAATTTGTGGACAATATAGGGACGGGGTACTGTTTCAACTGTGCTGTCAGATTAAAGGGTGTTAGATCATAACTAAGCCTCATATTAAAAATACTTTTTTAACAGTGTTTTCTGTTACTCAGAAGGTGATAACATCTGTCACATGGAGTGCAGTGTTGTTTGGTACATTTGAAATGGAGTGCAGTGTCGTTTGGTATATTTGAAATGGAGTGCAGTGTCGTTTGGTCTTTTGGGACCCTGTCACATCTATAACATTTTCCTCTAGTGTTATTATGAAAGTGCAAATATTTCTATGGTTGAAGTATGCCACACTCTGATTTGCAATGAAAATCTGAGAATTTCAGATAAGGAATTGTAAATGCATTTTTTTTTAACCACATTTGGGCTTTCATGGGACTCACAAGTACACTTTAATAGCCTATGCAATAACTATACAATATACTGGTTATTTCTTGGTTCTTTGAGGTACAGTGCATTTTCAGATGAAGACAAAAGTATTATGACGTTTGGTGAATATATCTTTTATATAAACACACATTTTGCACAGTCACACATAATTGTACAATTGTAGCCAAAAGTTTTGAATGACACAAATATTAATTTTCAAAGTCTGCTGCCTCAGTTTGTATGATGGAAATTTGCATATACTCCAGAATGTTATGAAGAGTGATCATATGAATTGCAAAGTCTCTCTTTGCCATTCAAATGAACTGAATCCCCCCCCCCCAAAAAAAAAAAAATCCACTGCATTTGAGCTCTGCCACAAACGGACCAGCTGACATCATGTCATTGATTCTCTCGTTAACACAGGTGTGAGTGTTGACGAGGACAAGGCTGGAGATCACTTTCTCATGCTGATTGAGTTTGAATACCAGCCTTGAAGCTTCAAAAGGAGGGTGGTGCTTGGAATCATTGTTCTTCCTCTGGCAGTCATGGTTACCTGCAAGGAAACACGTGCCGTCATCATTGCTTTGCACAAAAAGGGCTTCACAGGCAAGGATATTGCTGCCAATAAGATTGCACCTAAATTAACCATTTATCGGATCATCAAGAACTTCTAGGAGAGTGGTTCAATTGTTGTGAAGAAGGCTTCAGGGCGCCCAAGAAAGTTCAGCAAGCGCCAGGACTGTCTCCTAAAGTTGATTCAGCTGCGGGATTGGGGCACCACCAGTACAGAGCTTGCTCAGGAATGGCAGCAGGCAGGTGTGAGTGGACCTGCATGCACAGTGAGGCGAAGACTTTTGGAGGATGGCCTGGTGTCAAGAAGGGCAGCAAACAAGCCACTTCTCTCCAGGAAAAACATCAGGGACAGACTGATATTCTGCAAAAGGTACAGGGATTGGTCTGGGGTAAAGTCATTTTCTCTGAATCCCCTTTCCAATTGTTTGGTGCATCCGTAAAAAAGCTTGTCCGGAGAAGACAAGGTGAACGCTACCATCAGTCCTGTGTCATGCCAACAGTAAAGCATCCTGAGACCATTCATGTGTGGGGTTGCTTCTCAGCCAAGGGAGTGGGCTCACTCACAATTTTGCCTAAGAACACAGCCATGAATAAAGAATGGTACCAACACATCCTCCGAGAGCAACTTCTCCCAACCATCCAGGAACAGTTTGGTGATGAACAATTCCCTTTTCCACCATGATGGAGCACCTTGCCATAAAGTAAAAGTGATAACTAAGTGGCTCGGGGAACAAAACATAGATATTTTGGGTCCATGGCCAGGAAACTCCCCAGACCTTAATCCCATTGAGAACTTGTGGTCAATCGTCAAGAGGCGGGTGGACAAACGCAAACCCACATTCTGACAACCTCCAAGCATTGATTATGCAAGAATGGGCTGCCATCAGTCAGGATGTGGCCCAGAAGTTAATTGACAGCATGCCAGGGCGGATTGCAGAGGTCTTGAAAAAGAAGGGTCAACACTGCAAATAGACTCTTTGCATCAACTTCATATAATTGTCAATAAAAGCCTTTGATACTTATGAAATGCTTGTAATTATACTTCAGTATTCCATAGTAACATCTGACAAAAATATCTAAAGACACTGAAGCAGCAAACTTTGTGGAAATTAATATTTGTGTCATTCTCAACTTTTGTCCACGACTGTACATTTTCCTCAAGTGTGTTTTTTAAATTTTATATTTTCATTGGTTTTGTGTGTAGCCAAGCCTTACTTTCAAAGTGGCTATTTAATATTTTACCTTTAGACTTTGAGATTCACCGACTTTTGCTAATGTGTCATTCTCCCAAGAATGCCTGTCCATATGTCACATCCATAATGCAAGTTGTTGTTTAAATTCAATGATACTACTTAAATTTTTGTAATTTTGTCTACTCTTCCCCTATAGGGTTCTACAAATATACACATTAACATTTTCATTTATGCTTGATAAGTTAATTCTGTGAGACATTTTGTGTGCAAATGTCACATCCATAATGCTGGATTTGCCCTTTAAGCATTTTGAACGAAGAGCCAAATAAGCATACTTGTTTACTGGATGGAGTGATGAGCCGGCTCACCGAAAAGACTCGGCATGACCGTCACTACTAGTGTTTCTATGTTTCCGTCAGGCTTGTGACACTAAATACTTGTGGCGAGCAGAATCAACAAGCTCTGCATCATTCAAGACTGTTGTTTTAAGGCTTGAACGCAACAATGGCGTTTGCTTCCCGAGAGTACTTGTGAACTGAGTGCAAACTGATTTTACATGTAGAATCATGTGAAAATGTTGGTAGTCATGGCCTAGAGCCGTGTAACAAGTACATTTGGATCGCCAAGCTTGTTTCACCCTCGTTGGCGCTAGATCTCAGCAGACAATCCAGTAGGGGCTGGAAACTATAGTGAGCTTCGATTGGTCAATAGCAGAATATTTACATAATGTTCAGCTTTCTCCAACTTTGGTCCCTCCCTGTTCATGCTCCCTTAGCCATGCTATTATCGCCCAACGGTCCCCTTCCCACTTAGCTTCCCTTCATTGAAAATGAATGGGGCTCCTTTGTTTTGCCCCGATGTGCTGCGTGGATTTCCGGTTTCAGATGTCAACAGTGCGCTGAACAAACAGGAGTTCCACATTCTGTGGGACGTGTGCGACCCAGTCCAGTTGGCTATTATGTCAATAAGCTGAAAAGTACCCAGGGCCTTGAGTTGGCTCCAAGTCAGCTGGTCCGTCAGCCGTGGGGGTGCCGGCCTGTGTAGATGGAAACAGAAGTCTGAGCTTTTTGGCTAAAACACTGGAGTAAGTCCTCAATGGAAATGCGGTATAAGGGATTCAGACTACTGTATGGCGAGGAATGAACCAGTGCCCAACTGCGTTGGCTAACTGGTTTGAATGCTTGCATGAATGACATTCCAGTCACGTGATGAATTTCCTATTCATCCGCTGGGCATAGAGGAAGAAGCAGTTGTGTATGGGCAGCACCAGTTAGTGTGATGCTGCTCGCACACAATCATAATAATGAAATGCATGCACTTGTTTTTTCAAGGTTAACGTGAGTTAATGTAGACCAATATTGTTCTGCTGTGACATTTTTAAAATGAGAAGAATGCTAGAAGAGGTAGGCCTAGCAACAAATAAGATTGTCATGCAATTTAGATTTTCTTCTTGTCACAGTGCAAGGGAAAGTTGACTAACAGCTGAAATAAAAGCCAGATAAATGGCAAAATAAAGAAATATTATTTTGCTGTCTTTGTTACTGTTTCTAATAGGCCTAGTAACCTGCCCTGCAAATGCTGTAATATCCAACATATCTCTCTCCTTTCTGTCAGTCTTGCTATCCTTTCTCCCACTTTAGCTCTGTTTTTAAACACACACACACTGACTACCGTCCTTAGTCCCCTTCACCCTCTGGCTGTGTGTCTGGTCTGTAAGGAGCAGCTTGTGTGGATGTCTCTTTCACTGGCTTAGTTCATGTTCTAGCCTTTTTCCAAGTGTGGTGGGGAGCCAAGGGATGATGTCACTCCCCTCCCTGAATGGGCTGTATGCTTGTATTGGGTGAGAATCAGGGGCCTCTGTTCTAGGGTTGGGCATTTTGAAATGATTACACTATTATATCGTTCATTTTGTTTGCATATCCGGATAGTCTGAATGCGTGTTTTAAAAAACACATTTTTCTTCAATGGGGACTTGCTCGCATGCCCCTGTCCACATTGACGGGACCGCAGTGGAGAAGGTGAAAAGCTTCAAGTTCCTCAGTGTACACACCACTGATAATTTGTTATGGTGTGTGGTAAAGAAGGCGCAATAGCGCCTCTTCGACCTCAGGAGGCTGAAGAAATTTGGCTTGGCACCAATAACCCTCAACTTTTACAGATGCACAATTGAGAGCATCTTGTTGGGCTGTATCACCGCCTGGTACGGCAACCAAGAGGGTGGTGCGGTCTGCCCAAGAGTTTGCCCTCTGTGATTATTATCTGCCATCCAGGACACCGACAGCACCAGATATCACAGGAAGGCCAAAAAGATCATGAAGGACAACAACCACCTGAGCCACGGCCTGTTCACCCCTCTATCATCCAGAAGGCGAGGTCAGTACAGGTGCATCACAGCTGGGACAGAGAGACTGAAAAACAGCTTCTATGTCAAGGCCATCAGACTGCTAAATAGCCATCACTAGCTGGCTGCCACCTGGTTACTCCACCTTGCACCTTAGAGGCTGCTGCCTTATACATAGACAAGGAATCATTGGTCCCTTTTTAAAATGACTAGTGTTACACTATTAAATGTTTACATACTGCTTTACTCATGCGTATCTACAGTATTTCAGTCAATTCCACTCTTGACATTTCTCAGCCAAAGTTATATATTCCATTATTTTAGATATGTGTGTATTGTTACATACTACTGCACTGTTGGAGATAAGAACACAAGCATTTTGCCCCACCCTCAATCAAATCTGCTAAAAAGGTATGTGACCATAAAAAGAGAGGTGGTGCACTCTGTTTCAGCACGGACTGGTGTTGAGGTGCGCAAGAGGAGCATGGGCCAGTGTTGAAGGGTGGACCTGCAGTCCGAAATTCGGAGTTCCTGTATGTGGGCATTCCTACATCTGCATCCTCTTTTTTTAACTATGACTTTAGTAGTGTATCGACCCTGGGTTTATAAGCGCGGAAATCGACCCTGGGTTTATAAGCGCGGAAATCGACCCTGCCGCATGAGCATGCTTTTGCGGCATAGTCGATAGCGCACCGGACCTCGGGCTCGAAGGTCGAGGGTTCGAGACCTGCTGTTTCATTACATTTGGTGTCAGAAGTGATCGGACCATGCATCCACGACAGTGCGTGTGCCTGGCCGTTGAGTGCGTTCCTGTAAGATGAAGAGTCGCAAGCTAGCGCGAGGAGGTGCTCTTTGAAAGGTGGGCGTAGTGTAACGACCCTGGGTTTAGAAGCGCGGAAATCGACCCTGCCGCTTGAGCATGCTTTTGCGGCACAATCGATAGCGCCCAGAAACTCGGGGTCGAGACCTGCTCCCTGCTGTTTCATTACAGTACATAGGCAGTGGCGCTCGATACAGTAGATGGTGGTAATTCACTATAACGTTGGATACCAACCTCTGGTAAACCCCACAGGAAGAGGCAGGGTCGACAACGGTAGCAAGCTATAGCTAGTACACACCGATAGTGTCCTTTGCCACCGCATGTCGGGCATTGTTTTCCCGCAATTCTGTTAACGTTGAGGGCAATGTGTTCGGCATGCAGGAGCAAAGATGACTCCGGTATAAAGGAGGTTTAGGCGACAGTGTGCTAACTAGCGAGCTAGCACACTGTGTCCCTCCGCCTTCTGTGCTAGCTGGAAACTGGGACAACCTGTCGGGCACGGTTTTATCTGGAACACGGTTGAGTTGATGCAGGAAGGCCCCAAATTGCGGGCTGCAGTTGTACACTTGGGTGTGTCTGACACAGAAAGTAGCCTAAACAACTCGCAAGTTGGACAAACTTGTTGCTGTGATAACTTATCTGGCAGTGTCTGTCTTGACTGCATTAAAACAAAAAAATGTTTAAAGAAGTAAGCTAGCTACACTAGCCAGTTAAGTTAGTTAGCCAGCTATCAAGGCTAATTGAGGCTTTTGCTGCGCTCCATGTCCTTGTCTACAACTCATATTAAACAGCCTACCTGTTGGTTAATTATTGTAGCCTACTCATTTAGCCAACTTAATTGTGTAATTCAATTTTGCATACATGGAGTCTCTTGACAGTAGTGCTGCTTTGATTGATCAACAATAACAAGCTTCACACGGCAAAGTGTGTAGGCTTCTGGTACTTATTGTTTATGGGGCACACTAACTTGTTTTACAAACATTTTGTAATGTCATGGTCTCCTTGTATGTAGCCATGTCACAGAGAATTTAATTTTAGACAAAGCCTTTTCATTGAAATGGGCCTAAAACCTTTGTCAAAAATAAATGAATACTGTAGTATTCAAATAACCGTGCCCAATGCCCATCCCTACTCTGTTCATCCATCTGTCAGCAGCAGTTTGCATTTCACTTCTCCCCAACGCCTAGGGGGGAACTACTCCAGAATATTGTTTTGCTTGACTCCCAAAACACGCTGAAACGGCTGTGTGCGCATACGTTCAAACCACCTCATTATTGCAGTCCTACTTGGAAGACACATGTTGCTTTCTAGAGCGGACTGGCATGAGCATGATGCTGCCCATTTTGCTTATTAACTTTTAAAGGACTAGGAACTAGGTGTAGGAACTAGAATATTTCTGCTGGGCGCGGCCTTGACAGATCCCATTGGATGATGCAGCGCACTCTATGCAGATAAGCCTGTTCTTTGCTATGTTTATAGGCTATAGCCTATTCGGACGGAATTAGTACTGCGGCGGCCGCTGAATACCCGGCACGCGAGATTGTGGTTGACAACAAAGCAGCATAACAGAAATGTAATGCTAGTTTTCGAACTACCGGTAGTTAATTTTGAAGAAATATAAAGTGAGCTGTGCATTTGAACAACACCAAGTTTAATAGGTGTATTGATATGTCAAAAACCGAATGAACACTGGTGCACATGCTGCCACTGTTTTGAACAGGATAGATTATACTACTTAGAACGAGCAGACAGCTCACGAACGAACGAGCACATTAGGGAGAACGCCACATGCACGCAAATGCAAGTGAAAACTTTATCTAACTTAACTGGTTAGCCCATCATGCTTTTTAACGTTCATTCTGAAGTAACTTCATATTTCCGGGTTAGTTATGAGTTTAGAAAGACTTGGCATGGGAGCTAGCTAGCTGCTTAACAAAATCTCTATTTCGCACAATTACTCTAGCTGGCTAATTAATTTGATCATGCTTTGATACACCTGCTTTTATGTTGTTATCGTCTGCACATGTTTGCCCTGTCACCTACAGTAGAACCTGACAAACCACATTAAAATTGCTCATGCTTTTTTTTGTACTACTAGATCCGCGATGTGAAGGCTCTAGCTAGTCAATCCTTCGACTCTTGTTCGTTGTAGTTGTCTGGTTTCAGGTCCCAGGTTTCTATGATTTTTATTTATTTACAAGTTAATTACATTTTGCTTTAGCTTCATCTGATAGACCAGATCTCGTCACCTTTAGGTTCCCATCTTCAACCTACGGTCACGTGCGGAAGTAAGCAGTCTGGTGCGAGAGACTCTTTGGGAGGAGACTAGAGCGAAGCTCCAGAAGTTCTGACTGATTGCACCAGGACGGTCCATTTACTTTGTGCTGTTTGCTATGGGCAGTTCCCCCTCGTAGCAAATGGCTGGCAATTCGCGCACGATCTGCACGGCCTTTGCGCCCACTGAGGCGGAGCTGCCGCGGCTGGCAGTCACTGAGGGTCAGTGTATTAATAGTAACTGAACAACATATTTTGCACATATTTTTGTAATAAGGAAAATGTGCGCATTGTACCGTACTTTTGAGCATTTACAACACAATCCATGAATTCTCCAAACTGCCACCTGTGGGGTTTTTAAAATTCAATTTGCACTTATGACAGCAGCTTGGAGTGGAGGTTTTTGTAACTGGGCGTGAAGATGTTTCAAGGTCATGTCTGGACGATAGATAATAGGCTACACTAATAACTCGTGCTTGGCTGTCAAGCAGCCTATATGTGTCCCCATAATATTTAAATTGTGGAATTGACATTTTCATTATTTTAGCGATCCCATGGTAGACTTTCGTCCTAATAAATAGATTTTTAGCTGCTGAACAGTATTTGCGTTTGAGACTGGTTGAGGAAGTGAACTTGCCCTATCCAAAACGTTTAGTTCAGTCGCTTTGCGATCTATTGCCTAGGACATTAACAGCCAGGGTTTCATTAAATAAACTAAAGGCACAATACTTTTTATTGCACATTTAGGCCTAATTAAACGGACGTTTTGTTCAATTTCAATTCACTGGCACAATGTACACACAACAAAATATAAACACAACATGTAAAGTGTTGATCCCATGTTTCGTGAGCTGAAATAAAATATCCCAGAAATGTTCCATGCGCACAAAAATCGTATTTCTCTCATTCTCTTTAGTCCCTGTTAGTGAGCATTTTTCCTTTGCCAAGATATTCCATTCACCTGACAGTTGTGGCACATCAAAAATCTGAGTAAATTGCATGATCATTATACAGATGGACCTTGTGCTGGGGGCAATGAAAGGCCACTCTAAATTGTGTATTGTTGTCACTTGACACAATTCCACAGATGTATCAACTTTTGAGGGAGAGTGCATTTTGCATGCTGACTGCAGGAATGTCCACCACAGCTGTTGCCAGATAATGTAATGTTTAATTTCTCACAAATGTTTAAGAGAATTTGGCAGTACATTCAATCAACCTCAAAACTGCAGATCACATGTAACCATGCCAGCCCAGGAGCTCCACATACGGCTTCTTAACCTGCAGGATTGTCTGAGACCAGCCAACCGGACAGCTGAAGAAACTGGGTTTGCACAATGGAATAATTTCTGCACAAACTGTCAGAAACCATCTCAGGGAAGCTTATTGCGTGTCATCCTCACCAGGGCCTTGACCTGACTACAGTTCAGTGTCGTAACAGACTTCAGTGGGCAAATGCTCACCTTTGATAACTGGCACACTGGAGAAGTGTGCTCTTCAAGGATAAATCCCAGTTTCAACTGTACTGGGCAGACCGCATGTCGGTGAGCGATTTGCTGATGTCGACATTTTGAACAGAGTGCCCCGTGGTGGGGTTATGTTTAGGTAGGCATAAACTATGGACAACAAACACTTACTTCATTGATGGGAATTTGAATGCACAGATACCATGACAAGATCCTGAGGCCCATTGTCGTGCCATTCATCCACTGCTATCACCTCATGTTTCAGCATAATGCACAGCTCTGTGTCTCAAGGATCTGTGCACAATTCCTGGAAGCTGAAAATGTCTCACTACTTCCATGGCCTGCATACTCACCAGACATGTCACCCATTGAGCATATTTGGGATACTCTGGACCGACGTGTACAACAGCATGTTCCCGCCAATATCCAGTGACTTCGCACAGCCATTGAGGAGTGGGACAACATTCCACAGGTCACAATCAACAGCCTGAGCAACTCTATGCGAAGGAGATGTCGTGCTGCATGAGGCAAATGGTGGTCACACCAGATACGGACAGTTTAAAAAAATATATTTTTTTTTATCCACGCCCCTACTTTATTTATCTGTGGCCAACCGATGCATATCTGTATTCCCAGTCATGTGAAATCAATAGATTAGGGCCTAATTAATTTTTTGTTAAATTGACTGATTTACCTTGAAACTCAGTAAAATCTTTGAAATTATATGGTGCCGTTTTATATTTTTGTTCAGTGTAGAATAGTTTTGCCATAATCATTGATAGTCTAATCCTATACTTTTGGTGAATTTACGAGGCATTGTGAGAGTATATAGCCTGTCTGCCTGCCCCCTTCTCTCTCGCTGTCGCCTGCTCTTTCGCTTCGCTATGAAAGATGTTCAGTCTTCGGTCTGTTGCGTGTGGAGTAGTTTACGCTAGCCTACTCATTGATTAGCCCCTACGTAATGATCTTGCGAAACTATTGCAAGCCAAGAAATTGCGAAATACAGCTTTTGATTAACAATGCTCAGCTCTGATTGTCTTCCTGGTGGCCTACTTGTCTAGTTATGCCCTTCCCCTAAGTTTATTTGCTGTGAAGGATGCAAGAGTTTGAGTAGTTGCGGTTGGCTACTTCCGAGGACACTCTCCTCCGTTGCAAAAATGCTGATTCCTAGGAGCCGTGTAGTCTTCCTAGCGGAATATATTCTTGACAGCCAGAAATGAGAGTCGACACCGGGAATCGACGGACAAGGAGTCGAAGAATCAATTATTTTGGAGTCGACTCTCCACCACTACCTCCGCCTCAGCACTGTTTTGTCAGTTTAAAAAAAACGTCCGTGTGAGTTTCGTTTCTCGTAATGCTCCATCATATTCCATTGCGCTCATCTACCTAGCACCATTAATCTCCATTACCACACATTCCCTTGGATTTACTGTTCTCAGTTCCTTTCATATTTTCATTTGCTCATGCAAATCTCCTAATCTCTCAATAGCCTAAATCAGTGTGTTTTTGGGTGGTTTGCCCAAACGTGAACAGCTGATCATAAATGGAGCAGCCCAGCCCAATCCCCTGTCTAAGTGCAGATTGGGCATTCAGGCTAATGCACTACATATCCCTGTCTGCCAGCAGCTTTGACTAATGGCTACCTTCAATGTAAAAAGAGCTATTCCCATCAACCATAGTCAGCCCTATAGCCAACACCTTTCAAAAATGTTTATACATGAATTCATTTTGCACATGGTGGAGTGCAAGGCCATTTTTTTGGTCACTTCACATCCCTTCACTTGAACAGGAAGCACCAAAGACTGATGGCTAATTCAAGTGCTCTATTTTTGGCGATGCAGTATTGTGTTTACCACCTCAGGAAATGAGTGCCTTGGTCTTCAGTCACCTAGGCTGATGTGCTTCAGAAGGAGCTTTGCATTATTCATGTTGACTGGAGCCTGTTTTGCACATTGGGGAAAGCCAGGGAGAGAGTGTGTAGGGGGGGTGTAGTACACTCGCATGCACGGTCACCACAACGAAGATTCTCCCAAATTCTTGTTTCCAGAGGGAACTGCATCTATATTTTAAGACGCTTCTTCCTGATTTTATTTTTTTGGAATAGTATTAGATAATCACCTGACTTATGCGTCCTTTCTGCCACATATCTTAGTTGATTTTTGACAGATTTTTTGTGCACAGTTCTTGGTTAATTTAAAGTGCCGGTAGAACAAGTATTTTATCAGCCATATATACTGGGTCAGACGTCAGGTAAGTTGTGGATGGTCCGCTATGTAATGACTTCAGGACCATAAGCTTACAGAACCTCATCACTTTTTCCTTTGTTAATGGGAGATCAGACTACTCATCTGAACCGAATGCAGGGCCACTCAAGTGACATTCCAGCTCTCCGGTTTTGAGAGCAACATCAATATTTCAAGAATTCCATTGCATAAAATTCTTGTTCCTTTCACATCTAATTCTTTTCATATTCCTCTCTATTTTCCTGCTGAGAAGGCGTTCTCCACGTGCGTGAGATGTGCGGCCCGCATTTAGAGCTGGGCTCCCGCCTGAACACTGGGGAAGGGAGGCAGATAATATTTAACACTACCAGCTCCCTGCTCCTCCACTGCTGCCTTCGCACTGCCACGCTCTAAACACCATGCCACAAATCACCAGAACCAGTGACACGTCGGCACAACCGCAGGGCACTTGCAAAAATAGGCTAGCTATGGATGACTGTACATGCTATGGATGACTGTACATGCCTTGGTGGCCCGGCCGCAAGGCGATGGAACATTCCAGAAGTTAGCCAGCTCAGTCGGTCGCGTAATCGAGAAGCAGTAAGCTGTGTCTCAGTCTCCCTGTCGACTGATGGTTTCCAAGGCAGAGTAAATATTTTACATTGCGCCTGTTTTCTCCTCTACAAGAATATTCCCCATCCAGAGAGTGCTTTGGACAGGAGTTTTTTTCTTCTTCTCCCCTTTGCCAGCCCAGCCATGATGGAACTCTTTAACGGCCTCTTATGAAGGGAAAGCTTTCAGGGGCTTCTAAAAGGAGTTGTTCATTTTAGAACTTGAGACATTAATCCATCATAAATTGTTCAGCTAAATGCAACGGCTGTGAGCCTAGTGAATGTGTGCCTTGAAAATGGTGGATGAAGAAGCGGGGTGGGTGGGGAAACTGTTAAAAGGTAAGACTTCTACGAAAATATATACACGCACAGTACCAGTCAAGTTTGGACACACCAACTCATTCAAGGGTTTTTATTTATTTAAAAAATAAATATATTTTCTACATTGTAGAATAATAGTGAAGACATCAAAACTATAACACATGGAATCATGTAGTAAACAAAAGTGTTAAATGAATCAAAATTATATTTGAGGTTCCTCAAAGTAGCCACCCTTTTCCTTGATGACAGCTTTGCACACTCTTGACATGTGCGTAACACTAGGATAGGCCACTTGTTCAGCTCAGAGCTGACGCATCAACCAGAGACTGAAACGATGTACAGATATGGCAACACAGAGGCCTGCTTCTAAATCTAGGTGGCCTGTCCATAAAACTGTCTATGAGCCTTCATTGCTGCACACAAAGTACAAACATGGCACAGTAATGTTTTCACTATGTACTTGCATCTGTTTAATTTAGCAGGACTTAAGTTTGTGAGTTTTTTATTTATTTATTTATTTTAGGTGCAGCTCCACCAGAAAATGAGTCTTATTAACTGACCTATTTCTGTTCTCCTGTACTTTCCACCTGTAACTATGGTTAAATTAATGTGTGCAGAATAATATTAAGGAACTGATATGCAGAGCATTTGGACTAGTTCATAACCCATGGGGGTCCAGTGGGGTATTTTTGCCGTGAAAGGAGGTCAGTCAGCCACAAATCTTCAGGTTCAGCACCTTAGAGAATGCTCTGAGACAGTTTCTCATTATTGGAAAGACCTAATGGGTTTAACAACGTTTGATGGCAGTCTATCAATGGCGAAGGAAGAGGTGTGTGTTTGCCTAGCTTTGTTTGACCAAGGCCTGGAAAGTATGAAAATGAAGCGTGTGTTGTGTAAATTATGTTGGGACAGCTGCCAGCCCAATGCCTCAGCTAATTTGTCTAGATCGCTGAGGCCAAGTACTAAAAAGTATGCAAACTCACACATCCTGTTGAATTAACGAGATTTGCGTGACATTTGTTTTGGGTTTCACCCCCCCACCTCTCATTTTTGGTGAATGACATTCACTCACCATTTCCATTTAATTGTAACTTGAACTATCTATTTTTTTCCCTGTTCTCGGTGGACTAGTGTTAACTGCAGATTGCTGACAAACTATCTCAATGACTTCTGTGTTTTTCAATGGAATGAAGAGGGTGGTTGTGTAATTTGTT